>NC_133337.1:69999389-70332722 GCF_030506205.2 Paramisgurnus dabryanus | reverse complement strand
CCTTGTACCTGTTTTTCGCATAAATATGCTTATAACCAATTTCTTTTATATATAATTGTACTTGTAATCGCTCATCTATTATTCAAATATGCTTATTAAAATGTTACATGACCAAAACATGTATCCGGCACCAGTATTCCTGGTTTAGGGGGAATACAATGGAGTAATGGTGATTTTAAGAACTAGACGGGCCGCCATTTTGAAAATCGAGCCTTTCTTGGAGTCAAACTTTGGCAAACTTTAAGTATGTTTTTAAGTACATCTGATACTACTGTAAACCACAGAGAAACCTTTTGTTAGAATTTTTTTAGGGTCAAACAACATTTTCAGCTGACTATTATGCATCCATGGGGTATAATAACCCATCAGTTGGGTTAAAATAACCCAGCATTGGGTCAATTTTTAACCCAGCATGTGTTCTGTCTAATATTTACCCATTTTGGGTCAAAAATAACCAAGCCATTTTTAGAGTGTAGTGAAATTAATGCTTGAAATCAAACTGTGATGCTCACAATAAGATTTGAGACTTTAGTCTTGTTTTCACAGGCAGACTCTAAGTGACATACTGTATACTTACACACATCAATAAAATTTTAACATTTAAAAAACGACAAACAGCAACAACAATACCTCTTTTCTAGAAATTTACCTTCTGTATTAAATAAGACTTATTAAATAAGCTTGTATTATTATTATTATTATTATTATTATCATTATTCATAAGTTGAATAACATGTTTCACAAATTGTATTCTTTGAAACGGTGAACTTGAGAAAACAGCAAAACTCTTAAATAATTCTTCAGACTGTTTTTATCAACGAGATTCTACAATGAAGATTACAACTAAAGCAGATTACAGAATAAATTTCCATTGATTTCTTAAAAGAGCGGTAAATCAAACAATACATTTTAACTTAATAATTTGTTATATAAGAGGTCATCATACTTAAATGAACATCCTGCAAGTTTTAAAAACTGAAAACATCCTCTTTAATGAAATAACAGTTTTTGGCACCAAGCCAAGAAAACGGTTGGTTCAGGAATGTGCCACAATATGTTGTCTGAGTAGAATTGAAACACCTCCCCAAACCCAAATACAATGACCACTTTTGTAGCCCGCCCACAGCTTCATGTGCCACACATGTGGGCCAGGGGGAAAGCAAACCATTTAGTGTCTCTACAATCAGTAAACATGTCTTTAAAGATTGCCAAATGTAACCAAAATTTCTTTCAAATACATTTTTCCTTAGAGACTTTTATATTGACACGGATGATTTGTTATGAGTAAACATGGAAACAAGGTCTTTGGTTGTGGAAGAACCGTCTGGGAACAACACAGACACTGTATACCTTAACTCGGAGGCTCGGAACATAACATTAGGAATGCGTGGTTAAAGTTTGTTTTTGAAGAAGTTCCAGCTCGTCTGGGGAGTGTTTGTTTACTTTGTGTACCACGGATTTATTTGTAAAGAAGCAAGTCGATGCTGGATTTGCAGAGAGACTGTGATTAAAAGCACCACTAATATTGATCTGACAGGAATGACACAGCAGTATACACAGTAAGTAAAAATTTTACTTTGTTTAAGATAACGTTACTGCGTTTCACTATTGCTTTGTAAGAGATGTCCTGTTGTAACATATGTGTCTAAACACGTGTTTGACTGTTTTAATTTACTAAACACATTAAACGATTAATAAAGGTGCAACACTTAACAATACAACTGTAATATAAAGGTAGAAAATACAAAGTTATTGATAAGGAAGGACTTACCAGCCGCAAATTAGATTCTGATGCCCGCTTACTGTGTTGTATATGGTAATTTAGACAGGTTGCATTTGAAAGGTCCAAAACTCAACAAAGCTTTTTTATCATATAACTGTGATATGTAACGTTATGTGTATGTAAGAGCAACCTCACGTGCACAATAGAAATATACAAAGTTATTGATAAGGACTTATCAGCCACGGTTTAGATTCTGATGCACGCTAACTGTGTTGTATACGGTAATTTAGTCACGTCAAGTTTAAAGTTTTGTTTCTACTTTACTATACGTATTGTCATTTATGTGTATCATCTTTAGCACCCAGAATCTTTTGTGGCTCAAACATATTTGTGTTTGGCTGCTATTTATACACATGTAATGACACGGAATGAAGCTGTCCAATCATAGCAGTGGGCGTTTACGTCCAGATCTTCAATGCGCCCCCGCCCCTTCAAATGAACCATTTCTCCAGAGAGCCACAAAATAGCCTATTACTTATTGCTTTGATGGTTTTGAATGTAAAAACCATGCGAACATCATAAGTAGACCTCAGACAGTATAAAACAGTATAAAACAATAAAATCAACAAATTCATGGCCCCTTAAAGCTGTTGCAACTTGAAAGGTGAGAAATTTTAATATACATTACTGGAATAGTTTAGCATTCATTGCGTTTCTGTCTCATCACAATCAACTCTATTCTCGACTGCATTAAAATACTTCCTTTGGCATATTGTGTTACAAAACATTTGGGTGTGTAACTGAGAAAATTTTTAGTTTATGTTAATTATCTTATACAGTTTTTTTCTGGCCAAGTGGAGCAAGTGGAGGGACGCGGGAAGTACAATTCCCATAATCCCATGCGTGCCACTCTGATGCCTCTCTACAAGTGGAGCGACAAAGTCTTCATTTGTTTTTTACTTCCTGTAAATGTTTCAATAATTGCCGTACCGTGGGCATCATACCGAAATACTACCGTACAGTGATTTTTTGATACCGTAACATCCCTAGTAAATACACACACCTTTCTCTTCTGAAGTTCACATCTTACTCTGCGAGTCCGTGACCACGCTAAAAACTAAAGACGGGGCACAGCAAGGGAGAGAGGGCCCAGATAAGGGGGTTGTGCATGCGGCACAGTCAATGGTTGGGGAATTCAAAAGTTTATGGGCCATTCGAATTGTCCTATGCATCCGCCCCTTATGGCGCACCTTCAACACAGGCAGACCCTCCTTGTTTTGCTCGGTTCTGTTCTTCCTTGATGAAGACAACGTGCTAAAAAAATCTAAATCAAAACAAACGACTTTGAAAGTGGGGGGACACAATCAGAATTTTGAAAAGTGGGGGGACATGCCCCCCCAGTAGAAATTACGCTCATGTGTGGCTCACCCCTCACAGTGTCTGAGGCTAATGACAATGCAGACTCCATTTCAAACTCCAATCCCCAGTCCCCCTGGCCCCAGCTGTCGTCAGCCCCAATGCCATCCTAACCACAGAACTCATTACTACACCAGCTCTAATCCTCTCGCTGGTCCCTTCAGTACTCTCAGATTCAGAATCCATTCGAGAAATCGCAGCAGATTACACTTCAGAGTTCGCCGCAGAGTACACTCCAGAGTTCGCCACAGAGTACACTCCAGAGTTCGCCGCAGAGTACGCTCCTGAATCCATTCATCTTCCTGAGCACAGCCACAAGCTCACTCTCCTTCCCGAACTCAACCACAAGCCTGCTCTTCTTCCCGAACTCAACCACAAACCCACTCTCCTTCCCCAACTTAGCCAGGAACCCGCTCTCCTTCCCCAACTTAGCCACAAACCCGCTCTCCTTGCCCAACTCAGCCTCAGATTTGCTGTCCTTCCTGAACTCTGCGAGGTGCACGCTCCCTCTCTTGATTTCTGTGAGGTGCACACTCAGTGGCGGCTGGTCAATAGGGCGGCTGGTCAACATAGGGCGGCTGGTCAACTTTAACAAGTTACCAAAAAGTAAAATAAATGGTGCATATTCATACAAAATAAAATCATTTAGTTGTACTATTTAACTGTTAGTTATTGTCATTTATTTAAAAAAAATAAAAACTGAGTTTGTTCATGATTTTAATTCAATTCAGAAATTTACGTTTGTTGCTATTTTAATCACAAATCGTTTTTCGATTTGGGATTAAAGTCCTGAACCCTGCAAGTCGCATGTTCTCTCTCCTGAGCTCAGCCCAGTGCTGGCTCTTACCTCTGTGCCTAATCCAGTTTCTGTATTGGCCTCAGAGGTTGTGGTACCAACCTTAATGGCTCTGGCATTTCAATGTGGTTGGACAGCACACACCTCTGGAGTCTCTCCTAAGAAAACTTTCGGGGGGCTATCCCTTCATGAACACGGTAGTCATCTGTCTCTACAGTACTGCAATCTCCATGTCACTGCTGCGGCATTAATAGCCATGCCACTATCCGTTTCTCCTATAGTCCAGTGTAATGGCCACAGTGGACCTCAGTATCCCCTATGCTCCATTCTCCTGTGTAACGGCCACACAAGCCATCTGTTCTCCATAGCTCCCAGTGTGGGCTGTACCTCCCTGACTCCAGTGGGGAGCACTCCATCCTAAAAGTGTCCTGTCAGGTCCTGTCCATCTGCTCTGTGTCAGCTTCCAGGATGCCCACCCCTTCCCCTCTGCTTATATTTAAGCATGAGGACGTGCCTTTCAGGAGGAGTACTCTTGCAATTCCTGTCTGCTTTCCTGCCTGTTTCCCCATTTCCTTCTTTCATCTCCCTCCAGACTCAGGAAGATGGACATGATGGCGCTGCACAGTGGCGACTAGCAGAACAGGCTCTCTGTCTCGTCTTCTGTTTGTTTGGTTTTTGCGATTGTTTGTGCGATCAGTTTCGGTACAAACCGTTATTAGATCCTGGACTGTATGGACTGTTACTTTAAGTCACTATGAGTCGTGTATGGGAGCTAGCTTTAGTAGCCGGGCTGATTCTGTTTGTTATTAGCGTAGCAAGTGAGCCGGCTAGCAACGCGGAATCGCACGTACGCTACAACAGAGAGTTTCTCCTACAATTGAGCGCTTACGCAGGCGACTGGAATCATACAGAAGCAAATATACCTACGGAGATAAAAAGAACCGCTAATGGCAAGGAATACAAGAGAAAACGAGGGAAGAGGGGAGGAGTGCGCCAAAGACTAAGGGACAGGAAAACAAAGGTCCCACTTCCAACTATTATTCTCTCCAATGTTCAATCGATAAAAAGGAAAGCAGACGAGTTGCGAGCAAACACTCGTTACTTGCATGAATATAGGGAAGCCTGTGTTTTAGCCCTCACTGAGACTTGGCTCAATAAGACAGTGCTAGATTCCGAAGTTTGCCCAGACGGATTTAGTATCGTACGACTGGATCGATGCAGTAAGGCTACAGGCAAAGAACATGGAGGGGGAGTGTGCGTCATGATAAACGACAGATGGTGCAAAACAACTGTGGTAAGAAGAAAAGTCTGCACTTCTGATATTGAACTTTTATCAGTTTCTATGCGACCTTCCTATCTTCCACGTGAATTTCCACAAATATTTCTGACTGTTGTCTATATACATCCAAGAGCAGACACAAATAAGGCAGCAGACATTATTTTTAATATCACCCAAGAATTTGATGAAATTTCACCAGACGCGCCAAAGTTTATAATGGGTGATTTTAATAACTGCACCCTTAAGAAAACTCTAACTACTTATTCGCAGTATGTCACTTGTCCTACAAGGAAAAACAAAATTATTGACTTATGTTATGGCTCCATCCCAAAGGCATACTCGTCTAGTGCTAGGGCACCCTTGGGGGGCTCAGATCACAATACAGTCCTTTTAAGACCCATCTATAAACAGGTCTTGAAAAGGGTTAAGCCTGTGGAAAAGCAGATCCAGGTGTGGGATGAGGATAGTATAGAAACACTGAAAGGCTGTCTGGAATGCACATCCTGGACCATTTTTGAGGACTCATCAGTTGACCTGCACGAACAGACAGAAGCTATCTCGGGCTATATAGACTTTTGTGTGAGTGCGGTCATTCCTACAAAAACCATTAAGGTGTACCCAAATAATAAACCGTGGGTGATGAAAGAACTGAAAGACTTACTAAATGAGAAACAAAGAGTCTTTGCTTCAGGAAGCTTACAGAACAGAAAAGACATTCAAAGAAAGGTCAACAAAGAGATCTATAAGGCCAGGCATCAGTATAAGGATAAGGTACAGCATACTCTGGCCATGGGAAATCCGAGGGATGCATGGACTGGTATCAAGTTAATGGCCAATGCCCCCTTTAAAACAGGGAACAACAAACAAAATTTTATGGAGGAAACAACACCTTGTGTTCTGGCCAATAATTTTAATGAATATTTTACCCGTTTTGAAGTAAATTACAGTGATAATGTCTCTGTTTGGCAACACACTAACAATGATGCTGGGATGGAGGGCACCTTGATTATTACGGAGGAGATGGTCCAGCGAGTGTTCGAAAGGACTAACGTGCGGAAGAGCCCAGGGCCGGATAATATTGGAGGTAGAGTGCTAAAGCACTGTGCGGTCCAATTAAGTGGAATTTTTTGTTCCCTCTTTCAGCGCTCATTGAACACTCAGGTGGTGCCACTGCTTTGGAAAACAGCTGTCGTGACACCCCTTCCCAAAGTCTCTCATCCATCTTCATTCAAGGATTACAGGCCTATCGCTCTTACTTCTTTATTAGTTAAATCACTGGAGCGGATCATTAAAACACACATCATAAATTACTGTGGAAGTGCCCTTGACCCTTTACAATTTGCCTATA
This sequence comes from Paramisgurnus dabryanus, assembly GCF_030506205.2. Classification (NCBI taxonomy): domain Eukaryota; kingdom Metazoa; phylum Chordata; class Actinopteri; order Cypriniformes; family Cobitidae; genus Paramisgurnus; species Paramisgurnus dabryanus. Next base: position 70,326,160 of record NC_133337.1, on the reverse strand, counting down.
GACTTGGGAGGGGGACAGACGATGCCATCGCAGTGCTTTTACATAATCTGTATACCCACCTGGAGGGGTGTAAAGCGCATGCTCGCATTTTATTTGCAGACTTCTCATCAGCATTCAATACTATTCACCCACACATTTTAGCAAACAGACTTAAAGACAATTTCCAGCTAAACCCAGCATTAATTAATTGGATTCTGGATTTCCTGTGTGGGCGGCTACACAGAGTAAGGGTGGGAAATGTATTATCTGGGGCCCGTGTTACCTCAATTGGGACACCACAAGGCAGTGTTTTGTCACCACTGCTTTATATACTGTACACGGACTGTTGTCGCAGTAGTTATCCAGGACGTCATATAATTAAATTTGCTGACGATACAGCTGTTATTAGTTTATTGGAGCGAGATGAAACTGAACATGGTCCAGTGTTGCAGGAATTTGTCGACTGGTGTGAAGCCTCTCAGTTAGAGTTAAATACGTATAAGACAAAAGAACTGGTTTTTGATTTTAGACGTGAGGCTCCTTCACCCACTCCGACTCTGATAAAAGGAGAGGAGATCGAGATAGTGACGGAGTACAAATATCTCGGTCTCATTATTGACCATAAATTATCTTGGGATCAGTGTGCCGATGCAGTTTTTAAAAAGGGCCAACAACGGTTATATTTTCTTAGGAAACTTAATTATTTTAATGTTGATAAAATAATTTTGACTCTATTTTATAAGTCTTTTATCGAGAGTATTCTATCGTATTGTATTGTATGTTGGTATGGACATTCTAAAATTACACATAGGAACAAATTGGGGAGGATTGTTAAAGCATGTGGAAAAATTATAGGTAAGCAACAGGTAGATCTGTACCAACTATATCTAACTAGATTGGTACAGAAGGCAGATAAGGTGAGCATGGACATATCCCATCCACTTTTCGTGGAATTTAAGCTGCTTCCTTCCGGTCGCAGATATAGATACCCCAATGTTAGAACTAACCGAGCAAAACACTCATTTATTCCTATGGCAATAACCCAATTAAATAAGGTGTAGGGGGCTGTACGATGAATTTTTTAATGCTTATTTTATTTATATATGACCCTGTGCAATATACTTTTTTTTTTTTATTGTACTTATTTATTGATGGGTTGGATAAATAGCCCTGTAGATGTCTGTTTAAATGTTTGGTTGTGGATTTGTGTTGTCATGCCTGTACTGTACAACAAATTGCCCTTCGGGGACATTAAAGTTTTCTAACTAAAGTTTTCTAACTAACTAGACTCTCCCTCGCCTGTCCTATCATCCTCCATGTTCCCTCACCTGTTTTGTGTTTGTCATCATCCTCATATTCTGATTCACAATTCAGATCCATTATTCCATTCATGGTTAGAACATCACAGTAATCTTTATTCTGCAGTAACTCTAGCTCATACATACGCTAAGATGCTTAATATTTCAAATTGTTGGGTATCTCAATCTTTTCTTCAAACATCTATATCTATATGTACGTCCATTATCGCTGTCTGATTTAATCTCCATCATTGAACAAAGCAACATGGGTAACATTTGATAAAATTCTAATTGATTTGATAATCAACACCTCTATTCCATCTTTAAACACTCTGAGTGTTTTGGTATCAAAGTTGCAACCTTACCAGACAATTTGTTAAGCTTACGATGCCATATTGCTGAGACAAAGATGCTAAAAATGGCTGAAATTGGAAATGGCCATAGCATAGGCATTTAGGGGTGGAGTATATTTTCATGATGATTTTGGGGGGATTCTAATTTTACCAAATTACAAGGTGAAGTTGACCAAATGTATGATTATTGAACCACTGATAATGTCAAATCCTTACAGATGTGTTTTTTAACCCTTGTGTGGTGTTCGGGTCTGTGGGACCCGTTTTTAATGTTTACTAAAAGAAAAATTATGCAATTAATTATTGTTTCAACCTCAGATTCATTGGCCTTGGCTCATTTTCTATAAAGAACATAGAAATAAACAGCTTTATAATGACTGTACACTGTACACCCCCCCTACACATTTATATTACATATGTAGTGTTCGGGTCCACTGGACCCGGGGGTTTATAAGAGTGTAAAAAATGAATGTGCTATGTAACTTTACTCTGTTTTTCTTCTATCTGGGACTGATGTGAGTGCATGAGTGTGTTTGTATATATGTCTGTACATTATGTGATGGATGCATGTCAGAGTTTTGTCCTTCTGCACTTGCTGTAGCAGTGCAAGGATACAACATGTTATATATCAAGCATGAACACTTGTCTGCCCCCACTGTCCCAAACACTTTACCTTCTGTCTAACAGGAACCATTCTACATTTTACCATTATCTCCCTTACAAAAAATAACCATGGCTGTATAATAGTAAAAGTGTAGTAATCATGGTAAATTGGTGTATTGATTACCATTTGTAAAACCATGGGTTTACCACAAAACCTATGGTGTGCGCACGCACGTGTGTGTGTGTGTGTGCGTATGAGTGCGGAGAGAGAGAGAAAGTAAATAGAGAAGTAGAAATAGACAAAGTAAAAATTATATCCAAGCATTTTTATCATTTTAGGTTGTAGCCAATAGCAACACATTTTACTGCAGTGTGTGTGGACATAAGATGGAGAGGAACACACAGTATATGTCTCTAAAAAACAAGAAATGCATATGCAACACAGCTACATGGTAAAAATTTGCTTCTTATGTGTTGTGTAGGCTGGCATGAACAGGTTATGTGTTCAATGTGGATGATATGTTCTGATACGGCATCTTTCCAGATGGGGATTGTGCTGTGTAAACTGACACAAATGTGTACAATTTCAAACTTAGTTCAAAGAATTAAACATCAAAGTGATGAAAAACGTATTTGAGATGAAAAAGTGATAAATACTTATTTAAGATAAACATGTTTTTCCCCAATATCTGGGGGAGAATAGAATTTTCTTCTCTTATTTCATATTATCACAAAAACGAATAGCACTTGAATCTATAAATAGTCCTCTACTAGTGGTAAATGACAAATATTAACCATATATTCTGTTTATTTTACTGCAATAAGGCTAAAGTAAACATCTGTAAACAATTATACATAAATTTGTATGACTGCATTGTTTTAAGATACAAATAATGCATTGGGTCCACTAGACCCACAAACATTGTCTAAGTAACAGAAACATGAACACCACACGAGGGTTAAGGTTGTCGATTATTCATGGGAAAGCAGCCTGCTATTCACAAGCAGTGTTTGCCACTATAAAACATTATCTTATCCAAGTAATTCCTGGTATTTGCCTGCGTACAACAGTACTGAATCAAACCATCGATTTGCTCCCAATGTAAAATTTGAAGGGAATTCTTTCTGGTATTGAAGGAAACGGGGTATACATTACAAACTAGAAATGCGTTTCCAGTTTTTCAGATGTGACAAAGCTAATAATGACAAATGAAACACTAATTGCTCCTAATAATACACACTTCGTTTGTGGTAACAAAGCTTATCCATTACTTCCTAAAGCTGAGCGGTAAACTGTTATTTGTACCTTTTATCAGTGATGCGAGTATTGTCAGAGGATTATGTAAAACAGCACTTAATCATGAGACATACTAAACATTCGATTTCTGATACTGAGAAATGGTTAGGAAGATTTATTCCATTCTTATGAGTAACTAGGGCTGTAACGGTATGAGATTTCCACAGTATGATAATCGTCTCAGAAACATATCGCGGTTTCACGGTTTGGCGGTATTAAACACTTATTATAATCATTAGCAACAATGACCCTTAAATGAATAAAAAAACGATAGGGGGTTTGGGTTGAACATATGGTTTATTATGTCAAACTTTTTGGGGGAAAAAAACACTTTTGAAAAAAATTTACTTTGATTCTTAATTTATTACTATTTTTTTTTTTAAATAAAATCATGAAATACTCATTAAATTATCTCAGAGCTGCTCTGGATATATTCATTTGTTCACATCGTCATATAGTGAGTGAAATAGTGAGTGAGTGTAGTTTTTATTATATATCAACTATAATCAAGTATAATCAACTTAAATTGATCTGTAATCACTTAAATGGGCTTTAGTGTCTCCTTTTGCAGCCACTCTTCGTCCACATTTCTTGCAAACTGGATATCCATCTTAAAGAACAACCCTGCATTTGTTTTTTGGATACCCACAGTATTTCCATACCGTAGATTTTAACTTTTTTTCTGCTGGGGGATAGAGGTTAGAATTTGTAGTCTCTGGCTCTGACATTTTCTCTGCTGTACATAAAACGAGTGGAGGAGTCTAGCAGTCAAGCCGAATTAAGTTGCGTGTGTGCAGTAGTGCAGGTGAGATCTGCTTTATTATTTTTTTCCCAAAACCGTGTATAAGCAAATGTTTATGGTATGATAATCGTGAAAGTTAATATCATGGTATACCGTCATACCGGTATACCGTTTCAACCCTAGGAGTAACTGATTTACAAAACGAAGTACAAGCATTGTATGAAGCATTTGAGGCTACAGCAAACGCCACTCTCATTTCTATTGCTAAAATTTCGGACAAAGTAAATCAATTAGAAAAGTTGTTTTGCAGAATCGAATGGCACTTGACATGCTGTTGGCTTCTCAGGGGGGGCACATGTAAAGTAATTGTGGCCCGAATGTTGCCTATACATTCCGGGAGATTCTGGGAAAGTGGTTCATAATCTGGCTAAAGTTTTGCACGAACGAACAGCTAAACTAAATAAAAACCATGGTCTTTTGTCATTTGTCTGGGACATGTGGTTTACATCAATATTAGGATCACTTGGGGAATCACTTAAAAGCCCCTTTGGTAGTCGCAGTTTTAGGAGTGTTTGTCATCTTGCTCTTGTACATTGCCATAAAAGTGTTGATTTGTCTTATTAGACACTTGACCGTCACAGGCCCATCAAGGTCATTATCCAGTATAAGACACACTCCCTCAACCGACGCTGGTATGTGGAATGACAGAAAATACCTTTTCTTTTAAGAGCATGAAGAAAGGAAAAGTAAGGACTGGCCATCCAAGCTTTTTAAAGATGTGTTTTGATAAAGATTATGAAAGTTTGCTTGCGATAATCATTTAATTTTTTCTTATATGATTAAGAGGGGGAAGTGAAGGATCCTACCTTAGATCCTCACATGCAGAAAGTTTTTATTATTGTGTTTTTTTAAGTTATTCCTAATCATTTATTTACATAATCATTTTATAATCATTAGTTATCCATATAATTGTTTATTTGATTATTTAATATTATTTTATTATTATCAATTTTATTATTTTCATTTTTATCATTACATTTTTATTCATTTATTTATTCATTATTATATTTCTATATTTTATTCATTTATTCATTATATTTCTATGTTTCATATGTTTTATTGATTCTTTGTTGTTCAGTGTTATAGGGCTCATTTACACTGCAAATCTTGATGTTCAATTCTGATTTGTTGCCTATATCTGATTTTTTTTTACTGTGCGTTTACACGTTCTTTCTATTGTGACCCATATGCGATTCATGAATTTACACTGCCATACGTCTGAAACATTGCGCATGTGTAATAGTGTTCTTGCGCCACACATCAAGATGGATCAATAAAACACAACGAAAATTCTTTTGTGTATTTTTTTTAATGATTTGCCTAAAGCGCCATCACCTTTGCGTTATTGATTTCTTAATTATATTTCTGTGTAAGATTTTTTATGTGTGAATTAAACACACTTCCAAAACATTTACCGCAATCTTTTAAACACTTTAAGGTCAGTAAAATGTTCTATGATTGGTTGTTAATAATCTGTTCAATGATTGGTTAAAGCCTACGCGGCTGCTGCTCACAAAAAGATAAAGGGTGTATTTCAATAGAAAATAATCATCCCTATTCCCTTCGAAGATCAGAACACTTGACGTATAAACTCTAGAAAAAGTTGCACAATTGTCTCATAGTGTGGCCAATTCAAATAAACTTGGCGAATAGAGCATTGAAATACACACATCAGTTTCTCTTCCTGAAGTGCGCTAAAACGCCAGTTGGAATTGTGTATGCCTTGTTGTATGTTTAAACCTCAGTAAAGTATTTATGTTATTTGTATCCTCAACTTCTCATCTTCATCACCGTTAGAACGTGACATATATATTTTTAATATATGATAATATGTGTTTTATGTATAATATTATTGAAAAACAATATCAATAATATATTTAATAAATGTATAATATATAATTTGTAATGTAAATTAAAGGTATAAAATATAGATAATACAGTACAAAATAGTGTAATAAAATAAAATGCTGTAAAAGCACAGTACAACACTGTTTTCAGTTGTACAGTTTTGCTATGCGAACTGTAAATGCATCACGATGCAATCAAAAACCAGTAACTTGCTTGCAGCCGTGCTGCCAATAACTTAATCTAAAAAAATACAGGGAAATCGTTGAAATCTGTGGTTCACTGGATAAATAACACTGGAAATTCTAAAATATTTAAAGCACTGAAGTGAAATATGTAAGAAATAAATGAATGCCATGGTACAGTAGAAAAACTCCTACCCCGATCGCAATGCGTGTGATGTTCTTTTTCTGTGCCTGTGAAGATGCAACTGGAAGATCACGTCGGTCATGTGACTGTCCATCAGTAATAACTACCAAGATTTTTTTTGCTGATGGTCTTGCCCCTGCAGTTTCTGTAAACAGGTCTGTCCTGTACATTTGAAGAATGGACAGTAAAAGATAGTTAAAGAAAAGGATGATTAGTTTATATTATATTATGAAGATTTAAACATCTAGGGGAGGTTTCCCGGACAGGGATTAGACTAATCCTAGACTAAAATAAATGTAAGAGCTGTCCAAACTAAGAAGAACTTGCACTGATATATCTTAAAATACATCAGGGCCATTTGCTTCAAAATGCACAAAAGTAATGTTTTTTAGTAAGGCATGTAACTAAACTAGTTATATTTCATAATTAAACTAAGGCCTAGTCCTAGTTAAGGATAACCCCTGTCTGGAAAATCATAGCGAAAAAGAATATGAGTTTACAATTTTTTGTAGAAAAGGTGAAACAATATTTATATAAATATTATAAGTAACTAGATAGGTACATTTCCTGAAGAAAATGTGAAGTGGTGCTTGCCGTGGCAAATTTCAGGGGACAGTATATGACTAGATAGAAAAGTTTGAAGACAAACTTTATGTTGGCTTGACAAAGCCTGGCCTAAAAGTTTAAAACAGTTTGAGAGAAACTTAAAACAAGTTTAGTTTAGTAGTCTGACTTTCCATAAACATGATTTAACAAAAAGTTAGCATGTTAACATGATTTAGCACTAAGTTAGCATGATGTTAACATGAATTACCATGAAGTTGGCATGATGCTAACATGATGTTAACATGAATTAGCATGAGTAAGCATTATGCTAACATAAAGTAGCATGAAGCTATCATGATGCTAACAAGAATTTTCATGAAGCTAACATGAATTAGCATGAAGCTAGCATAATGCTAACATGAAACGAGAATGAAGCTAATATGAATTAGCATGATGCTAACATGAATTAGCATGAAGCTAGCATGATGTTAACATGAATTAGCATGAAGCTAGCATGATGCTAACATGAACTAGCATGATGCTTACATGAATTAGCATGAAGCTAACATGATGCTAACATGAATTAGCATGAAGCTAGCATGACGTTAACATGAATTAGCAAGAAGCTAACATGAATTAGCATGAAGCTAGCATGATGCTAGCATGATTAGCATGAAGCTCGCATGAAGCTAGCATGATTAACATTAAGCTAGCATGATGTTAGCATGAATTTACATGAAGCAAGCATGATGTTAGCATGATTATCATGAAGCTAGCATGATGTTAGCATGAATTAGCATGAAGTTAGCATGATGCTAGCATGATTAGCATGATGTTAGCATGATTAGCATGAAGCTAGCATGATGCTAACATGAAATAGCATGAAGCTAGCATGATGATAACATGAATTAGCGTGAAGTTAGCATGATGCTAACATGAATTAGCATGAAGTAAGCAAGATTTATTATGAAATTAGCATAAAGCTAGCATAAAACTAGCATGAAGCTATTTTGACTTAGCATGAAGCTAGCATGAAGCTAACATGACCAAAATACCCAACCCCCATGTCTCTATGATGTTCAAATCCAGAGACATAAGGCTTTGATTATTATGTTGCTAGGGTGCTCATATATGGTTGCTAGGGGCGTGGCTTAATACCTCAATAAGTATCCTAAGAGACTGATTGGATGCCTGAGTAAAATGAGCCCACCCCCATGTCTCTGAGACACTGTGCTGCAAAGATATCTATCTGGGCATTTAATAATGGCAGTCTATGGGAGATGTTGCTAGGGTGCCCAAAAATGGTTGCTAGGGGCGTGGCTTAATAGCTATGGGACGATCCTGAGAGACTGATTGGATGCCTGAGTAAAATGAGTCCACCCCCATGTCTCTATGACACTGTAAAGCGAAGATATTCCATCTGGAACGTTTTTATTCCCTTATATGGGCATGTTTCCTGCCCTGTTATAAGTCAATGGGGAATTTTGGGGGCCTCTTACACCCGAGGGGTGAAACTTACACCCCAATGTGATTTATATTCTTACAGTGCCTGCCAGCCTCTTGAAAAGTGGTAACCCACAAGTTTCTACAAATTTCTCGCTTGCAGCTATGACCTGTCAAAGTTTGTCGCAAAGTTAAGTAAATGGGACTTTTCCGAAGTTTTATGTCCCGTTTTAGGAATTCTGTAAGTCGGATCCCATCAAAAAGATATAGCACACTTCTTTAGGCGAGTCAGAATGTCAGTGGAAAATTTCGTGGATGTAGCTTGAAAGCTGTCGGACGAGTTAGCCGCAGAAATTTTAGTCTCAGAAGAAGAAGAAGAATAACTAGATAGGTACATTTCCTGAAGAAAATGTGAAGTGGTGCTTGCCGTGGCAAAATTCTCGGGACAATATATGATTATACTCCAACCCAAAAGTAAAACGGTCCAACTGTCTCTACGATGTTCTGATGCAGAGATATAAGGCTTTGTTTATTTGGTTGCTAGGGTACTGGATTTGGTTGCTAGGGAGAAAATTGGCATCCACAATTAATTACACTCCGAGTCACAAGTCAAACGGTCCAAATTCTGTGTCTCCACGATGTTCTGATTCGGAGATATAAGGCTTTGTTTATTCGGTTGCTAGGGTACTGGATTTGGTTGCTAGGGAGAAAATTGGCACCCCATAGTGATTACACACTGAGTCACGAGTCAAACGGTCCAACCCCCGTGTCTCTACGATGTTCTGATGCGGAGATATAAGGCTTTGTTTACTCTGTTGCTAGGGTACTGTATTTGGTTGCTAGGGATAAAATTGGCATCCCATAGTGATTACACTCTGAGTCACGAGTCAAACGGTCCAACCCCCGTGTCTCTACAGTGTTCTGATGCGGAGATATAAGGCTTTGTTTACTCTGTTGCTAGGGTACTGTATTTGGTTGCTAGGGAAAAATTTGGCATCCCACAGTGATTACACTCTGAGTCACGAGTCAAACGGTTCAACCCCCGTGTCTCTATGATGTTCTGATGCAGAGATAAAGGCTTAGTTTACTCTGTTGCTAGGGTACTTTATTTGGTTGCTAGGGAAAAATTTGGCATCCCATAGTGATTACACACTGAGTCACGAGTCAAACGGTCCAACCCCCGTGTCTCTACGATGTTCTGATGCTGAGATATAAGGCTTTGTTTACTCTGTTGCTAGGGTACTGTATTTGGTTGCTAGAGAAAAATTTGGCATCCCATAGTGATTACACTCTGAGTCACAAGTCAAACGGTCCAACCCCCGTGTCTCTACGATGTTCGGATGCCGAGATATAACTGTTTGAATTTTATGTTGCTAGGGTGCTCAAAAGTGGTTGCTAGGGGCGTGGCTTAATACCTATGTAAGGATCCTGAGAGACTGATTGGATGCCTGAGTAAAATGATCCCACCCCCATTTCTCTATGACACTGTGACGCAAAGATATCCATCTGGGCATTTTATAATGGCAGTCTATGGGATAAGTTGCTAGGGTACCCAAAATTGTTGCTAGGGGCGTGGCTTAATAGCTCTGGGATGATCCTGAGAGACTGATTGGATGCCCGAGTAAAATGAGCCCACCCACTTATCTCTACGACACTGTAAAGCAAAGATATATCATCTGGAACTGTTTTATTCCCTTATATGGGCATGTTTCCTGCCCCATTATAAGTCAATGGGAATTTTCGGGTGCCTCTTACACCCCAGGGGTACAGCTTACACCCCATTGTGATCCATGTTCTTACAGAGCCTACCACCCTCTTCAAATGTTGTAACCCACACGTTTCTACAAAATCCTTGAGCGGAGCTATGACCCATCAAAGTTGGGCGCAATGTTAAGTCAATGGGATTTTTCGGGTGTTTTTTCGCCCCTCTTTCGGAAACCCTGCACCCGATCGCTTATAAAAGTCATGGCACACCATTCCTCAATAAACCGGTCGATTTGAGCCCTCTTTCATGGGACTATGGCAAACCGTGCGGGACGAGTTACGCGCCGAAATTTTTTGCGACATAAGAATAATAATTATAACTAGATAGGTACATTTCCTGAAGAAAATGTGAGTGGTGCTTGCCGTGGCAAATTTCGGGGGACAATATATGATTATACTCCAAGCCAAAAGTAAAGCAATTCAACCCACATGTCTCTACGATATTCTGATGCGAAAATATAAGGCTTTGTTTATTCGGTTGCTAAGGTACTGTATTTGGTTGCTAGGGAGAAAATTGGCATCCACTAGTGATTACACTCCGAGTCACGAGTCAAACGGTCAAACCCCCGTGTCTCTACGATGTTCTGATGCGGAGATATAAGGCTTTGTTTACTCTGTTGCTAGGGTACTGTATTTGGTTGCTAGGGAAAAAATTGGCATCCACTAGTGTTTACACTCCGAGATACGAGTCAAACGGTCCAACCCCCGTGTCTCTGCGATGTTCTGATGTGGAGATAAAAGGCTTTGTTTACTCTGTTGCTAGGGTAATGTATTTGGTTGCTAGGGAAAAAATGGCATCCACTAGTGATTACCCTCCGAGTCATGAGTCAAACGGTCCAACCCCCGTGTCTCTACGATGTTCTGATGCGGAGATATAAGGCTTTGTTTACTCTGTTGCTAGGGTACTGTATTTGGTTGCTAAGGAAAAAAATGGCATCCACTAGTGATTACCCTCCGAGTCATGAGTCAAACGATCCAACCCCCGTGTCTCTACGATGTTCTGATGCGGAGATATAAGGCTTTGTTTACTCTGTTGCTAGGGTACTGTATTTGGTTGCTAGGGAAAAAAATGGCATCCACTAGTGATTACCCTCCGAGTCACGAGGCAAACGGTCCAACCCCCGTGTCTCTACAGTGTTCTGATGCGGAGATATAAGGCTTTGTTTACTCTGTTGCTAGGGTACTGTATTTGGTTGCTAGGGAAAAATTTGGCATCCCACAGTGATTACACTCTGAGTCACGAGTCAAACGGTCCAACCCCCGTGTCTCTATGATGTTCTGATGCAGAGATAAAGGCTTAGTTTACTCTGTTGCTAGGGTACTTTATTTGGTTGCTAGGGAAAAATTTGGCATCCCATAGTGATTACACACTGAGTCACGAGTCAAACGGTCCAACCCCCGTGTCTCTACGATGTTCTGATGCTGAGATATAAGGCTTTGTTTACTCTGTTGCTAGGGTACTGTATTTGGTTGCTAGGGAAAAATTTGGCATCCCATAGTGATTACACTCTGAGTCACGAATCAAACGGTCCAACCCCCGTGTCTCTACGATGTTCTGATGCAGAGATATAAGGCTTTGTTTACTCTGTTGCTAGGGTACTGTATTTGGTTGCTAGGGAAAAATTTGGCATCCCATAGTGATTACACTCTGAGTCACGAGTCAAACGGTCCAACCCCCGTGTCTCTACGATGTTCTGATGCGGAGATATAAGGCTTTGTTTACTCTGTTGCTAGGGTACTGTATTTGGTTGCTAGGGAAAAATTTGGCATCCCATAGTGATTACACTCTGAGTCACAAGTCAAACGGTCCAACCCCCGTGTCTCTACGATGTTCGGATGCCGAGATATAACTGTTTGAATTTTATGTTGCTAGGGTGCTCAAAAGTGGTTGCTAGGGGCGTGGCTTAATACCTATGTAAGGATCCTGAGAGACTGATTGGATGCCTGAGTAAAATGATCCCACCCCCATGTCTCTATGACACTGTGACGCAAAGATATCCATCTGGGCATTTTATAATGGCAGTCTATGGGATAAGTTGCTAGGGTACCCAAAATTGTTGCTAGGGGCGTGGCTTAATAGCTCTGGGATGATCCTGAGAGACTGATTGGATGCCCGAGTAAAATGAGCCCACCCACTTATCTCTACGACACTGTAAAGCAAAGATATATCATCTGGAACTGTTTTATTCCCTTATATGGGCATGTTTCCTGCCCCATTATAAGTCAATGGGAATTTTCGGGTGCCTCTTACACCCCAGGGGTACAGCTTACACCCCATTGTGATCCATGTTCTTACAGAGCCTACCACCCTCTTCAAATGTTGTAACCCACACGTTTCTACAAAATCCTTGAGCGGAGCTATGACCCATCAAAGTTGGGCGCAATGTTAAGTCAATGGGATTTTTTGGGTGTTTTTTCGCCCCTCTTTCGGAAACCCTGCACCCGATCGCTTATAAAAGTCATGGCACACCATTCCTCAATAAACCGGTCGATTTGAGCCCTCTTTCATGGGACTATGGCAAACCGTGCGGGACGAGTTACGCGCCGAAATTTTTTGCGACATAAGAATAATAATTATAACTAGATAGGTACATTTCCTGAAGAAAATGTGAGTGGTGCTTGCCGTGGCAAATTTCGGGGGACAATATATGATTATGCTCCAAGCCAAAAGTAAAACAATTCAACCCACATGTCTCTACGATATTCTGATGCGAAAATATAAGGCTTTGTTTATTCGATTGCTAAGGTACTGTATTTGGTTGCTAGGGAGAAAATTGGCATCCACTAGTGATTACACTCCGAGTCACGAGTCAAACGGTCAAACCCCCGTGTCTCTACGATGTTCTGATGCGGAGATATAAGGCTTTGTTTACTCTGTTGCTAGGGTACTGTATTTGGTTGCTAGGGAAAAAATTGGCATCCACTAGTGTTTACACTCCGAGATACGAGTCAAACGGTCCAACCCCCGTGTCTCTGCGATGTTCTGATGCGGAGATATAAGGCTTTGTTTACTCTGTTGCTAGGGTACTGTATTTGGTTGCTAGGGGCGTGGCTTGGGAGTGGCCAATGATGTGCCCAGTGATTACACTCCGAGTCACAAGTAAAACGGTCCAAACCCCGTGTCTCTACGATGTTCTGATGCGGAGATATAAGGCTTTGTTTATTCGGTTGCTAGGGTGCTCAAATTTGGTTGCTAGGGGCGTGGCTTGGGAGTGGCCAATGATGTGCCCAATTGTTACACCCCTAGTCACAAGTAAAACGGTCCAACCCCCGTGTCTCTAAGATGTTCTGATGTGGAGATATAAGGCTTTGTTTACTCTGTTGCTAGGGTACTGTATTTGGTTGCTAGGGGCGTGGCTTAGTAAGTCTGTAAGGATCCTGAGAGACTGATTGGATGCCTGAGTAAAATGAGCCCACCCCCATGTCTCTATGACACTGTGGTGCGAAGATATCCATCTAGGCATTTTATAATGGCAGTCAATGGTATAGGTTGCTAGGGTGCCCAAAATGGTTGCTATGGTAACCTTACACCCCATTGTGGGGTACGTCCTGACAGAGTCTAGCACCCTTTTCAAATTTAGTAACCCACATGTTTCTATGAAATCCTGGCTCGGACCTATGACCCGTCAAAATTTTTGCAATGGTAAGTCTATGGGATTTTGCCCCATTGACTTTTCATTGGGACACTTTTGGGCACCTCTTACACCCCAGGGGTACAACTTACACCCCATTGTGATCTATGTTTTTACAGAGCCTACCACCCTCTTCAAATGTTGTAACCCACATTTTTCTACAAAATCCACAAGCGGAGCTATGACCCATCAAAGTTGGGCCCAATGTTAAGTCAATGGGATTTTTGGGGTGGTTTTACGCCCCCCTTTCGGAAATCCTGCACCCGATCCCTTATAAAAGTCATAGCACACCTCTCCTCAATAATCCGGTCGATTTGAGCCCTCTTTCATGGGTCTACAACAAAGCGTGCGGGACGAGTTAATCGCCGAAAAAAGTGTCCGGATGTAAGAATAAAATATAATAATAACTAGATAGAAAAGTTTGAAGACAAACTTTATGTTGGCTTGACAAAGCCTAGCCTGAACGTTTAAAACAGATTGAGAGAAATTTAAAACAAGTTTAGTTTAGTATTATAACTTTCCGTAAACATGATACCAAAAGTTACCATGTTAGCATGTTTAGCACTAAGTTAGCATGATGCTAACATGAATTAGCATGAAGCTAGCATGATGCTAACATGAATTAGCATGAAGCTAGCATGATGCTAACATGAATTACCATGAAGCTAGCATGATGCTAACATGAATTAGCATGAAGCTAGCATGATGCTAACATGAATTAGCATGAAGCTAGCATGATGCTAACATGAATTAGCATGAAGCTAGCATGATGCTAACATGAATTATCATGAAGCTAGCATGATGCTAACATGAATTAGCATGAAGCTAGCATGATGCTAACATGAATTAGCATGAAGTTAGCATGATGCTAACATGAATTAGCATGAAGCTAGCATGAAATAGCATGAAGCTAGCATGATGCTAACATGAATTAGCATGAAGCTAGCATGATGCTAACATGAATTAGCATGAAGCTAGCATGATGCTAACTAGAGCTGTAATCGGGCCTTAAAAGTTAGGCCCGAAATGTCCGGAGCCCGACAGAATGCAGCCCGAACCCGAACGTACATTTAGATTGACAGCTTTTTAAAAGCCCGAACCCGTTTACAGCCCGACATTATTTAAATGTGCGCACACACACAGCTTTTGTCAAGAATGAGAAATTTACACAGGTTTTAACATTATTTATTCATGACTAATAATCTACACGCCACTCGGAAGTTGAAACAAAGAAATAAAATAAGTCATCTGTAACATTGTAACATCTCATTCTAAATAGGCTTATGCAATACACTATAAATATGCCAATAAAATTATTATTTCTTAACGAATTAAATTAAGATAATACATTCTGAATTAAGATGGGAATTTGGCAATAACGAAATTAAGAGGCAGGCTCCGCGGGATTTGCGTCGGCACTTCTCTCCATTACTGCCAACATTATATCCTCTGTCTAAATTATGTAAGACTCGATTCATATTTAGTTATACATTGAAAAACCTACTCACCAAGATTAGGCTACATGTTTTTGATGAGGAAAATCATTAAATCCACTGTAAATGAATTCAGCGCGATCCTGCGCTACTGATTTGAACTTGACCGCTCATTTACCTCACAAAGCCGGAGCGGAAGCCCGAGCCCGCCCCGAGCCCGTGTAAAATGTTAGAAATGAAGCCCGAACCCGCCCGAGCCCGTCGGGTCCCGACGGGTCCCGTCGGGTTCGGGCAAAGATCTTCAGCTCTAATGCTAACATGAATTAGCATGAAGCTAGCATGATGCTAACATGAATTAGCATGAAGTTAGCATGATGCTAACATAAATTAGCATGAAGCTAGCATGATGCTAACATGAATTAGCATGAAGCTAGCATGATGCTAGCATGAAGCTAGCATGATGGTAACATGAATTAGCATGAAGCTAGCATGATGCTAACATGAATTAGCATTGTGCTAATATGAATTAGCATGAAGCTAGCATGAATTAGCATGGAGCTAGCATGATTAGCAGGAAGCTAGCATGACGCTAACATGAATTAGCATGAAGCTAGCACGACGCTAACATGAATTAGCATGAAGCTAGCACGATGCTAACATGAATTAGCATGAAGCTAGCACGATGCTAACATGAATTAGCATGAAGCTAGCACGATGCTAACATGAATTAGCATGAAGCTAGCACGACATTAACATGAATTAGCATGAAGCTAGCACGATGCTAACATGCATTAGCATGAAGCTAGCACAATGCTAACATGAATTAGCATGAAGCTAGCACGATGCTAACATGAATTAGCATGAAGCTAGCACGATGCTAACATGAATTAGCATGAAGCTAGCACGATGCTAACATGAATTAGCATGAAGCTAGCACGATGCTAACATGAAGTAGCATGAAGCTAGCACGATGCTAACATGATTAGCATGAAGTTAGCAAGATTTTTTATGAAATTAGCATAAAGCTAGCACGAAACTAGCATGAAGCTAGTATGACTTAGCATGGAGCTAGCATAAGGCTAACATGACCAAAAGACCCAACCCCCATGTCTCTATGATGTTCGGATCCAGAGATATAAGGCTTTGTTTATTATGTTGCTAGGGTGCTCATATTTGGTTGCTAGGGGCGTGGCTTAATACGTCAATAAGAATCCTCTGAGACTGATTGGATGCCTGAGTAAAATGAGCCCACCCCCATGTCTCTGTGACACTGTGCTGCAAAGATATCCATCTGGGCATTTTATAATGGCAGTCTATGGGATATGTTGCTAGGGTGCCCAAAAATGGTTGCTAGGGGCGTGGCTTAATAGCTATGGGGCGATCCTGAGAGACTGATTGGATGCCTGACTAAATTGAGCCCACCCCCATGTCTCTACGACACTCTAAAGTGAAGATATTCCATCTGGGACGCTTTTATTCCCTTATATGGGCATGTTCCCTCCCCCATTATAAGTCAATGGGGAAATTTGGGTGGTCCTTACGCCCCAGGGGTGAAACTTACACCCCAATGTGATGTATGTTCTTACACAGTCTGCCAGCCTCTTCAAATGTGGTAACCCACAAGTTTCTACAAATTTCTCGCTTGCAGCTATGACCCATCAAAGTTTGTCGCAATGTTAAGTCAATGGAAAATTTGGGGTGTTTGAGCGCCCCGTTTAGGAATTTGGTAGGCCCCATCAGTTAGAAAAGTCATAGCACCCATCTACGGACCAGTCTTAAAAGTTTTGTAAAGTTTTGTGGGTGTAGCTTGAAAGCTCTAGGAGGAGTTACAATTGGTAAAAAGTATGAACAGAAGAAGAATAATAATAATAATAATAAGCTTAGATCGAAGAACAGTATGTTGGCTTTGTCAAGCCAACATAATAATAACTAGATAGGTACATTTCCTGAAGAAAATGTGAGTGGTGCTTGCCTTGGCAAAATTCTGGGGACCATATATGATTATACTCCAAGCCAAAAGTTAAACGATCCAACTCCCGTGTCTGTACGATGTTCTGATGTGGAGATATAAGGCTGTGTTTATCCGGTTGCTAGGGTAATGTATTTGGTTGCTAGGGAAAAATTTGGCATCCCATAATGATTACACTCTGAGTCCCGAGTCATACGGTCCAACCCCCGTGTCTCAACGATGTTCTGATGCAGAGATATAAGGCTTTGTTTATTCGGTTGCTAGGGTACTGTATTTGGTTGCTAGGGAAAATTTTGACATCCCATAGTGATTACCCTCCGAGTCACGAGTAAAATGGTCCAACCCCCGTGTCTCTACGATGTTCTGAAGCAGAGATATAAGGCTTTGTTTACTCTGTTGCTAGGGTACTGTATTTGGTTGCTAGGGGAAAAAATGGCATCCACTAGTGATTACCCTCCGAGTCACGAGTCAAACGGTCCAACCCCCATGTCTCTACGATGTTCTGATGTGGAGATATAAGGCTTTGTTTACTCTGTTGCTAGGGTACTGTATTTGGTTGCTAGGGGCGTGGCTTGGGAGTGGCTAATGATGTGCCCAGTGATTACACTCCGAGTCACAAGTAAAACGGTCCAACCCCCGTGTCTCTACGATGTTCTGATGCGGAGATATAAGGCTTTGTTTACTCTGTTGCTAGGGTACTGTATTTGGTTGCTAGGGGCGTGGCTTGGGAGTGGCCAATTATGTGCCCAGTGATTACACTCCGAGTCACAAGTAAAACGGTCCAACCCCCATGTCTCTACGATGTTCTGATGCCGAGATATAACTGTTTGTATTTTATGTTGCTAGGGTGCTCAAAAGTGGTTGCTAGGGGCGTGGCTTAGTAAGTCTGTAAGGATCCTGAGAGACTGATTGGATGCCTGAGTAAAATGAGCCCACCCCCATGTCTCTATGACACTGTGGTGCAAAGATATCCATCCGGGCATTTTATAATGGCAGTCTATGGTATAGGTTGCTAGGGTGCCCAAAATGGTTGCTATGGTAACCTTACACCCCATTGTGGGGGACGTCCTGACAGAGTCTAGCACCCTCTTCAAATTTAGTAACCCACATGTTTCTATGAAATCCTGGCTCGGACCTATGACCCGTCAAAATTTTTGCAATGGTAAGTCTATGGGATTTTGCCCCATTGACTTTTCATTGGGGCACTTTTGGGCACCTCTTACACCCCAGGGGTACAACTTACACCCCATTGTGATCTATGTTTTTACAGAGCCTACCACCCTCTTCAAATGTTGTAACCCACATGTTTCTACAAAATCCACGAGCGGAGCTATGACCCATCAAAGTTGGGCCCAATGTTAAGTCAATGGGATTTTTGGGGTGGTTTTACGCCCCCCTTTCGGAAATACTGCACCCGATCCCTTATAAAAGTCATAGCACACCTCTCCTCAATAATCCGGTCGATTTGAGCCCTCTTTCATGGGTCTACAACAAAGCGTGCGGGACGAGTTAATCGCCGAAAAAAGTGTCCGGATGTAAGAATAAAATATAATAATATCCCTGAGCAATAGTAATAGTGATGCTTTGCATAAATGCAAGCACCACTAATAATAATAATAATAACTAGATAGGTACATTTCCTGAAGAAAATGTGAGTGGTGCTTGCCGTGGCAAATTTCGGGGGACAATATATGATTATACTCCAAGCCAAAAGTAAAACAGTTCAACCCACATGTCTCTACGATATTCTGATGCGAAGATATAAGGCTTTGTTTATTCGGTTGCTAGGGTACTGTATTTGGTTGCTAGGGAGAAAATTGGCATCCACTAGTGATTACACTCCGAGTCACGAGTCAAACGGTCAAACCCCCGTGTCTCTACGATGTTCTGATGCGGAGATATAAGGCTTTGTTTACTCTGTTGCTAGGGTACTGTATTTGGTTGCTAGGGAAAAAATTGGCATCCACTAGTGATTACACTCCGAGATACGAGTCAAACTGTCCAACCCCGGTGTCTCTGCGATGTTCTGATGTGGAGATAAAAGGCTTTGTTTACTCTGTTGCTAGGGTAATGTATTTGGTTGCTAGGGAGAAAATTGGCATCCACTAGTGATTACACTCCGAGTCACGAGTCAAACGGTCCAAACCCAGTGTCTCTACGATGTTCTGATGCGGAGATATAAGGGTTTGTTTACTCTGTTGCTAGGGTACTGTATTTGGTTGATAGGGAAAAAATCGCATCCACTAGTGATTACCCTCCGAGTCATGAGTCAAACGGTCCAACCCCCGTGTCTCTACGATGTTCTGATGCGGAGATATAAGGCTTTGTTTACTCTGTTGCTAGGGTACTGTATTTGGTTGCTAAGGAAAAAATGGCATCCACTAGTGATTACCCTCCGAGTCACGAGTCAAACGATCCAACCCCCGTGTCTCTACGATGTTCTGATGCGGAGATATAAGGCTTTGTTTACTCTGTTGCTAGGGTACTGTATTTGGTTGCTAGGGAAAAAAATGGCATCCACTAGTGATTACCCTCCGAGTCACGAGCAGTGTTGGGGCTAGTTACTCAAAAAAGTAATATATTACGTATTACATATTACTCTCAAAAATAGTAATGCCTTACTTTACTTTATTACTCCCTGGAGAAAGTAACTAGTTATATTACTAGTTATATTACTAGTTACATTTTTTTTCTGGACAAGAATGTTTATTTGGGCAAGCCACGGCCAAGAAAATGCTGGCTTCCTTACCCGCTTCTGGACGTGGGGCACAGCGTTTGGAAAAACATTAAAGAGTGTGCACTTCACCGTCAAGTTATTTTCCTTCCGTTGAACATAATAAAATGTGACCGAATCTCCACCCGTCGAAACTAGCTTTCTGTTGCTGGGAACCTTCCTCTGAAAAAGAGCTTGCCGTTGTTGACGCTTCCATTTACCCAATCTGTCTTTGAGTGTGCCGCTGCCGCTCTGTGCTGCTGGCTGCCGGGTGTCGACCAATCGGTCATGGTAAATGATACCTTGTGCCAAACTTAGACCAATCACTGTTCCATTCACGCCCTCCTCCCCTTCCCTTTTGTTCTCTGTGTTTTGTGCCTTGTGTGATGAAGGTGCTACTGGCGAATGTAACTTAAGTAACTAGCTCGGGAAAACTGTAATAATATTACCATTTTCAGACGGGTAATGCCTTACACTACTAGTTACTGAAAAAAGTAATATTATTACAGTAACTAGTTACTTTGTAACTAGTTACACCCAACACTGGTCACGAGTCAAACGGTCCAACCCCCGTGTCTCTACGATGATCTGATGCGGAGATATAAGGCTTTGTTTACTCTGTTGCTAGGGTACTGTATTTGGTTGCTAGGGAAAAAAATTGCATCCACTAGTGATTACCCTCCGAGTCATGAGTCAAACGGTCCAACCCCTGTGTCTCTACGATGTTCTGATGCTGAGATATAAGGCTTTGTTTACTCTGTTGCTAGGGTACTGTATTTGGTTGCTAGGGAAAAAAATGGCATCCACTAGTGATTACCCTCCGAGTCACGAGTCAAACGGTCCAACCCCCGTGTCTCTACGATGATCTGATGCGGAGATATAAGGCTTTGTTTACTCTGTTGCTAGGGTACTGTATTTGGTTGCTAGGGAAAAAAATTGCATCCACTAGTGATTACCCTCCGAGTCATGAGTCAAACGGTCCAACCCCTGTGTCTCTACGATGTTCTGATGCGGAGATATAAGGCTTTGTTTACTCTGTTGCTAGGGTACTGTATTTGGTTGCTAGGGAAAAAAATGGCATCCACTAGTGATTACCCTCCGAGTCACGAGTCAAACGGTCCAAACCCCATGTCTCTACGATGTTCTGATGCGGAGATATAAGGCTTTGTTTACTCTGTTGCTAGGGTACTGTATTTGGTTGCTAGGGAAAAAAATGGCATCCACAGTGATTACCCTCCGAGTCACGAGTCAAAGGGTCCAAACCCCATGTCTCTACGATGTTCTGATGCGGAGATATAATGCTTTGTTTACTCTGTTGCTAGGGTACTGTATTTGGTTGCTAGGGAAAAAAATGGCATCCACTAGTGATTACCCTCCGAGTCATGAGTCAAACGGTCCAACCCCCATGTCTCTACGATGTTCTGATGTGGAGATATAAGGCTTTGTTTACTCTGTTGCTAGGGTACTGTATTTGGTTTCTAGGGGCGTGGCTTGGGAGTGGCCAATGATGTGCCCAGTGATTACACTCCGAGTCACAAGTAAAACGGTCCAACCCCCGTGTCTCTACGATGTTCTGATGCGGAGATATAAGGCTTTGTTTACTCTGTTGCTAGGGTACTGTATTTGGTTGCTAGGGGCGTGGCTTGGGAGTGGCCAATGATGTGCCCAGTGATTACACTCCGAGTCACAAGTAAAACGATCCAACCCCCGTGTCTCTACGATGTTCTGATGCGGAGATATAAGGCTTTGTTTACTCTGTTGCTAGGGTACTGTATTTGGTTGCTAGGGGCGTGGCTTGGGAGTGGCCAATGATGTGCCCAGTGATTACACTCCGAGTCACAAGTAAAACGGTCCAAACCCCGTGTCTCTACGATGTTCTGATGCGGAGATATAAGGCTTTGTTTATTCGGTTGCTAGGGTGCTCAAATTTGGTTGCTAGGGGCGTGGCTTGGGAGTGGCCAATGATGTGCCCAATTGTTACACCCCTAGGCACAAGTAAAACGGTCCAACCCCCGTGTCTCTACGATGTTCTGATGCCGAGATATAACTGTTTGTATTTTATGTTGCTAGGGTGCTCAAAAGTGGTTGCTAGGGGCGTGGCTTAGTAAGTCTGTAAGGATCCTGAGAGACTGATTGGATGCCTGAGTAAAATGAGCCCACCCCCATGTCTCTATGACACTGTGGTGCAAAGATATCCATCCGGGCATTTTATAATGGCAGTCTATGGTATAGGTTGCTAGGGTGCCCAAAATGGTTGCTATGGTAACCTTACACCCCATTGTGTGGGACGTCCTGACAGAGTCTAGCACCCTCTTCAAATTTAGTAACCCACATGTTTCTATGAAATCCTGGCTCGGACCTATGACCCGTCAAAATTTTTGCAATGGTAAGTCTATGGGATTTTGCCCCATTGACTTTTCATTGGGGCACTTTTGGGCACCTCTTACACCCCAGGGGTACAACTTACACCCCATTATGATCCATGTTCTTACAGAGCCTACCACCCTCTTCAAATGTTGTAACCCACATGTTTCTACAAAATCCTCGAGCGGAGCTATGACTCGTCAAAGTTGGGCGCAATGTTAAGTCAATGGGATTTTTCGTGTGGTTTTTCGCCCCCCTTTCGGAAATCCTGCACCCGATCGCTTATAAAAGTCATAGCACACCTCTCCTCAATAAGCCGGTCGATTTGAGCCCTCTTTCATGGGTCTACGACAAACCGTGCGGGATGAGTTAGGTGCCGAAAAAACGTGCAGATGTAAGAATAAAATATAATAATATCCCTGAGGAATAGTAATAGTGATGCTTTGCATAAATGCAAGCACCACTAATAATAATAATAAGTATGCAAGATAGTAATAGTGATGCTTTGCATAAATGCAAGCACCACTAATAATAATAATAATAAGTATGCAAGATAGTAATAGTGATGCTTTGCATAAATGCAAGCACCACTAATAAGTATGGGGAATAATAATAGTGATGCCTTGCATAAATGCAAGCACCACTAATAATAATAAGTATGCAAGATAGTAATAGTGATGCTTTGCATAAATGCAAGCACCACTAATAATATCCCTGAGCAATAGTAATAGTGATGCTTTGCATAAATGCAAGCACCACTAATAATAATAAGTATGCAAGATAGTAATAGTGATGCTTTGCATAAATGCAAGCACCACTAACTAGATAGGTACATTTCCTGAAGAAAATGTGAGTGGTGCTTGCCGTGGCAAGTTTCGGGGGACAATTTATGATTATACTCCAAGCCAAAAGTCAAACGATCCAACCCCCGTGTCTCTACGATGTTCTGATGCGGAGATATAAGGCTTTGTTTACTCTGTTGCTAGGGTACTGTATATGGTTGCTAGGGAAAAAATTGTCATCCACTAGTGATTACACTTCGAGTCACGAGTCAAACGGTCCAACCCCCGTGTCTCTACGATGTTCTGATGTGGAGATATAAGGCTTTGTTTATTCCGTTGCTAGGGTACTGTATTTGGTTGCTAGGGGAAAAAATGGCATCCACCAGTCATTACACTCCGAGTCATGTGTCAAACGGTCCAACCCCCATGTCTCTACGATGTTCTGATGATGAGATATTAGGCTTTGTTTATTCGGTTGCTAGGGTACTGTATTTGGTTGCTAGGGGAAAAAATGGCATCCACTAGTGATTACACTTCGAGTCACGAGTCAAACGGTCCAACCCCCGTGTCTCTATGATGTTCTGATGCAGGGATACAAGGCTTTGTTTATTTGGTTGCTAGGGTACTGTATTTGGTTGCTAGGGAAAAAATTGGCATCCACTAGTGATTACACTCCGAGTCACGAGTCAAACGGTCCAACCCCCGTATCTCTATGATGTTCTGATGCAGAGATATAAGGCTTTGTTTATTCCGTTGCTATGTGTTCATATGTGGTTGCTAGGGGCGTGGCTTAACACCTCTTGGCATCCACTAGTGATTACCCTTCAAGTCACGAGTTAAACGGTCCAACCCCCGTGTCTCTACGATGTTCTGATGCTGAGATATAAGGCTTTGTTTACTCTGTTGCTAGGGTACTGTATATGGTTGCTATGGAAACAATTGGCATCCCATAGTGATTACACTCTGAGTCACGAGTCAAACGGTCCAACCCCCGTGTCTCTACGATGTTCTGATGCGGAGATATAAGGCTTTGTTTACTCTGTTGCTAGGGTACTGTATTTGGTTGCTAGGGAAAAAATTGGCATCCCATAGTGATAACTCGCCGAGTCACTAGTCAAACGGTCCAACCCCCGTGGCTCTACGATGTTCTGATGCTTAGATATAAGGCTTTGTTTACTCTGTTGCTAGGGTACTGTATTTGGTTGCTAGGGAAAAAATTGGCATTCCATAGTGATTACACTCTGAGTCACGAGTCAAACGGTCCAACCCCCATGTCTCTACGATGTCCGGATGCCGAGATATAACTGTTTGAATTTTATGTTGCTAGGGTGCTCAAAAGTGGTTGCTAAGGGCGTGGCTTAATACCTATGTAAGGATCCTGAGAGACTGATTGGATGCCTGAGTAAAATGAGCCCACCCCCATGTCTCTATGACACTGTGGTGCAAAGATATCCATCTGGGCATTTTATAATGGCAGTCTATGGGAGATGTTGCTAGGGTGCCCAAAATTGTTGCTAGGGGCGTGGCTTAATAGTTTTGGGATGATCCTGAGAGACTGATTAGATGCCCGAGTAAAATGAGCCCACCCACTTATCTCTACGACACTGTAAAGCAAAGATTTTCCATCTGGAACTGTTTTATTCCCTTATATGGGCATGTTTCCTGCCCCATTTTAAGTCAATGGGAATTTTCGGGTGCCTCTTACACCCCAGGGGTACAACTTACACCCCAATGTCATGTATGTTCTTACATAGCCTACCACCCTCATTAAATTTAGTAACCCACGTGTTTCTACGAAATCCTTGCTCGGACCTATGACCTGACAAAGTTTTCCGCAATGTTAGTCTATGGGATTTTCGCCCCATTGACTTTTCATTAGGGCACTTTTGGGAGCCTCTTACACCCCAGCGGTACAGCTTACACCCCAATGTGATGTATGTTTTTTCAAAGCCTACCACCCTCTTTAAATGCTGTGACCCACACGTTTCTACAAAATCCTTGAGCGGAGCTATGACCCATCAAAGTTGGGCGCAATGTTAAGTCAATAGGATTTTTTGGGTGGTTTTTCGCCCCCCTTTCGAAAATCTTGCACCCGATCGCTTATAAAAGTCATAGCAGATGTGTCCTAAATAAGCCGGTCGTTTTGAGCCCTGTTTCATTGGTCTACGACAAACCGTGCGGGACGAGTTACTCGCCGAAAAAGTGTCCAGATATAAGAATAAATAAATAAATAATAATAAGTATGAGCAATAGTAATAGTGATGCCTTGCATAAATGCAAGCACCACTAACTAGATAGGTACATTTCCTGAAGAAAATGTGAAGTGGTGCTTGCCGTGGCAAATTTCAGTGGACAGTATATGACTAGATAGAAAAGTTTGAAGACAAACTTTATGTTGGCTTGACAAAGCCTGGCCTAAAAGTTTAAAACAGTTTGAGAGAAACTTAAAACAAGTTTAGTTTAGTAGTCTAACTTTCCATAAACATGATTTAACAAAAAGTTAGCATGTTAACATGATTTAGCACTAAGTTAGCATGATGTTAACATGAATTACCATGAAGTTGGCATGATGCTAACATGATGTTAACATGAATTAGCATGAGTTAGCATGATGCTAACATAAAGTAGCATGAAGCTAGCATGATGCTAACATGAAATAGCATGAAGCTAGCATGATGCTAACAAGAATTATCATGAAGCTAACATGAATTAGCATGAAGCGAGAATGAAGCTAACATGAATTACCATGATGCTAAAATGAATTAGCATCAAGCTAGAATGATGTTAACATGAACTAGCATGAAGCTAGCATGATGCTAACATGAACTAGCATGATGCTAACATGAACTAGCATGATGCTAACATGAATTAGCATGAAGCTAACATGATGCTAACATGAATTAGCATGAAGCTAGCATGACGCTAACATGAATTAACAAGAAGCTAACTTGAATTAGCATGAAGCTAGCATGATGCTAACATGAATTAGCATGAAGTTAGCATGATGCTAACATGAATTAGCATGAAGCTAGCATGATGCTAACATGAATTAGCATGAAGCTAACATGATGTTAAAATGAATTAGCATGAACCTAGCATGACGCTAACATGAATTAGCAAGAAGCTAACATGAATTAGCATGAAGTTAGCATGATGCTAACATGAATTAGCATGAAGCTAGCATGATGTTAACATGAATTAGCATGAAGCTAACATGATGCTAGCATGAATTAGCATGAAGCTACCATGATGCTAACATGAATTAGCATGAAGCTAACATGAATTAGCATGAAGTTAGCATGATGCTAACATGAATTAACATAAAGCTAACATGAAGCTAACATGAATTAGCATAAAGCTAGCACAATGCTAACATGAATTAGCATGAAGCTAGCACGATGCTAACATGAATTAGCATGAAGCTAGCACGATGCTAACATGAATTAGCATGAAGCTAGCACGATGCTAACATGAATTAGCATGAAGCTAGCACGATGCTAACATGAATTAGCATGAAGCTAGCACAATGCTAAAATGAAGAAGCATGAAGCTAGCATAATGCTAACATGAATTAGCATGAAGCTAGCATGATGCGAACATAAATTAGCATGAAGCTAGCATGATGCTAACATAAATAAGCATGAAGCTAGCATGATGCTAACATTATTTAGCATGAAGTTAGCAAGATATATTATGAAATTAGCATAAAGCTAGCATGAAACTAGCATTAAGCTAGTATGACCTAGCATGAAGCTAGCATGAAGCTAACATGACCCAAACACCCAACCCCCATGTCTCTATGATGTTCGGATCCAGAGATATAAGGCTTTGTTTATTATGTTGCTAGGGTGCTCATATTTCGTTGCTAGGGGCGTGGCTTAATACCTATGTAAGGATCCTGAGAGACTGATTGGATGCCTGAGTAAAATGAGCCCACCCCCATGTCTCTATGACACTGTGGTGCAAAGATATCCATCTGGGCATTTTATAATGGCAGTCTATGGGAGATGTTGCTAGGGTGCCCAAAATTGTTGCTAGGGGCGTGGCTTAATAGTTTTGGGATGATCCTGAGAGACTGATTAGATGCCCGAGTAAAATGAGCCCACCCACTTATCTCTACGACACTGTAAAGCAAAGATTTTCCATCTGGAACTGTTTTATTCCCTTATATGGGCATGTTTCCTGCCCCATTTTAAGTCAATGGGAATTTTCGGGTGCCTCTTACACCCCAGGGGTACAACTTACACCCCAATGTCATGTATGTTCTTACATAGCCTACCACCCTCATTAAATTTAGTAACCCACGTGTTTCTACGAAATCCTTGCTCGGACCTATGACCTGACAAAGTTTTCCGCAATGTTAGTCTATGGGATTTTCGCCCCATTGACTTTTCATTAGGGCACTTTTGGGAGCCTCTTACACCCCAGCGGTACAGCTTACACCCCAATGTGATGTATGTTTTTTCAAAGCCTACCACCCTCTTTAAATGCTGTGACCCACATGTTTCTACAAAATCCTCGAGCGGAGCTATGACCCGTCAAAGTTGGGCCCAATGTTAAGTCAATAGGATTTTTTGGGTGGTTTTACGCCCCCCTTTTGGAAATCCTGCACCCGATCCCTTATAAAAGTCATAGCACACCTCTCCTCAATAAACCGGTCGATTTGAGCCCTCTTTCATGGGTCTACAACAAACCGTGCGGGACGAGTTACGCGCCGAAAAAAGTGTCCGGATGTAAGAAGAAGAAGAAGAAGAAAAATATCCCCACACAATAGTAATAGTGATGCTTTGCATAAATGCAAGCACCACTAATAATAATAAGTATGCAAGATAATAATAGTGATGCCTTGCATAAATGCAAGCACCACTAATAATATCCCTGAGCAATAATAATAGTGATGCTTTGCATAAATGCAAGCACCACTAATAAGTATGCAAGATAATAATAGTGATGCTTTCCATAAATGCAAGCACCACTAATAAGTTTAATAGCAATAACAATATATTGGCTTTTTCAAAGCCAACATAATAAGTTTAATAGCAATAACAGTATGTTGGCTTTTTCAAAGCCAACATAATAATAAGTTTAAATGCAATATCAGTATGTTGGCTGTGTCAAGCCAACATAATAATATCCCTGAGCAATAGTAATAGTGATGCCTTGCATAAATGCAAGCACCACTAATAATAATAAGTATGCAAGATAAAAATAGTGATGCCTTGCATAAATGCAAGCACCACTAATAATAATAAAAAACACATTATAAAACGGGCAGTTCTGGTTCTTCATTCTGATTGGTTGAAACGCGTTCTAAGCCGTGATAAAATACACTGGTAACCTCACGGTTCAGACCACATTACATAAGTATCACTGCGCCACTGTTGCTGCATACTGAGTTATGAAAATAAACACCACAGTCTTTAATCATATTTTTAATTTGTCTACAATTGCACAATTAATGGCGATATCCAGATAAATGTCAATAAATATTGTTGAGTCATCTCGTCGATAAAGAGAAAACGTTGTCTGAAGAGTTTATAACTCAAGTTCATACGTCCGCTATTATCCACTGGGTGGCGATCTTACCCAACTTAAACACTGACGCATTGACTCAACACTGAAAACACAGCGTGTAAGTTTTGATGGCTCAATCTGATCTCTTACATAAGTTCTTCACAAATATGGAATTATCTCCGCTTTTAGCTAAAAAATTTGAGAGGTGATAAGAGAACAAATGAAGGTAGGATGAATGAAACGTTTGTTTTTGTTTGAAAGCGGATGGTCTGTTCTTTCATTTGATATTTTATGTTTATTTAAAGAAGTAATTTTTCTGCAAGGCATTAAACTAAAACTGGGTGGCAACTTAAAAAAAAAACGCTGATGGGGAAAGAGTTAAGCATGCTTCCAAGCATATTTGATCATCACTTCAACAGTTGCACAATATGAATGTTAATGTATAAATTAGATAAATGGTGATTTATAAAATAAACACCACAGTCTTAAAACATATTTTCATTGTGTCTTTGCTGCATCTGTGTTGGTTGGGAATTGCGCTCTGTTTCAGTCACACTTGATTCTGAGGAACTACTTTGTTTGGCGGAAGAGTAATATTTGTACTAATATAATTACAACTTATTTGTGTTTTATTTTATAAAATCCCGCTAACGTTATGCATATGAAGTAACCGTTTTATAAACGCAATAAACCCCTTGAAGCGTTGGGTTACCAGTGCATTTTATAACAGCTAAGGGGGTTTTAGGCACTCCGCTTCGTGTCGTGCCTAATAACGCCCCTTAGCTGTTATAAAATGCACTGGTAACCCACTGCTTCTTGGGGTTTATTGCTTTAATTTAACAACACAGAACAAGCTTAAAATATTTTGTGTCATTTTGTTCTCATACAGTTGCCACAAGTATATATACTTACACAACTCTTTTGATAGCCGTTGCAGTATAAGTAGAACCTCCGTTTTGATAATTTATATCTAACACATTTCTTTCCCACATACTGCCTTGAGTTTTGAGACCATTAAAGTTGTAGTGAATCTCACAATCTTTGGAGTACTGTGCAATGGCAAACTGCAAAGCAAAATAAATGAAGTTTCATGTTTTGTTGTGCAACACAGACAGTTTCACATGGAAAGTCAAACAGAATAAAATATAACTGACAATAAAGACGTTTCTGACCTGTGCATCCCGCTCAATAAAACGCTTAATCATGTTTGCCACAAAACGTTTCATTGTTTCAAAATTTCCAACGCCTACACTCCCAGAGCCATCCAGTAAAAAGGCTATATCAATCTGACCAGGGCAGTCTGTAAAATGGAGAGAAGCAAAATCATTAAATGCATAAAATAAACATCTTTGACTTAACAGAACAGAAAACAATAAATAACACATCCCTTTGGCAGTCAGCACATTTACCTCTCAAAGAACTCGGTACAGTCTGTTTAATGTTTGGTTTAATGCTCATTATGTCTTCCCAAATAAAGCACATGCCATTATAGGTGGTAACACTTTTACATTTTTTTGGAATGGTTGGACCACAAATCTGAGAAGGACAGAAAATGTAAAAAATTATTCATCAAATTCTTGCCTCAACATAAGCTACATTTACAGGTTTTGTTTCAATCAGAATGAAACCATTTTAAGAGATAAAACCAAACATAGTGTTTACATAAACACTAAATGAAGTGCATTGAATGAATGTTCAAAGTGGCCGATGTTTTAAAATGTGCATATAGCAGTCCTCATACCATTGCTTCTTTTCTACACTTTTAAAGGCACATTTAATATTATATTTATATATTTAAATGATGACAGAATGTTCATTTTAAGCCCAGTGTGTTCACAGATAAAAAAGACTAATAATGACTAACTAATAGTGGTAAACTGCATTCTAAATTCTGCTGGATTATTTTAAAATATTGGGAAGAACCCACATTGGGTTATATTTGTATAGTGCTTTCTTCTACACATTGTTCAGCTGTTTTCCACATCTTAATCAAATTAATTTTGTGTTCATAATAAAAACAATATGGACTAGGCCTATTTTTTCCCACAAATAATATTTTTCTTGTTATCCTAATAAATTAAATAATAAAATGTCAATATTAAACACATCCTTTATGATGTTGTGCCCAAACTTACTGCCAAATTTGAAGAAGATGGATCTTTAGTCATTGTAAGTCCAAGAGACATGTTGACTGCTTCAGCGGGAACTATGTTAACACATGAATAGTTTGTTAATAAAACAATAATATTTTAATATTTAAATAAGTTTTCACTTATAATTGAAAAGCAAATAAAACCTTAATACCATCAATGGTAAGTGGTGAGCAGGACTGGGAGTCTTGTGTGACTGGACAGCTATAAATCCGCCCTCTTTCATTTGGTGTGATTTGAATTAATGGATCACTCACAATAAGACTATGAGAAACAAGGAAAATTATGGTGTAAGAACAAACATCTGAAGGATAATTTACAATTTCAATTCCTCCAATTATAACAATATCGTGTATGATATAACTATGTGAAGTGCATCATATCTGCTATAAACCATACTCTTAAAGTCCAATAATAATAATAATAATAATAATAATGCATTTTATTTATATTGCGCTTTTCTTATACCCAAAGCGCTACATAAAACAAAAGTAAGAAAATGAAAATACATAGAAAAATGAGAATACAACAATAAATAAAATAAAATAAATACAACCAGTGTCACAATCAGACACCTACACTATCATAAAAAGATGGGTTTTTAACTGCTTTTTAAAACTTGTTAATGTTGGGGCAGTCCTAAGAGTTACTGGTAGTGCATTCCACAACCTAGGGGCTGCCACCGAAAAGGCTCTTTCACCCATCGT
The DNA here is from genome assembly GCF_030506205.2 of Paramisgurnus dabryanus. Taxonomy (NCBI): domain Eukaryota; kingdom Metazoa; phylum Chordata; class Actinopteri; order Cypriniformes; family Cobitidae; genus Paramisgurnus; species Paramisgurnus dabryanus. Next base: position 70,294,597 of record NC_133337.1, on the reverse strand, counting down.
CTTTAGTTTACAAGAAGGCTGTTTCAGAAGGAAAGAATTTGCGGAGCGAAGAGATCGAGAGGGCACATATGGAGTAATTAAGTCACATATATATGAAGGTGCAGTTCTATGTACAGCCTTATATGTTAAAATAAGGGTTTTAAAATCGATACGAGCATGGACTGGAAGCCAATGCAAGTTCCTAAGCACCCCAGAGATATGCTGACGGGAAGGAGTATGTGTGAGAACACGTGCAGCTGAATTCTGTATGTGTTGCAGTCGCTTAATAGACTTTGCCGGTAGACCGAGATACAGGGCATTACAATAATCAACCCTAGAGGTTACAAGGGCATGGACAAGTCTTTCTGCATCAGGTAATGAAAGATAAGGCCTAATCCTGGCAATATTTCTGAGATGGAAAAATGCAGATTTTGAAATACTCTTAATATGTGCTTCAAGTGTCAAGTGAGAGTCCAAAATTACACCAAGGTTACGAACTTGAGCCGATGGAGATACTGTTTTATTATCAAGGTGCAAGCTAAAATGTCTACCATTACAGGCAGCTGGGGTACCCACTAAAAGAACCTCAGACTTTGTACCATTTAATTTAAGAAAATTGTGGTACATCCATGATTTAATTTCCTGCAGACAGTCATGGAGGGTTTCTGATATACTAGAGATGTTGGTTTTTGTACTCAAATAAATCTGAGTATCATCAGCATAGAAGTGGAACCCCAGACCATGCTTTCTAATAATCTGCCCTAAAGGAAGCATGTAAATAATAAATAGTATCGGGCCAAGAACAGACCCCTGAGGAACACCATGGCGTACCTGACCAATGTTAGATTTATTGTTTCCTAAAACAACAAACTGTGTACGATCAGAGAGATAAGATTTAAACCACTCCAACACTGTACCAGAGATACCAAGCCAGGTCTCCAATCTCTCAATCAGTATAGAATGACACACCGTGTCAAAAGCTGCACTCAGATCTAACAACACCAAGATAGTAAGTGCCCCAGAGTCAGCAGAGATAAGGAGATCATTCATAACTCGGACCAAGGCTGTCTCAGTACTATGCCCTGATCGAAACCCAGATTGAAAAGGTTCTAAAAGCTCATTCATGGACAAATGAAAATTCAGTTGTGAGACAGCAACACGTTCCAGAACCTTCGCCAAAAACGGAAGGTTAGATATAGGTCTGTAGTTAGACAGATCAGAAACATCACACCCAGGCTTTTTAAGAACTGGTGTGATTGAGGCAACCTTAAGGGCTTGGGGAACAATTCCAGTAGCAAGTGATGCATTAACAATATTCAAAATGAGAGGACTGATAGACGACAGACACTCTTTAAGAACATGAGTTGGAATAGGGTCAAGAATACAGGTAGTAGAACTCATTGTCAAAATTAGTTCAGAGATGTAATCAATAGTAACTATGTTAAAACTAGACAAACGAGTTAATGGACAATTTAAGGGCTGAATCTCAGGGGGTGCACCCAGAGAAGCAGAAGTAATAGACAAATAGATATTGTCAATTTTTTCTGCAAAAAAATTTAAAAATGAGTTGCACTGCTGCACAGAAGAACAAATAAGTGAATTGGCAGGTTTAAGGAGCTTATTGATTACTTTAAACATCTTGTTAGGATTTGGAGTACCATCATTAATGACTTGAGAGTAGTATTCAGTTCTTGCTATTTTGATAGCATCACTGTATTGAACCAAGTGCTCATTATACATAAGTTTATGGACAGTGAGCCCAGATTTTTTATATTGACGTTCTAACTGCCTGTTCTTTGCTTTAAGAGCCCTAAGCTCAGCTGTAAACCAGGGTGATGACTTAGAAAATGAAACAGTACGCTCCTTCCTAGGGGCCAGCACATCTAAAGTTGATGATAAAATTGAATTATAATGATCAACAGTATTACCAGTAGGACTATCATTAATTATACATGAAAACTGATTAAAATCAATATTTTTAAGATTTCTAAAACTAATTACCCTCTTTTGTTGTTTGTGTAGAGAAACCGATAAGTGAAAACTCAAGAGCTTATGGTCACTTATGCACACATCATTGCCTTCAAGTTGATTAATATCTGCTCCAACTGAACACACTAAATCAAGCGTATGCCCTTTGATATGAGTAGGAAAATTGACATGTTGTGACAGGTTAAAACAATCCAGAGTCTCCATAAAATTAGCAGCATGTTTACAAGCAGAATTATCAACATGAATGTTAATATCTCCAACGAGAATCATAGATGGACAAAGAGGATTTACAAACGCAAGTAGCTCTGTAAGTTCGTCAAAGAACAGAGGGTTAGGTTTCGGTGGTCGGTAAATAAACAGAATCAGAACAGGAGCAGCACCACCAACTTTAAAAACAATACTCTCGAAAGAAGAAACATAAGGAACAGCAATTTCAGTAATAGAGACCTCGGTACTGTACACAACAGCAAGGCCACCCCCTTTACCAGTTGCTCTGGGCTTATTAAGATATGCAAATCCCGGTGGTGTACATAAATTTAGATTTAAAAAGTCATTTTGTTGTTGCCAAGTTTCAGAAATACAGAAGACATCAAGTTTTTTGTCCAAGATGATGTGATAGAGTAAATCAGACTTTTTGTTTAATGAACGTACATTGAGGTGCGCGAACCTGATAAATTCAGGACGCGCTTTGCCAGAGTATATAGGGGCTTGTGGATAACATAGGTTCGCAGAGCAAACACCACGAGAAACATTTTGTTTAATATCACATGTGGAACGGGAACATAAGACCTTAATATCGGTCCCTGTAATGTTGAAATTCCGCTGTGATCCCCTATGTATATATTTAGACCGGCGTAGAAGGTGAAGTGATCGTAAGGTTTCACAGACACGTATATTGGGCAACAGATGGTGTTTCAGTGAAAGCAGTTCAGAGAGAGAGTACCTTATCATGACGCGGTCTAGGTGTTCAGGTATTCGCTCTCCACAAAGCCCAGTGAGTGTTAAAATACAGACAACAGCAGACAGCAAACGAATCCACATAGTGTCCAACGACATAAAAGATGTTGTTATGAGCCGAAGATCGGAGACTGATACATAGAACTCAGATTAATCCAATCCAAAAAGTTTCCAGATAAATCGAAAACTTCGTAGACACACTATTTTACAGGAACACGGAGAGCACAAGGAGAAATCCAAGCACACCGCTAGAGTCCACAGACACAGCAAAGAGTGTTTATCCAATCCCAGTCATGAACGTAGAGCACGACGAGATAACACGGACTCCAACAATAAAATAATAAACAGGGAGTGAGAAATCCAAGCACACCGCTAGAAATCCAAGCACACCGCAAGAGTCCACCGGGACAGCAAAGAGTGTTTATCCAAAATCCCAGTCATGAACGTAGAGCACGACGAAATAACACGGACTCCAACAATAAAATAATAAACAATAAAAACAATTAAAAGTACCGAGTGAAGAAGCGGCAACCAAACATGCCAGCGTTCTCTCCACCGGAAGTGCGAGGGAGTCCAATATTAAATGTGTTCTCAAGGTGCGTCCCTAATTGTGCACTTGTGAGCTTTTCTATGTTTTTTTATAGTATAAACAGTGCGAGTAGTGCATTCACACAGAAAAGTCCAAAAAAAGAAGTGCACTTTAAGTTCCCAAGTGTTATTTGGTATGATACTACTCTTTAAAAATGTATACACTAGACAGTTGAGTACATAGTGCATAGTTTAAGTGGATAGTATGTCATTTGGGACCAGTGGCGGCTGGTCAATTGGGGGCACTGCCCCCTTAAAGTTGGCCAGAGAGGAAAGCTAATTTTACATGAAATCAAAAAGTTAAGCTGTACTATTTCACTATTAGTTATCATTTATATAAAAAAAATCTGAGTTTGCTGTTTGTGTGTGTCATGTTTGTGTGTCTGGGGCGCACCCCAAACAAGTGTCTATGTCGGTCAGTAAATGGGGTAAAAACATGTTACTTGAGACTGAGCTCTAATTGGCTGTTTTCTGATCCGCCTTGGGACGAAGGACTGTGCACCCCAAACCCTCACACTGTGTTATAAGCGAATCAATATTGTTTTTTATGTTTTTGACCTCATGTGATTAAATAATTCTCAAGGGTCTCATAACCACGACGCAGATGTTGTTGTTTAACTGATAGTTACAGTACTGATCAGTGGAAGCAAGTAAAATATCTTGAGATTAGGGATTGGCACTAGTAATCGATTGATCGAGTACTCGAACATGGCATTGATGATTGATCACGAAAACAATGATCGTGTGGGTTTATTTTTTTGTGTGGTTATGGCGGCATTTGGATCTGGTTAACATTACAAGAGTGTGATTGATGTTGACGTTAGCTGTGCAGACCGGCGTATGTCAGTACCATGCATGATTCAAAAGCTTAAGCTTTGTTTATACTCGTGCTTTGGTCCGCAACGCGAGCCGGCGTCTCAACAAACAGCTGTGGCACTATTCTTTAAACCAGGGGTCGGCAACAGGCAGCCTGCGGGCCAAGAGTGGCCCGCCAGCAATATTTTCTGGTCCGCCGGATTATTTTGGAAGTTTTTTATCAAACTATTTTTATTTTACAAAAACAGTTTACATATGGCCCCTATCATTCATTCATTCGTTTTTTCAAATTAAAACCAAAAAGAAAATAAAGAAAAAACGACTTGTTTTTCTATTATTTATTTGCAGAACTAAAATGAAAAAAACAAATAGGCATAACGACTCGTTTTCTGATTTTCTGATCAAAATAGAAAAAATGAATGAAATGGGTTAAGACAAATTTTAATTTAACACCTTAGCAGACATATACCTATTAAATAATTTTAAACAGATCAGGTACTATTGTGGTAACAGATTACAGCCGTTTTAATAATGGTTTGAAAAGCAACCATGCTCTCAGTCTCATTCGTTTACAGTCCGACTTTTGAACTTTTTTCATTATAATTATTATTATATAATTCTAACACATTGATGAATAATAAGTATCACCTGATAAAAAAAATATTTGCACTAAACGCTGCACAAAACTCTTCCACTAGCCTGCTCGAGAAAAGCCGTAGCCGTGCTGTGATTTCCCCACTGCATACTGTATGAAACGCCCAAAAGGATTCAGGATGAAATTTTAAAGTATAAAGACGGTAACGGGCGTAACTCTGGGGTACCCATTTTTTGGACAAAGCGTGTGGTTTGACTGACAATAGCTCATCTTTTGACAGCGTATCCGCACTTTATTCTGACCCACCTGCACAGCTTTAAGGAGCTGTTTGGTACTGAAACCATTGTCAGCCAACAACATTCGTTTTATGCAAGAAAAATAGCTTACTTCATTTGTCAGTAGGGCAATATGGTTTATCCCGCGCAGACCTCCTTAAACCTAGGTGTGTATTTCTGTGTCCCGGATAAGTATTAATTAAAAAAAGGAATAAAGTTCAAAAGCCGGACTGTAATGAGAGCATAAATGCCTGTAATATATTACCACTAGTACTCGATCTGGTTAAACTAATTTCATTGATATATGCCTATAAAGGTGTTAAATTATTTAAAATTAAAATATTTTTTTTGATCTCAGCACACAATCAGAAAACCCGTCGTTATTATTTTTTTTCAATTTAGTTCAGGAATAAATAATGGAAAAACAAGTCGTTTTATCATTTATTTTTGTTTTTAATTAGAAAAAAACGATTGAACGAATGATACACAGACCCATCATATTCCATGATTATAGGCCTATTGCGGGTGCAAACAGACAAAGAAACAGCAGAACAACCATGTTTTAGCCATTTTTAATGCTGTCTTTCGTCTTTTAAATAGGAAGTAAAAACAATGTTGCTTGACAAAAGATCAGATTCAAAATAAGACACGTAAGTGTGATTACAGCAGCTGGCCCGCCATCTACTTGCCGATCCCTGCTTTAAACCGTCAGTGGGTGACGCGAGCAATCGAGCCAAAAACTAACACAAAGAAGAGGATAGAAGTTGTCGTCCACTGGAACAACCCTGGTGCTTGTAACATCAGAGCTTGATATATAAATATGAACATGAATAAAAAAACAATCCTTTAAATATATCTTTATTAAACATAATCATTTCATTAACGTTTTTACTAAACAAACAGTACAGACATCTTAAGGTTTGTATTTTATTCATTTATCATTCAATTCATATACAAGCCAAACATTCTGAATCATATGTTAAATAATTCATGTTTTAGGTTACAAAGTTGCCATACTTTACTTGAGTGTCAGATAAATAGTATATGCATTATTTTGTATGGATTTATCAAAGAGATACGTCACAGGCTTGCCTGCTCGGACAGAATCGCCTCCAGTTCGGTCATTTTCGGATGCGTAGCCGTGCACACCTTCACGCAAAATGTGGTCTCGCACACCTAATGCACAAGACCACCCACTCCGCGTTAAAATCATTTTTTGCCGTGGACGCATTGTGTATTTACAAAGCTTTAAGTATTTTTTATACTCATATACCCTTTGATTTCCCTACCCGTTCTCACCAAGATGCGTACAAATGACACGCAGTGTGATTATCGTGCAATAGATACGCCAAATTCCGATTTTGCGTGCATATGATACGCCAGTCCTTCCCATTCACTTATATGGCGAATCGTTTCGTGACGTTTTATTTATTGTTTTCTCATTTGTTTTCTGTTTTTTAAACCATTTTCGCTTGGGTTTAGGGTAAGATTTCACATTTGTTTAAGCAGGTTATTTAATATACAGGTTTCTCTAAGTTTTTATCTATTAAGCCATGGTCGCTTGGAGTTGGGGTTAGAGTTGGGGTTTGGGTTAGGATGTCATTTTTATATAACAAAAAGTTGTTCTAACCCTAAACCCAAGCGAAAATGGTAAAAAAAAACAGAAAACAAATGAGAAAACAATAAATAAAACGTCACGAAACGATTCGCCATATAAGTGAATGGGAAGGACTGGCGTATCATATGCACGCAAAATCGGAATTTGGCGTATCTATTGCACGATAATCACACTGCGTGTCATTTGTACGCTTTTTGGTGAGAATGGGGATTTCCCCACCCTAGTTAATCGAGTATTCTTTTTTCAGACCTATGGATTAATTGAAATTAAAGGATTCATATTGTAGGGCTAAAAAGCACATTACTTTGTGTATTTGGTGTAATACAATGTGTTTGTGTGGTTTATGGTTAAAAAAAATCATTATTTTCGATTTCACGAGATACTATCATATTTACTACTACCTTATCAACATGAGCCTGAATCTGACCCAGAAAACACGGATGGCTAAGCTAATCAATCAACTTTACCAGCGCGATGTGAGCAGAACGTAGGCTAACAGATGGTAAGGTAAGGATACTAAAACATAAACCATGTTTGCATTTGTGAACTTAGAAACAACAAACAAGCACTAATCTGCACTTCTCAAATCTCGCATTTAGATCATCATTAGGAAATGCATTAAAACACAGGCACGTCTCTGCTCAAAACTCGTCTTTGAATCGTCAGTGAGAAAATTTATTAAATATGAAAACATCAGCTACTTACAGAATGTCAGTGTAGTTGCAAAGTTACAATTGCTCCACTTTTTAGACGAAGCCTTTGTGTACATCCAGCGGTTGTACTCCGCGATGTTTAGAAAGTAATCCTCCTTAAAATGTGCAGCACACAATCGAACATTTGGGCTGTACTGACTGAAACAGTGTTGTTAATAAAACCTAACCACTGGTTTCTTAATATTTACTCTGTTGGAATGCCTTTTGCAACGAAACACAGCGTCTGCTCGACATGGCGGAAACAACAATACTACAGCGTGATTGAAAGTTACACCCTCTATCTTTGCGTATATATGAGGGTGGTGTTATGAAAATGTTCAAACCAGTATGACTGGCGTGTTAAACGAGCCGTTTTAGGTGGGCGTGGATGAGGCTTCACGTTTAAAAAGGTCCGTGTAACGCTTTTCAGTTCTTTTTTCAATTTGCACCATCAAAATTAATCAAATGAAAAATGGGTTTCAAAGTTTCATTTTTCAATTTTCATGAGTACTTTACAAACGGAAAATTGTCTCTCGGTTTAATTTTCAATTCTAAGTGTTTAGGTTGTTGCTTTAGAATTTCAGGTTTTGGAACAAACAGAAAAATTACGACTTGTTCTAATTTTCCATTTCTGTGTTTGCGCTTGCGGCTGGAACGTACCATTATCGCCGGGGGTGGAGTGTAGTCTACAGCCGGTCACGGACCCACAGCGCTATCGCGTTAAATCTCACCATATTTATCTCCTCTATGTATATTACACATTTATTAAATATATTTTGAATAACAATAATGCCTGTAAACATTTATCTATCGGACATCGGTTGCCGTTTTGGTTTTTATCAGTAGATGGCGATGTAACGACCTGGCAGTAAGTGCATGCACTCGAGACGTGATGGATAAACCTGTATCTTCCGCAGTTCAGCCTGCATAATGGCTCGGAAATTTTAATCATGTTACCCCGATATATTACGAGGTAGCGAGTCAGGTTTGTCACCTGAAAGTTGCCGTTTCGAGTCTCACGGGCGGCCGCTTGTGACGTGCCATTGAGCAAGGCACTTTACCCATTGCTTCCCGGGCGCTGGGTGCCCACTGCTCCGGGTGTCATGACTAGCAGTGCGTGTGTTGACTACTTATTGGACGCATTCCTTACTTGAAAACCATGTCACTTTCACTTTTGTTTTCCTTTTTAAAAAACTTTATTAGCCGCGAATGCCCACCCCGTGACGCCTGCCCTGTTATATTGGCTCATTTACTAGCCATATTAATATTTGAGATATCCACAGTGTATCCATTCCCAGCTCTTCTACCAGCTAACGGATCACACCTACTGTGGTGTTAAAAACATGGTAGTGTACTAATAAAGGTGAATAAATTGCAAACATTTTATAATTTTATGCTGCATGATCATAAACAGTGGTGTTAAAAAAATAGCAGTGCAACATCAGTAACCTGATAAACCACTATTGTTATTAGTAGTAGTAATATTTCTGGAAATTATTTATAAAAAAAAATAGAGCCATTGGTAATGATATCCACATTACTTGCTCTGAGTGATTCATTTATTGAAAGTGGCGTGATCAAAATAATAGCAGTATGAAGTTTAAAATGAGTTCAACCTGTGAAAACAGCTTCTTTCTGTCCTTTATTAAGAAAGAGAGAAGGCAAATGTTTTGCCCATTGTTATAAAATATATAATATGCTGCTGAATTTCTAAATAAAATGGGTCTTTTCAAACATTGCTCAGAGGAACAGAGCAATTTGATTAAAAATTTGAAAACCTTTAGAAAGATAAAAGATGATGATCTTGTGACAGTCACTGATGCAAGAAGCCCCAGTAAAGCACCACTGTTGAAAAAAGACATCTATAGAATTACATCAATACATCAGCTGGCCCAAAGAAAAATAGTGTAAAATTTTGTGGCCTGATAAGATTAAAATCTTTCTTTTTGGGGTCTTTACAAAACCTCAGGCAACCCCCGGGTACTGAATTCAAGCCACAGTACAGTGTAGCATGGCGGTGTAAAAGTCATGGGATTGGGATGTTTTTCATACTGCCGTGTTGGGACTATTTATCAAATACAAGGGAACATGGATCAGTTTGACTACAGTATAATACTTGAAGAGATTATGTTGCCCTTTGCCGAAGAGGAATGCCCCTAAAATGGGTGTAAACAAGACAACAAACACAAAAGCAAGAGGGCAAAATCTGGTTCCAGACAAAAAGGATTAAGATTATAAAGTGGCCAACTCAATCCTCTGATCTCTCTGCACCATTAAAAACTTGTGGGGTGACATTACAAATGCAGTTTCTGACACAAACCTAAAAATTGACAGGAACTGTGAATACTGTTTTAAATTAAGCCAGCTCAAACATGCATTTCAGTCTGGGACTAGGATAAGCCCTATCCGGGAAACCACCTCTAAGTTGTTAATGCTTTGTTTTGGAATTGAATGTGTAATGTTTTCAATACATTTAAAATAAAGAAATTATCTCACTTTATAATTTTTTTGCAATTTATTCACTTTTATTAGTACCATGTAGTGATGCACCGATGTATCGGCCACCGATACTTATCGGCCGATTTTTGGTAAATTTGAAACCATCGGCATATCGGCAATAGCACGAGAAAGGCCGATACCGATTGTTTATTAATTAACTGCATAAAGAAATCCATTATATGTAAAAAAAAAAAAGAGTTAATGATGTTAATAAAATAAATGCTGAATAGCAAAAACCACCTTTGAAGGTTGTCATGCTGTCGTCTTATATTTGTTTTAGCTTAATTTGTGCCTCTCTTATTATGTTGGTCAGTTGAATGTTGATTAGATCCAATCCATGTTCAGTAAAAATTATTTGATGCAGAAACAAACTAGCTTCTAGACCAACTGTATAGTATTGTATACAAGTGTTTCATATCGGTATCAGCATCGGTATCGGCCAGAAGTTGTCTGTTTAAATCGGTATCGGTACACTCTTAAAACGAATGTGTTAAATTAACACATCTTGTGTCTAGTTAAGGACAACACATCTAGTGTGTTGTCCTTAATTTAACACATCTCTGTGTTATTTTTAGAACAACACACTTTGTGTTGTTTTAACACATCTTGTGTTGTCCCTTTTATTTATATGAACTCTAAATCAACAGAAAATGACACATAATGTGTTAAAATTAACACATAATGTGTTAAATAGTTTAACACAAAGCAATGTGTTAAAATTAACACACCCTGGGATGTGTTAATTTTAACACATTGCTTTGTGTTAAACTATTTAACACATTATGTGTTGTTTTTAACACATTATGTGTAATTTAAGTTCATAAAAAATAAAAGGGACAACACAAGATGTGTTAAAACAACACAAAGTGTGTTGTTCCAAAAATAACACAGAGATGTGTTAAATTAAGGACAACACACTAGGTGTGTTGTCCTTAACTAGACACAAGATGTGTTAATTTAACACATTCGTTTTAAGAGTGTATCGGCCCAAAAAAAATCCTATCGGTGCATCCCTAGTACCATGTTTTTAACACCACTGTAGGTGTGATCTGTTAGCTGGTAGAAGAGCTGGGAATGGATACACTGTGCGGATATCTCAAATATTAATATGGTTAGTAAATGAGCCAATATAACAGGGCAGGCGTCACGGGGTGGGCATTCGCGGCTCATACCCTAATAAAGTTTTTTAAAAAGGAAAACAAAAGTGACATGGTTTAAAATATGGAATGCATCCAGTAAGTAAGCAACACACGCACTGCCAGCTATGAACACACACCCGGAGCAGTTGGCGCCCAGCCCCCGGGGAGCAATGGAAGGTGCCTTGCACAAGCGGCCGCCCGTGAGACTTGAAACGGCAACTTTCAGGTGACAAACCTGACTCGCTACCAGGCTCGTAATATATCGGGGTAACATGATTAAAATTTTCGAGCCATTATGCAGGCTGAACTGCGGCAGATACAGGTTTATCCATCACGTCTTGAGTGCATGCACTTACTGCCAGGTCGTTACATCGCCATCTACTGATAAAAACCAAAACGGCAACCGAGGTCCGATAGATAAATGTTTACAGGCATTATTGTTATTCAAAATATATTTAATAAATGTGTAATATACATAGAGGAGATAAACATGGTGAGATTTAACGCGATAGCGCTGTGGGTCCGTGACCGGCTGTAGACTACACTCCACCCCCGGCGATAATGGTACGTTCCAGCCGCAAGCGCAAACACAGAAATGGAAAATTAGAACAAGTCGTCATTTTTCTGTTTGTTCCAAAACCTGAAATTCTAAAGCAACAACCTATACACTTAGAATTGAAAATTAAACCGAGAGACAATTTTCCGTTTGTAAAGTACTCTTGAAAATTGATAAATGAAAGTTTGAAACCATTTTTTCATTTGATTAATTTTGATGGTGCAAATTGAAAAAAGAACTGAAAAGCGTTACACGGACCTCTTTGGATTTGAAACTTTAATTTTTTCAACTTTACAGATCTTTTATGTGCACAGACATCATTAAACACTCTAAAATCAAAGGAAAACATGCAATTTGGCAATATGACTCCTTTAAAACATTTCATACATGCACATCCCCAAAAAAAAAAAAAAAAAAACATGCATGCATTGCACATCCCTACTTGAAATCAAGGAAAATATAATTTTATCCTTTCAAAATCACCCTTTACAAGGCGTTTAGTTGAAAAATAAATAAAGGATTAAGAAGCTTGGACGAGATCGGCCAATGGAGTCAAACGGAGTGATTAAATGTTATTACTGTCCAGTTGGTGGCAGTGTGTTGTCTTAGGCCCAGTCCCATTTCTCTGTCTTACCCCTTCCCCTTACCCCTACCCCTTAGTTTTGCATGTTCACGTGAGAGTAAGGGCTATCCCAATTGGCCCTTACCCTCACGTGAACGTGCAAAACTAAGGGGTAGGGGTAAGGGGTAAGACAGAGAAATGGGATTGGGCCCTAATGTCGTACTGGTTTCTACGGAAACTCTCGTTATCTCGAGATAACAAAAGTTTGATTCTTGTGATGTGATTAACGCTTATGTGTACTCAATAGAAGTTTTCTGGAGGCTACTTGTGGAGTGTAGAAAATGACTTTTGTCACATGACTCTGTGGCGCTGTGGTAGTGTCACAGACCTACAAGACGTGCAAACTAGGTTCAATTCCCCTTTTATTTTCCAGAAATCTCGTTTTTTGGTTGTACATTCCAATTAATATCAATTCAACTGCAGTTGGTTTGTTTTGATTTAAACAATTATCAATTAATTAACAATATTAAAATACAACTAAGTAGCACCATAAAACAAAATAATAACATGATAACATAATAATAAACATGTTTTGACAAAAATGGATTTATTTCGTTTTGCAACGAAACTCTTTGTTAAGGTTGTAATGGTATGAGATTTTCAAGGTATGATAATGGTCTCAGAAACTATCACAGTGTTCATAGTTTCATGGTATATGGTATTAAATTATCATCATCATCATTATTATTATTATTATCATCATCAGCTATAATGACCCTTAAATGAATGAAACCAGATATGGAGAGAGAGAGCGTGCATGAGTGAGAGAGTGAGTGCGTGCGAGAGAGAGGTTACCAGCGTTAACATGTAAACAAAGCAGACATGTGCGCTTATATACAGTGCTTTATTAGGCATTGTACTGAGATTAAACAAAAAGAAAATGCCACCGAGCCTTTTCCCAAGACAGTTCCCTTCAGATGTGCATTTATATAACAGCTTTGTGTCCGAAAACAGATAGATTTTTTTTGACTGGATTTCGGGATTCCCTCTGCATCATGGAAATAATACTGCTTTAAATTATAAACAAAACACACCTTTATCTGCACAGAGGGATGTGTTTTTAAATATGGTAGCACAGGTTCGATGTATTTCCTCCTTTTGCAGCCACTCACACCCCGCTCGTTTTTCGGATACCCAAAGTATTCCCTTACTGCAAATTTTAAAAAAATTTCCGGGGGGGGGGGGGGGGCAGAGGTTAGAATTTGTAGTCTCTGGCTCTAAAATTGGCGTCTAGCAGTCACGTGGAATGAAGTTGCATATGTGCAGTAGTGCAGGTGAGATCTCCATTATTATATTTTTTTCCAAAACAGGGAATAAGCAAATGTTTACGGTATGATAATTGTACATGGTAATATCATGGTATACCGCCATACCGGTATAGCGTTACAACCCTACTCTTCATATATATATTAGAACCTCACACAAGAGGACTTCTTATCAGAGCGCTTCCGAATCACTTAACACATCACACACCATAACGCAGGAAATTTGATAAGGTAATCGTACCACCACTAAAACGAACGTTACATTACCTTGGATTGTTGTTTGGGGGAAATCGGCCAAAATTCAGCTCGATGATCTAGCCCGATGATCTCGTAGTGTGCAGTAGACTTAACATTATTTCACAATTATTAAAGTTAACTGCTTGACAAGCATGAGGTCTCACAATTCCTTGTGACAATGAATCCTTTTTCAGGTCTATCCATCAAGATAAGTAACTGGAGTGTATATGTAAATGTCTGAAATTAGTTATGCTGAGAAAAACTGTGCCAAGATATTAATAAAGTAATTATGTTAAAAAAAATTGAAATTGATGAATTGGACAAAATAATAAAGAAAAACCAACCAGAATAGTTATGGTGAAACCTCAAGAAACTTGTTGACACATAATTCCCAAAGTTGTATTTTTTTATTTCATATTTTTGATGAGTTTAAATACAGGACACATTGTTTGAAAGGTTCAAAACAAACAATAGATTTTCTTTAGTTTATTGCTCTTACCATGATTCACTTTGTATTATCTTGTAGCCAAAAGCAAATTTTGGGCTGTTTGAGGGATCAGGGAAATCTCTCCACGTAATAGGATCAATGTTGAAAGCCATCACTGAATGAAAAACTAAAGAGTTCAGAAATGAGAAATTATTAGCTGAAAACACATCTGGAGACATCTGTGTGTCTCAATCAGTATAGCTCTATAGTGGCCAAGAAAAGGCTGTGCTTGGAGGGACACATGAGTGCTGACAGTCCTATGATCCCCTGGAACTCAAACATTGGAGCGAATTTTAAAATAGGCATTATCTTTACTATAAGACTGCAGAATTAAAAATTATACATCTATATTCTCCCCTAAACTAATCTTTAACTAATTTAAATCTAATTTTAAGAAATGGCTATTATGTCTGTTGAGTTGACTCGTGGGTTTTCGGTTGGAGAACTTAAGAAAAGGTCACATGGCTTTTTATAAGGCAGTGTTTCCCAATCCTGGTCCTCGCATATCCCCTCCTAGAATGTTTTAGATGTCTTGTTAGGGAGACATGTTAGCCATTTTGGAAGGAGGCTCATAAGTTGAACCAGATGTTTCAAATAAGGCAGGGTTTCCCGCAGCACATTTCAGTTAAGGCGACCCGCCAAGTGCATCTCGGGGAATAGCGCGTATGCACATCACACCACAAGCAGGGACGCGCGCCACCCGGCTGAAATGAGAAAGACGTGGTCCAGACCATCACTGTCTTGAGGATAACTAGCCAGTTGATAAAACATCTCAGAGAATAGCACGGACACGCTTCACACCACGAGTGTGCACACGCACCACTCGGCAAAAATGAGAAAAGAGGTGGTCCGTCATGTCTGGAGGATAGCCAGTTGATAAAACGCGTGTCCGTGAGAACTGTAAGTGGATTTATATTTTGGGGTTATTTAAGCCTGTTATGATATTAGCCTATAGCAGGGATTCCCAAAGTGTGGTACACGCACCCCCAGGGGTAAGTGAGCTGCCACCAGGGTGTGCGCTAGAGGAAAAATGTTATGGCGGTCTCCTTCTTTAAAGGCGGAGTCCACGATGTTTGAAAAACGGTTTGGAAAAGGAGACGGGCCGACTACCAAAACACACTTATATCAAATCAAATGCCGGGTTGCGTATGTGTGGGGCGGGTCTATCAACAGAAGGTCCAGATTCTATTGGGGTAGGGGCGTGTTTGTTTAGGCGATTTCAAATATCAACACTGGCTTTCAAACATCATGGACTCCGCCTTTAAGTGGGATTTTTCCATACAATAAATAAATAAAAAAAACATGAACGTTAAACACTTCCTTTGTAATTGTTTTTATTTTAAATAAAAAAACTATAATTTATTAGTTTTTGATAGAAACGTAGAAGACTTTTTCTACGCACTGCTTTTCTGTTATGGACTGCAGCAGCTATATGCATGCCAACTCGTTTCATTAATTCCATATTATAAATATGCTTAACTGGCTGAAATCAGGGAAACTGTCAAGTGGGACGTCTTATGATAAAGTTGTTTGTCACGAAAGAGGAGAGGGACCAAGAGAGAGAGACTTTTTTCTACGGCAAAAATAGAAATAATGAAATGTGACGAGAAATAGGTGCGTCTAATGCACAGGATACGCGAGCAATGTGCTTTCATGCATGGTAGAGAGACCGCCAATGAAATATATAATTAAATACATACAAAGACACTGTAGAGAACTTATTAAAAGCTTTCATTTAATTTTGTTTGAAACTTGAGCTGTTACAATGAATCTGCAAACTATTATAGGCTACCTTTTGTGCAAACAGTAAAGGCTTTCGTTAATGTGTTTGATGGGTCTGCACGTGACGCAAGCATCTTGAGGGAATAATTGTTGAGCGCTCTTGCTCACTTTATTTATGTGCATTATTTACATGCTACAGGAGTTACACTCCTTTAAGATAATGTACTTAATAGTTAAATACTTAATTTTAACCTTTTAGTTTCTATCCTGACATTGTCATACTCAATTCTAGTCAGAATTTGAGTCTGATACCGCTCCATTGGGCTATGATTATGTGGTGGGTCGCAACCGAAAAATGGCTCTGCACTCAATTGGATAGACCTACGACCAATAAGAGCAACGGAGTGTGTGACGTATGTTGAAATGACGTCTTTTGCAGCCTGACCGAACTGCTAGTTATTTCGTTACAATGACACTAACATTGTGATTATACTAGCGAACGTACATCAACACCTACTATGTTTACAACATTTCATTTATATCACAACATTAAGTATTTACTAAGTCATACAGTCAGACTATCTCTTACCATTTGTACATTAGGTGAACTTCATCCACGACGATACCCATTACGTTGGCTTGAAAAATATCGGAGCCTAGCATGTCCCTCCACTTATTCAGCCGCCACGATGCTGGGCTTCCGAAAAGAAGCTGGCAACGACCGCTAATTATATCCATCTCGTCGTGCATGTGACGTGCAATGCGACCAACTTTTGCCGAATCCCGTAGGAATGATGGCAAAAACACATTTCCGAACAAATGCCTTGATCGTGTTTCTCTTTTAAAATCAATGCTCTGTCGATATCTTTTAGAACAGACTCAATGGTCAGAATCCACACATCTGAATTCTACAGCGGCAGCCATTTCGTGGTAAATAGATTCAACACACGCGCTATTTGGTGACGTGGTTGATTACGTTACTGTGATCATCTGTCCATCATCGTATAAAGGCAGCCCTGACAATTTGTTTGGTGGTTCGACCAGCTTTGGGTCTAGCATAGTAGCTCCTCAATGGAAAAACTCCAGACCGATCTTCCCGTCCTCAAAATGTTGTGGGCGGGGCTAAGATCGGCTGGCACACAGGCTATTTAGTTTCACTTCACCACGCAGCTATTCCCGTTAGAGGTAAAAACATTTAATTAATTAATAATCTAGTATGTGTTTATTTTTTGTCATAGTTTCTTCAAAATTAAGTTTTATTTTAATGTTTAAAAAATAAATATATTTTCATCATGACGCATACGCCCCGCCCCTTTGATTGCCACTCTCTTGACCACACCACCCGCCCAACCCTACCACCTTAAAGCTGCGGTCGGCAACTTATCTGATCATATTTTTTGATCATATTCACTGAAACCAACACTATGCTCCGATAGAACAACAAAAATTAGACTGTTTAAGAAAAACGTCTCGGTTACATATGTAACCCTCGTTCCCTGAAGGAAGGGAACGGAGACGTCACGTCGTGACCGACGAATTGGGAACCGCTTCGCGGGTGACCTATCTGCTTCGAGAAACCTTTAAAACGCCAATGAACTTGGCATGCAGATAATTGCATCTGCCGGCGCCGCCCCGCCGCACAGGTATTTAATGAGCGGCAGGTGCAGTTATCAAATCAGCTATTTTTTGCTGAGAAAGCTGGCCAGAAAGAAAAATGTCCGGCCGATATCAGCAGTGGAACAGCAAACTGTGGTGACGAGACGTGACGTCTCCGTTCCCTTCCTTCAGGGAACGAGGGTTACATATGTAACCGAGACGTTCCCTTTCAGTCGGTCACTACGACGTCACGTCGTGACCGACGAATTGGGAATCCCTACCAAAGCGCCACTGAAGCTGACCCTTCCAGTGCCTGCGTAAACCCTCCGACTCTCCTCTTTAAGGGAACGGAAATGGGGTTGAAGCAGAGGCCGGTCACTACTTGTTCCTTAACCCACGATAGTGACTAGGCGAACTGGGAAGCGAACTCGTCAGGCGGGACTAAGATCGCTGCGGAAAGAAAACCCTCTAGGGGTCTACCACTAAGGTGATGGATAAAAAGACACGAGGTCTATAAAAAATACACTCTTAGCAACACTAGAGAGGCGCGGAACGAACTCCGCTAAGGGAAACATGGTAAATCAGAAACTTCCCACGGAAATACTTCACAAAGAAACCACTAGGGGGCGCAATGTGGTCGCTAGCCTCACCCAGATAGTCAAGGATACATCTAGTGAGAGGCTAGCAGCCGATGCTCCGCAACATCGGCCACCAAGCGGTGGAGAAGACAAAAAACATTTTTTGTAACGTTTTGCCTTGATGGCCTTCCATAATGGAGCGGTTTTTGCGCAGCACCAAAAAGAAAGGCACCAAGCCGACACAGGAGCCATTCCTCGATGTTCTCACTGATCTGACGAGAGAACTCGAGAGGATACCGGCTCAACACGAACACTGTAAAATCTAGTGAACGTATTAGGTGTCGCCCAGCCAGCAGCTCTACAAATATCTGCAAGTGAGGAACCACGAGCCAAAGCCCAAGATGAAGCCACGCTTCTGGTTGAATGGGCTCTCAAACCAAAAGGGCAAGGAATGCCCTGTTTCTCATAAGCCAGGGCGATTGTGTCTACAATCCAATGAGACATCCTCTGTTTAGTGACAGCTTTCCCTTTCTGCTGACCACCGTAGCAGACAAAGAGCTGTTCTGAGGTCCGAAAGCTTTGAGTACGATCCACATACACACGTAGTGCACGAACAGGACATAACAAAGCCATGGCTGGGTCTGCCTCCGAAGGCAGCGCTTGTAAATTCACCACCTGATCTCTAAAGGGAGTGGTGGGAATTTTAGGCACGTAGCCCGGCCGGGGTCTCAGTGTAACGCTAGATTCAGCCGGCCCGAACTGAAGGCACGAATCGTTGACCGAAAATGCATGAAGATCCCCTACCCTTTTAATAGAAGCCAATGCGAGGAGCGTCAAAGTTTTCATAGTGAGAAACTTGACGCTCACCGTCAGCAGAGGCTCGAAAGGGCAGTGCTGAAGGGCTTTCAGCACCATGGACAAGTCCCACGGAGGAAAAGAGGGAGGGCGCGAAGGATTCAGCCTCCGCGCACCTCTTAAAAACCTAATGACCAGATCGTGCTGACCTACAGATCTACCGTCTATGGGTGCGTGATGCGCGGATATTGCCGCGATATCTACTTTAATAGTAGATGGTGACAGCCTCTTCTCCAAGCGGTGCTGGAGATATGAAAGCACAATACTGATCGAGCATTCTCGGGGGTCCTCTCGTTGAGAGGTACACCACACAACAAACAGGTTCCATTTCAGCGTATACGCCTGTCTCGTAGACGGCGCTCGCGCTGCAGCGATGGTGTTAGATACCGCCTGGGGCAAATCACCTAAAACCTCCGCGCCCCGTCCAGAGACCACACATGGAGGTTCCACAGATCGGGACGGGGGTGCCATAATGTGCCCCCTTCTTGAGACAGAAGGTCCCTCTTCAGGGGAATCCTCCAGGGAGGGGCTGTCGCGAGGAGAGTGAGCTCTGGAAACCAACTCCTGGTGGCCCAATATGGAGCAACTAAAATAATTTCCTCCTCGTCCTCCCTGACTTTGCACAATGTCTGCGCAATGAGGCTCACTGGGGGAAATGCGTATTTGCGAAGACCTCTCGGCCAGCTGTGTGCCAATGCATCCACGCCGAGTGTTCCCTCGTTCAGTGAATAGAATAGGCGACAGTGGGTTGTTTCCGGAGATGCAAACAGATCTATCTGCGCTCTGCCGAAACGTCTCCAAATGAGCTGGACCGACTGAGGGTGGAGTCGCCACTCGCCGGGGCGCGCTGCTCGAGAAAGCGCGTCTGCTGCTGCGTTGAGCGACCCCGGGATGTGAATTGCACGAAGAGACCTCAGATTCTTCTGACTCCAAAAGAGGAGATGGCGGGCGAGATGCGACATGTGACGAGAGCGCACTCCGCCTTGGCGATTGATATACGCAACAGTCGCAATGTTGTCTGTGCGAACTAACACATCTTTGCCTCTCAACTCGCTGCTGAAGCGGACGAGCGCAAGATATACAGCCCACAGTTCTCGGCAATTTATGTGCCAATGCAGCTGGGGTGATGTCCACACTCCTGAAGCTGCAAGCTCGCCGTACGTGGCTCCCCACCCCGTGTTGGAGGCATCTGTGCATACTATTGCATGTCTGGAGACCTGTCTCAGTGGCACCCCCGCCCTGAGAAAAGTTGGGTCTGACCACGGGGTGAAAGTGAGACGGCATTTCGGTGTGATCGTGACACGGTGAAAGCCGGTGAGCCACTCTCTCCTCGGGACTCGGTCGTGAAGCCAATGCTGAAGCGGTCTCATACGCAGCAAACCGAGCGGTGTTACAGCTGCGGCTGCTGCCATATGCCCCAGTAGTTTCTGAAATTGTTTCAGAGGGACCGCAGTCTTGCCCGAGAACGTATTCAAGCAAGTCAGAATCGACTGGACGCGCGCCTCCGTGAGACGTGCTGTAAGATTGACCGAATCCAATTCCATGCCGAGAAAAGAAATCTTCTGTGTAGGGCACAGTTTGCTCTTTTCTCGGTTGACCTGAAGACCGAGACGGGCGAGGTGTTTGAGCACCCGATCTAGATGAGTGCAAAGCATTTGACGCGACTGTGCTATAATGAGCCAATCGTCGAGATATGCCAAAATGCGAACACCGCTCTCTCTGAGGGGCTTCAAAGCCCCCTCTGCGACTTTCGTGAAGACGCGGGGAGAGAGAGAGAGCCCGAACGGTAAGACTTTGTACTGATATGCTCGACCCTCGAACGCAAAGCGGAGAAACGGCCTGTGTCGGGGAAGTATTGAGACATGAAAGTACGCGTCCTTCAGGTCGATGGCTGCAAACCAATCCTGTGGGCGAATGCATTGAAATATGCTCTTCTGCGTAAGCATTTTGAACGGCATCTTGTGAAGTGCTCGATTCAAAATGCGCAGATCCAGGATCGGTCGCAACCCGCCGCTTTTCTTGGGTACAATAAAGTAAGGGCTGTAAAAACCTGCCCTCATCTCGGCTGGAGGAACCGGCTCGATCGCGTCTTTCGCCAATAAGACAGCAATCTCTGCACGTAATACGTGCGCATCTGCGGGTTTCACTACAGTGAAACGAATGCTCGTAAATTTGGGAGGTCGCCGGGCGAATTGTATCGCATAGCCGAGACGGATCGTGCGTAAAAGCCAACGCGACGGACTGGGAAGTTGCTGCCAAGCTTCCAGATACCGAGCGAGGGGAATTAACGACACAATCGTAGTACCCGCGGCGAGCGGAACAGCGGTGCTCGATGACGCGCTCTCTTGGGCTGCGTTGATATGTGTATTGTGTGAATGAGCACTCACCTGAGTCCGCTGATGGATGGCTGCGCGGGGAAGACTCTGATGAAGATGTCTCGGTGCGCTCGACACATCCGCTGGCGAGAGAGGAGAGGGAGGACGTAGGGTTATGAGCCCATCCGTCACACCCGACTGCCTCTGAAGACCTGGAGGAGGAAGAGGAATTCGCTCTTTTTGTGGTTCTGTGGGTGCCGGCTGAAAAGCCGGCGGAACGGAAATTAAAGAAAACCAAGGATTCCCCACCCGGTCCTCCTCCGGGGGGGGGGAGTGGTGCGTTCACCATCTCCCGAAGAGCGATCCCCTCCACCTCCAGGTCGCCCGTCTCAGGGCCGCTTAGATTTATGCTTTCCACCAGGCTTAGCGGGCTGAGCGGGCGGGGCGGGCTGCTGACGGCCGGTTCTTCGCTTCCTAGGACGGCCCCGATGAGGAACGGAGGCGGCCGTCGCTGCAGGACGCCCTCGGCGAGGGGCAGACTGAGGTGCCGACGTCGACGGGGCAGGTGTAGGTTTCTTCCGACGTGGCATGATGTTGGCAAGGGCCTCAGTCTGTTTCTGGGTGGCAGAGACCTGTTGTGCGAAGTCTTCCACCGCCTCGCCGAACAGGCCGGCCTGGGACACCGGGGCATTTAAAATGGGTTTTATCGGCATCCCGCATGTCCGCAAGGCACAGCCAGAGGTGGCGCTCCTGGACCACCAAGGTGGAAATAGCACGACCGACGGCTTGTGCGGTGGTCTTGGTCGCACGTAGCGCCAGATCCGTAGCCGCACGTAGGTCTTTAAAGACCGCCGAATCGTGACCTCCCTCGTGCAGGTCCTTCAGAGCCTTAGCCTGATGGACCTGCAACAAAGCCATGGCATGTATGGCTGAGGCCGCCTCCCCACAAGCCCGGTATGCAGACTCCGTCAGAGCTGACGAATGCCTGCAGGCCTGTGAGGGAAGGGTAGGACGGTCCTTCCAGTAGGAGACGCCGGCAGGACACAACTGCATCGCTACTGAACGCTCCACTGTCGGGATACCGGCATACCCTTTAGCGGCCCCCCCATCGAGGGAGGTGAGGGGTGATGGCTGATGCGGACGGTTCCGGGAGGAAAACGGGGTTTTCCACGTCCGAGTCAGCTCATCATGCACCTCGGGAAAGAAAGGCACTGGTGGGGAAGACTGTGAAGCCTGTGCAGCCCCAAAGTACCAATCGTCTAGGCGGGACGGTACGGGAGGGGGAGGAGCTCTCCACTCCAACCCGACCGCCTCCGCAGCCCGAGCGAGCATGGCCGTCATCTCCGGGTCGAGATCAAGAACCGCAGCCCTTTCCGAAGGAGGGAGAGGATCCGGATCCACGTCCGAAAATGACGGCCCCCCCTCCGATGTTACGACCGATACCGAATCCTCGGGAGGTCCGACAGAGGTAGAAAGCGACGCAGAACGCGCGCTCTCCGTCTCCATCGGAACCTCAGATGGTTGCGGATCCGGTGGCTGAGAGCCGCTGGACGAACCAGCTTGCCGATTCAGCACCGTGAGGCGGAGGTCGTCTCTCCGTAGCTTCACAGCCGCCTTCTTAGCGGTGATCAGCAACGGAGGGCGGCGTTCCCGGAGAAACGCCACACGACCCCGCAGATCCGCAAGAGTCAGGCTCTCGCAAGCGGAGCATGTCCCTCCCACGAAAGCAGCCTCAGCATGCTGGAGACCCAGACATGAGAGACAGCGATCGTGTCCATCGCGAGGACCCATGTACTTGCCGCATCCAGAAGTCGAACACGGACGAAAAGACATCTTTAAAAAGACGCTTTAACGCTCGTGAGCAGTGAACGGCTGTCTTTAAAAAGACACAAGTTCAACTGCAGCTCTTTTAGGGGAAATCACTCTTTTAGCTGTGTAGTTGATGAAGCACACAGGGAGGAGAACGCACACACTCAAATAAAAGAGAGTGAAAAAGGTGATCACGTAGATCAAAGGTGGAACACTCCGCGAACCTCGCTGTGGTGCCTTCGCCCAACCAACTAAGCACGCAGAGATCTATCCGAGAGAGGTAAGAGCAGCTTCTCGTGAGCAGTGTTAGTCTGCCAGCTTTCGAAGCTAAAAAGCTGATTTGATAACTGCACCTGCCGCTCATTAAATACCTGTGCGGCGGGGCGGCGCCGGCAGATGCAATTATCTGCATGCCAAGTTCATTGGCGTTTTAAAGGTTTCTCGAAGCAGATAGGTCACCCGCGAAGTGGTTCCCAATTCGTCGGTCACGACGTGACGTCATAGTGACCGACCGAAAGGGAACCCCACGCTTCTAGCTCCACCTAGAGCCTGTTATTTGTTTTGCAAAAATCCACCGCTCCCGGTTCATTTGGTCCAATCAGTGCAGGCTGGTTCATTTGGTCCAATAAGCGCAGGGCTGTGTAAACTCTGCCTGTCAATCACAGTACCTGCACGCGCCACAGATCCCCCTCACGCGGGTTACAATATCACGTGCATCCGCCTGAAGTTCATAGGTGTTTTGGTTTGAACAAGCGTGATAGCGGAGAGAACTTTCACTAACAAACTTCTGATTTCTCAGTTAACAACTAGAGCTAGGAAAACAACAAATGAAAAGAAGGAAACAAAGATAGAAAGCGACCGTGACCGTAATAAAACTAGGATCAATATTTGAAACTAGGACCAGCATTTGAAAGGTGGAGGAATCTACGAGATTTTAAAGGGTTCAAGCTGGATGCAGAGCGTGCCACATTTCTTCTGGTAACAGGTAATTGTGCTTTATCAACCATTGATTGTATTTCGGAGTGTTATGTAAGTAATCTAAGTATTCTTGCTAAGTATGCGTTCACAATAATACTGGTGCACACACGCTGACGAGAACGAGCTCGGAGGGAGGTTGCTCGGAGGTAGTGGAGGAGGGACATACATTGCAAACATTTGGAAACTGCTCAATCCTCCAGAGTTGCAGACGGCAGCTTTAACTTAATTTTCTGCGGGAAACCCTGTAAGAAGTCATCTAAAACTTTATGGGAGGGGGTACACAAGGACCAGGAACAACAGGGAACAACAGGGAGCACTCTCTTCCTGAAACGCACTGATTTTGTTAAAAATCAATCTAAAAAGCGTTAAACAGTCTCTTTCCATGCAGCACTCTTAATTTGTGCTCTTCTAATTACGCTCCATTTTTCTAGCTACCTTTTAAGAGCTGCGGTATGATGGTCATACCATGGTGCTGGCATTTTTTCTTTGATTCTTTTTGATAATGGGAACCACAGCTTCCAATGTGCTAGAACTAATGTTGTTCAAGGTTTCTATTACAGCATCCAAATCTTTACGGTTATCTGCTTTACGGTTAATTAATATAATTGTTGTTTATAAACTGTAAATCATTATTTAGGATGCTTCAATATTTGATCACTGTTTATAATAAAAACAGGAGTTTTTAACTATAGTGGGAGTAAATTCACTGATTAAAGTATTAATATTATTAATAAAAACATACAAATAATTTTCCTCATTCTAAACTTTAACTGTGTTACAGTTTAAAAAAGAAAACCATTATCATGTTTTTTATCTAACTTTCAGGCTATAAAAATGTTTCTAGTTTGTGGTCGAAAAATCATAGCAGATGTTTCTGTGTAGATATTATGATAGACCAGTCTGGCCCCTCAGGCTCAAATGTGATTTAATAGTAGTAACGATAGTAAAGACAGTAAGATAGTAAATCTGGTTATTTTCTGTCTGAATGTCTGATAACTTAAAAATGTAGTAGCCAAATTGGCTGGTGAGTGGAAAAAAGTTAATTTCAAACCCTAATTATAATCTATTTAAAAGGACAATTTAAATTAATACTATATTTTCTATAATATAAACCATATATCTAATAATCTGTTTTTTCTTCGTCTTTCTTGTAAAGCTGCTTTGAAGTTGTGTAAAAAAATGTAAAAAGCGCTACACCCTAAAAATAATGGGTAATACTAAAAGTGGTTCACTGTCTCGGAATTGTAAGGGAATCACTTTAAGTGCTATGTAGAACCACAAGTGGTGCTATAGTACGGCTTATGGTTGTAGATAAGTCGGTTGTTTTTATTTTTGCACTTTATCACCAGCCACAGAAGTGTAAAATAACCACGAAGTAACATCTAACAGATCTCATGCACTGACATGAGAGATAAAGACAAGAGCACCATTTTTTTAAAAGGAAGTTTGCTCTTATTGGAGACTATAAAGTAGTTTATGACTTTAATTTCAGTTTTGGTAACCTCTAACTTGTATATGAAATGTGCTGCATAATGTTTTATATATTAAAACTATAAGGGGTGGTTTTCTAGACAGGTTTTAGATTAAATGAAGGACTAGGCCTAGTTATTTAGGACATTTAAGTAGTTTTTACAAACAAACCTTACAACAAAAATAAAACGATACTGGTGTGCATCTTGAGACAGAACAATGGACCCAATATGTTAAGATGTGTCAGTTCAAGATGTTTTTAAATTAAGGCATCTTAAACATGCATTTTAATCTGGGACTAGCATAACCCCTTTTTTTGGAAACTGCCACAGAGTTTTCAATATAATTGCTATAATGCCATACTTTTTCATTTTAATATTATTAATTCACATCATTTAACACCTGTCAGTTGCAATACATTTCACAAGCTTTAAAATATGTACATTTAGATTGTGAAAAGGAGGCTTTTTCAAGCTAAAAACTTTTACGTTGTGTCATGACTTGCTCACACTTTATTCATTTATTACTTACTCAAGAGAGAATTGGTAAAAAAAGGAATTAAAAGAATTCTTACCACAGAAGATACACAATGTGAAAAAGATGTTCTGTTCCATAACTTGTAAAACATAGATAAGGATGATGCATGAGAAAGACAGTCAGACAATCTGTGAAGTGAAGATGAGTCTTGCATGTAGTTCATGTATGTAGAAATGGGGTGGGATTATTTATGTAAAGAGGAACAAAATGTCATAAAGAGGAAATGATTACACATTAAACAGGAATTAAGTGCAACAAAATGTATGCTCAAAATAATGAAACACAGAAAATGTTGTATACTTCTATTTATTTATTTTGTTAAACCTACACATTTGTTTGTATAAGGAACTCTTTGCAAAGTAAATAGATTATGGTTCTCCAGAAAAAGATTTTTGTTGTGTAGTATTGTTTGGCTCTTAAGTTTCGTGTGTTAATGAAAGCCCTACAAAATAGACCATATTGTGTATACTGTGCTAATAAAAGATTAATTGATAAGTACACAGATACACAGATGCTGTTTTTACTGTAACTGTACTAGACAAACCAATACTAGTTGTTTTTATAATATGTAGAAACATCATTCAGTGTAAATCACACTTTTGTTCTATCTGTATGTATTAGTAATTGTGGTAAGTGCTTATAGGCATTGCTAAGTGCTAAGTTTGTGCTTACTGTCTCAAGTTCAAATTAAACTTGACATAACTTCCTCTTATTTAAACGGCATCTCTTTTATGCACGCTTTGGTAATTTTACACGGTTTTTTGGGTGACACTAGTACAGGGAGTTAGATCCTGTTTACATCTGGTATCAAGATGCGTTTTGGTCAAACAGATCCCAACTGGACGATGATAAATACAGGTGTAAGCAGGAATAAAACGCTTTGAGCTCATTGAGAACATTCAGAGGTAATTTGAATGCATTCAAATGTGTTCGAGCAGCCACAAAAGACCGCCTAATGATACTGACTGGTTTGCTGATCCCCAATACAGTAAAACTGCACATTTTAGGCTATGGTTACATGTGGGCAGCTATTTTCATAAACAAACATTTCAACCTCTCCGGTTTCAAAAATAACATTGTGCACACATGTCTGTTTTCAGAAAAGTGTTCATTTACACGTACCCTGTATATATGCCATCAAAAGCATGCCAAACCACTAGGTGGTGGTGTAAGGAGAAGCTCAAGCCCACGTAAGGCAATCAGAATCCCGAAAATAGCAACAACAGCAACTAACCTCTTCCTCTTTTGAACAAGGTCGCACTTTTGATGTAGGTGCGAGCTCTGGCGCATACTGTGACGTCGGCTGTCTAAACACCTGTTTGTCTCAGTTTACATACAAACGTGCAAAATCTCCACTCTGGCCGGAGTTTTAAGAAAGAATTGGTTTCAGAGGCAAATTTTCCGTTTGCGTGTAAACAAAGGGCAGAAACGTAGGGAAATGTCTCAGTTTTTCTAAATAACCATGTACGTGTAAACGGGGCCTTAGAGTGGCCTTTTTTGTGGCCAGCATAAGTCACACCTATGCAATAATCATGATCTCTAATCAGCATCTTAATATGCCACACCTGTGAGGTGGATGGATTATCTCGGCAAAGTAGAAGTGCTCACTAACACAGATTTAGACAGATTTGTGAACATTATTTGAGAGAAATAGGCCTTTTGTGTACATAAGCTTAAATCTTTTAGTTCAGCTCATGAAAATTTGGGCAAAAACAAAAGTGTTGCATTTATAATTTTGTTTGATGTATTTTAAAATGGATTTAAATGCATTTAAATAGGCTATAACTTTCATTTTTTAAGTTCTACCAGTAAGACTAAATGCTACTTCATTCATTACATTTTCATCTAGCTAATCATTACTTGACTCTTGAAGTATATATGTCCCCTTCTCAAACCTCTTTTGCATGTGCAGATACTGACGCTGAAGTTCACTCGCTCGATGTTTAGTGCAAACCAAACGTGTCACAAAAGCGATTGTTACTCGTGTGAGGTGTGACTTATGCATCTGCTTTGAAAACAATGCAATCAGTCATGTCGATTGTTGAATACTTTTCCACAGTGTTGGGAAAGCTACTTTGAAACTGTAGTTAAATAAGCTACAAACTACTTATCAGTAAAAGTAGTTAAACTACAGCCATATGCATCTGAAAAAGTAGTTAGCTACACTACAAGTTACTATAAAACGTAGCTAGCTAATTTTAAACTACTTAGATTTTTTTACATTGACGTTAAATTACAAATATATAATTTTAATGAAAAATATTTTAATAAAAGGATTTGGGGTTTAAAACAACGTAATGTAATACAATTATGTATTCAGTATTTTATATTTATCTCAAACTGGTAGTACTTAAAATTGCAATGCAATGTAGAAAACACATTTTCACACAAACACGCGATCCCCCAGTGTTGTTTTCCCCTATATTTATATGAAAGGGAAAATGCACATCAATCAACATTTTTTGTTTACACTCAAAACGTTAATGCGCCAGAGTTAGCTAAAGAGCTATTTTTCATCTGCAGTCCCTTGGCAGGTCAACACAGTAGGCTATCATAGTACAAAAATAAAATACATGAAAAACACAAGACAATTTAAACTAGTTAAATAATAATAAGTACAATACAAAAATGGGCAGTACCTAAGATAAGATAAATAAACTATTGATGATTGCAGTTTTAAGTGTTTTAATCCATTTCTTAAGTTTAAGTTTAAATTTAAATGACGAATAGCTGGTGCTCTTTCTAAGTTCAGTAGGGAGACAATTCCAATAATTTGAGGCCCGTACTGAGAAGTCTACCCTGGTAGTTGCCATGTCTCTTCTGCCTTTGGCAGATTTGTAAACAACGCAGCCTAAACCTAAAGAAAGCCCTGTGGACTATTGGGTAAGACTCTGCAGCTGAACGAGCAGCTGAACGAGCTAATAGCCACTTAGGAGAACATATGTGTAGAAGTAGCCACGATGATCATACAAAACTGCCCTGACCCGAGCTGTCTAGCGTGTTTAAGTGCAAACTAATGAGCAAGTGGTCGTGGAGGAAAGACAAGTATCAACGGCTACCACAGCTTTAAAGGGGACATATTATGAAAATCTTACTTTTTCCATGTTTAACTGCTATAATTGTGTCCCCAGTGCTTCTTTCAACCTAGAAAATGTGAAAAAGATCAACCTAGTAACTTAGTTTTGGTAAACCATTCTCTGCAAGCAGGTGAAAAATAGGTCATTGTAATTTGGCTCCATTGTGATGTCAGAATAGGATAATACCGCCCCCTTAATCTGCACTATCCAACCACAGCTCAGCCATTTAGTACAGAGAGAAAGAGAGAGAGAGAAAATAATCACAGCACAATTGAGTTTCAATTGCAACAAACCACCATCATTGTGATCAGTGTTTGCACTTCATCCGCTCATTTGCATTTTAAATGACAAACCCAAAACGGCACACTTTTGCTCAAACCTAGATTAAGATTTAGTTTACATCTTAAAGTGCCCATCTTATGACTGCTTTTCCACAAGTTATAAAGGTGTATGAGTTCCATGAAGCATGTTTCAAAAGTTGTTTGCTCGAAATAGCTTGTAGGAAAAGATTGTTATCCATCTCTAGTAGCCTCTGTTTCAGGGCATTTCAGATTGTGCCGTTTTGAGCTAGTCTTACATATTTATGAGCTACTGCTCCTTTGATCACGCCCCACTACTAACGTCACGTGCCCGTGCGCATGCTCAGTGGTCTCGTGAGCAGTACAGACCATACTGTGTTATTATTTTATATATTATTATTATTATTATTAACGGTTTATGTTGCCAACAGACAAATCATACAGAAAAGTATCACTAATAAGTACACTACAGGAGAAGAAACTCATGACACACAATGATTCCTGAGTAAATTGTGATGTTACGTTAGTAGTCACAACAACAAACTCGTTTTCCCTGGACAATGCTAACATATTCCCATTATAAAACATTTTCAAACGCATTATTTTCGCAAATTACATAAATTAAGACCCGGCGGGGGATGTATACTCCTTGTGGACCGCGTGCTAATTGCTAGAAGCTAGCGGGAGGTCCGGACCGTTCGGGGGTTAGCATCGTCAGAAAAGCCGGGGCTGTAAGGCCCGGTCTCGGTGTGTCAAACTCATCATGACACACAAAGATTCCAGCGTAAATTGTGATGTAGCAGTCTGAACAATAAACTCATTTTCCCTGGACAATACTAACATATTCCCGTTATAAACATTTTCAAACGCATTATTTTCGCAAATTACAGAAATTAAGACCTGGCGGGGGATGTATACTGCTTGTGGACCGCGTGCTAATTGCTAGAAGCTAGCGGGAGGTCCGGACCGTGTATATATCTATGCGGACCGTAAAGTTATTAGAGGCTCACCTCGTCAGAAAAGCCGGGGCGTACGGTCTCGGTTAATTTGGCAAAAAGCTTTTAGCTCTAGCATCATAAATGTAGTATTTTGTGACAGAAGATGACAACATGCAAAATATAACGTGAATTCTTACCTTTTTTTTGTTGATATACAAAAATCGCGAATCGAATCCAGTCTGTTTCAGATGTGTGAATGATCCATGAAAGTCCAATAAAATACATCCAATTTCCATTTTGTCCACAAATGCTTATAATCCGTGAAATATAGATACATAGTCTGTTGTTTACATCAGATTTCGCATGAAGGTCTTATCGCCTACAATCAGAGGACTGTTTGCGTCGTAACACACTGTGTATAAGATTACTCCGGGTTCCAATAACCACGCGTTAAAACTTTGTTTTTAAAAGTAGGTGGGAGTATAATCCATAATATCCAAATAGCGCTGTTATTTCCGTGAGACATGATAACAGCACAGAGGGTCTCATTCAAGTGACTGCTCTATGCTCTCTAGCTACCTGGTGGGTGGAGACCTGCGAGTGTGGTGGTGGGCGGGAAAATTCAAACTGAATGTGACGAAACTTTTTGTTACGTCACAACGGAGCTGAGTTTGAACTCCCGCAATCTGAGAGTCAAGGCAGAGGACATTCAGAAACCTGTATCTCACTCAAAACAGCATGGATGGATTTTTTTCCAAGTTTGTATACGTGTGGGAGCATCAGAGACACAAAATAACACCCCAAAACCCAGAAAAAGTGAGTTTTTCATAATACGGGCACTTTAAAAAAATCTCATAATATGTCCCCTTTAAATGTTGCAGTTGCAGGAAGTGAGACTTCTGCTGACAATGTTCCTGCGTCCGTTCCAGTTAACCACCCGAAGACATCTGCTTTAAAGCTCACATAACACATAATTTTTGCCAATCTGTAGAGTTACTTACACTGTAAAAAATAAATTGTTGGCTCAATGAATTATTTTTTAGTAACTAGTTCCACAGAAATTTTACGTTCACTCAATTTCTGACTCCAAAGTGTTACCTGGATTGATGTTTTTTAGTTGGCCCAATTTTGACTCAAATATAAAAAAGTATGTTAGCTCAACTAGCTTTATAGTTCATTCAACTAAAATGTTTTAATCAGTTGAATCTTTAAAAACTTAGCAAAGACTCTGTCAATTAAATTTTAAGTATTTACTCAATGTTTTATGTGTTACTTCAATTAATATTTATTATTTGGGGATTTTTAATAAACTTTTTTAAATTATTTATCAAATAATTTATGCTGGTGTTGTTAACAAAAAATTAACTTAAGTCACATAAAAACAAAAGCTTTATTCACTTATCATACAGACTGAACATACAGAATTAAGTCTTCTCTAAATAGAAGGCATGAAACAGTCCAAAAGCACTCCAAAGTCAGTCAAAACATCTGAAGGGTCATTTGGGAGAACTTCTTTCGCCATGTATGCCTCTGGTCTGCTCTCTCCACATCATCACCGCTCTGGTTTGATAAACAGAGGAATATAAACACACACATAAATACATGTTTAATATAATAAAGCTTGACGGTGAAAGACTTTATACCCTAAAATTGCCAAATTTCCCTCAGACATCACACGTAATTGAATTAAACACTATTGGGCGGTTTTCTCTGACAGGACTTATCACTGACTAAAATACTGACATCTCTTAACATATGAGTGCTATTGTTTTGTCTCAAAATGCACGCCAGTATTGTATTTTATAAGGTTTGTTTGTAAAAATGTCCCAATTATAATTAAGACGGAGTAATAAACCCTGTCCGGTAATCTTAACTAAAATAGCTCCACTTTAACTCGGACACATAACATAACACACCTTTATATAACTTATATCTTTACAAAAACGTTGAGTATTTGCGTCTTTGCCAATTAATATAGTCTAAAATTAACATTTATTTACAAACACTTACCTGGCGTTAACTTGAGGAAACGGCTGATGACTTGTGTCATGTGAATCAGTAAGTGATTCAGGCTGTTAGGTGCGGATTGATCTCAGATGAAATGACCTGTGATCCAGATGCTTCCGAGTTAAGACATTTTAAATTAAAAACTCAAGCACATAGTTACATACACACGCGCGCAGGCGCACACGGGTATACACACAGGTATATTTAGAAGTTTTATTTAAGATTGTTGCAATTGTTATGATATTGGGACTATTTCTCCACCCGCTCCTTCAGCTCTGAAGTTCAAATTCGCATGCAGTCCGGTTATAACAAATGTAAAAGATATGAAACATCACTCAACAGCGATATCAATTAAGTGCAATCCTAAAATATGATTTAAAACATCCCCCTTTCATTGTTAAGTATGAGAAATTAAAATGAATTACTGTAAATCACTTTTAAACACACACAGAGATATCAGAGCCAGCAGTCGATTTGATTTCTGATGCGCTTGCCGAGGCGAGGCTGGGCTATATGGAATGTTTTTTGGTCTTTTTAAAATTAATTAAGTAAATTATAAAATAATTAATTAAATTATAAAATAAAAATAAAATTGCAAAATATGTCCCAAATTTGAAAATTAAATGCTAAAATAAAAATTAAAACATTATTTCATTTTCATTCTTTACGTGATGAAGCATCATTCCGGCCAAATTAAAAAATAAAATTAAATTGATGATTTGACATTTCATTTTCAATATAATCTTGAGTCAAGACTGACAATATTAAAATAAAAAGGCAAGCTTGAAAAGGAATCTGTAAATATTTTTTTTTTTAAGGCTTTTTATTCATGCCCAAGCAATAATAGGGACAAAATTAAAATGTATAGTTCAGTTTTAATTTTATGTTCTGTTTAAATTATTTGTTTTCATTTTCTTTTTCGTTTTCATTTTCATTTTCAACTTGTATGCAAATTCAATGTTAATCAATGGGTGGCGTTTACTTGCTTAAAAAAAGGGGATTGGCTGAAGCAGCGTTGCCAACTCAGCGACTCTGTTGCTAAAATAGCGACTTTATTGCTACATCTAGCGACTTTTAGGCCCATTTAGACAAACTTAGCAAATGTTTGGATGAATCTTAGCTTCACATCTGTACAGATAGGCTACTGTGTCGCTTGTACTGGCCCACGAGTGCCGGGTGGCGCTGTCCCGGTGAAATGTGCGTCTGGTGTCTCTGTGCATGGAGCTGGGCAGTGTAGGAGCTGAGGCGTGGATGGGATTCGCGTACATTGTTTACATTTCAAAGGAGTAACAAACATTAAAAAGTGGCTGGTCGACCGCTGTTACATATATGCGCGTATTTTCACACATCTGGTCCGGTGAGGCGTCAGTTTAACGAGCTGATACACCGACCAGTCACTTACTTTTAAATGAACATTATCTGTTTATTTAGCCTATGTGTTGTCTGTACAAGTATCAGAACTTGCGTCCTCTGTGAAATGCGAGTCTCTCTGAGTCTTCTGTGTACACTGCACTGGACACAACATACAGTTCTTCTGACCATAGCTGAAGCGTGGAAGACGAGCTATATGAAGGTATATTTGGTGCAAAACAACTGCACACCTGTGACAGTGGAATTTGTATTTGTAGAGATTATCCACACATGTGTATCAGTAAACTTGAAGTCACAGAGGACGAGATGCAAACTTGTAGATTTTTTTTCTTTCCCTCAAATACAACACAACAGTTACACATTCACAAATCCTTCAGTGCAGCTGCACAAATCCCATTTTACAAATCACAGATTAAGAAACTCACAAGTTCACATTTTTTGCTACAATTGATGCAGTAAATATGGTGCATAACCTACTTGAACGCCTGCATCAAATAATGTGAAGTCACACACAAATTTTGTACATTTGCAAAATCAGTTTGTGCATCTGTGCGATGAGACTTGCATGTGTGTACAATTTATTTTTCACAAATATTTTTTTATTTTTTTAATATTTTCTAGCCCAAACACAGGTACATAAATACAACTGCTTGAATCTGCTGCTACGAGTTTCAAACACTCTTTTTCATGTGCTCTCTCTTCTGCACCAAATATCTCGAGATAAATGGTGCGAAAGTGATTTGTACACCTGTAGGCTTTGGTGAGCAATGTTCAGCACTGCCCACCAGGTGGCGCCCCAGACACTCACTGAAGCAGAGTTTATTAATTACCACCAATGTTTCAGCAAAGTAAATCGCCTTTATCAAGGTATTATTTTCACCAAGTGGAGAACAATATAAATGGGAGTGCTAATTATACACACATGAAGGTAATTACATACAATACTCCAATGATTCATTAGTAAACAAAATATAAGTTTCATAAATTTCAAACCATCAATATAAGTAGATTAAAAAATACAAGCAGCAAATACACACATAGGCCTTCATTTAAATAAGATACCAAATTATGTAAGTCCCATTCATTTTTAATATCATAAAACAAATTATTTTATTTTTTAGACTAATTTTTAATTCAAACAGGAGGTGGGGCCATGGAAAGAACGTTTGTGATTTCTTTTGCAAAATAACCTTTTTTTGAAGAAAAATATGTGTATTTAAATCATGCTTTTTCTTCTAATATACTAATTTGGATGATTATTTCTGTCTTTTTGAATCGGGTTACTGAACAACTAAATTCTTTTTATTATTATATAAACAGTTATTCTGATTTCTTAAAATTTACTTTGGATGCTAACCCAATTTAAATCAGCTTTTTAGACTTGTGGATAGCTCGTAATTGTTTATATAGGGATCCGATTAAAAAACCTACAGCTCGTAATATACTATTGAGAGTGGATTCTTATTGTTGTGAGCAGGGCCGTACGCAGGATTTTATAAATACCGAGGTCCATATGTATTTTTTTAGGGCATGCACGCCAGGAAAAAAATCTTATTTCTCTGCTCTACATATATGAATTATAACACATCAGAATACCAAAGAATCGAATAACTACAGATTTCAAACCATGTCAGTATGCCCAAGTTGTTTATTAGTAAGACATTGAAATAATTATGTTACCATCCTGGCCACTGTCTGTTAAGTAAACATAGGCTAACTGAATATAGGATCAGTTTAGTGAATTAAGCAAAGGCTATCAAGAATTTGTTTATTAAATTCATTCACAATATGCACACACTTATTATACACTTAATATGCTGAAATACAACATCAATATTGCAGTGGCAGAACTAGAATTTTATAAATGGGGTGGCCAAGGCTACTTTAGGGGGTCCATATCCCATGAAAGAAAACGATATGTAACTAGAAATGCAATTCCCAAGGAATTACCAGTGCATGAAAATGCAAAAAAGTTGATTGACAGAAATGTAAAAGAAATTTAGTCTAGTAGTTTACCTGGCTGTTGACATGTTTTAGTGTGAAGCTAGCATGATTTAAAAAAGTTATCATGATGAAATATGAAGGTAGCATGAGTTAACATGATTTAGCATGAAGCTAGCATGATTTAGCATGAAGCTAGCATGATTTAGCATAATGCTAACATGATTTACAATGAAGCTAGCATGATTTAGCATGAAGCAAACATGATTTAGCATGAATCTAACATGATTTAGCATGAATCTAACATGACGCTAACATGATTTAGCATGACTTAGCATGACGCTAGCATTATCTAGCAGGAAGCTAACATGACACTAGCATGATTTACCATGAAGCTAACATGATTTATCATGAAGCTAACATGATGCTAGCATGATTAGCATGAAGCTAGCATGATTAGCATGAAGCTAGCAAGATGCTAGCATGATTAGCATGAAGCTAGCACGATGCTAGCATGATTAGCATGAAGCTAGCACGATGTTAGCATGAAGCTAGCACGATGTTAGCATGATTAGCACGATGATAGCATGATTAGCATGAAGCTAGCACGATGCAAGCATGATTAGCATGAAGCTAGCATGATGTTAGCATGATTAGCATGAAGCTAACATGATGCTAGCATGATTAGAATGAAGCTAGCATGATTAGCATGAAGCTAGCACGATGCTAGCATGATTAGCATGAAGCTAGCATGATTAGCATGAAGCTAGCATGATGCTAGCATGATTAGCACGAAGCTAGCATGATGCTAGCATGATTAGCACGAAGCTAGCATGATGCTAGCATGATTAGCACGAAGCTAGCATGATGCTAGCATGATTAGCACGAAGCTAGCATGATGCTAGCATGATTAGCACGAAGCTAGCATGATGCTAGCATGATTAGCACGAAGCTAGCATGATGCTAGCATGATTAGCACGAAGCTAGCATGATGCTAGCATGATAGGCACGAAGCTAGCATGATGCTAGCATGATTAGCATGAAGCTAGCATGATTAGCATGAAGCTAACATGATGCTAGCATGATTAGAATGAAGCTAGCATGATTAGCATGAAGCTAGCACGATGCTAGCATGATTAGCATGAAGCTAGCATGATTAGCATGAAGCTAGCATGATGCTATCATGATTAGCACGAAGCTAGCATGATGCTAGCATGATTAGCACGAAGCTAGCATGATGCTAGCATGATTAGCACGAAGCTAGCATGATGCTAGCATGATTAGCACGAAGCTAGCATGATGCTAGCATGATTAGCATGAAGCTAGCATGATTAGCATGAAGCTAACATGATTAGCATTGAAGCTAGCATGATGCTAGCATGATTGGCATGAAGCTAGCATGATTAGCATGAAGCTAGCATGATTAGCATGAAGCTAGCATGATGCTAGCATGATTAACATGAAGTTAGCATGATTAGCATGAAGCTAACATGATTAGCATTGAAGCTAGCATGATGCTAGCATTATTAGCATGATGTTAGCATGATTAGCATGAAGCTAGCATGATTAGCATGAAGCTAGCATGATTAGCATGAAGCTAGCATGATGTTAGCATGAAGCTAGCATGATTAGCATGAAGCTAACATGATTAGCATGAAGCTAACATGATGCTAGCATGATTAGAATGAAGCTAGCATGATTAGCATGAAGCTTGCATGATTAGCATGAAGCTAGCATGATGCTAGCATGATTAGCACGAAGCTAGCATGATGCTAGCATGATTAGCACGAAGCTAGCATGATGCTAGCATGATTAGCACGAAGCTAGCATGATGCTAGCATGATTAGCACGAAGCTAGCATGATGCTAGCATGATTAGCACGAAGCTAGCATGATGCTAGCATGATTAGCACGAAGCTAGCATGATGCTAGCATGATTAGCACGAAGCTAGCATGATGCTAGCATGATTAGCATGAAGCTAGCATGATTAGCATGAAGCTAACATGATTAGCATTGAAGCTAGCATGATGCTAGCATGATTAGCATGAAGCTAGCATGATTAGCATGAAGCTAGCATGATTAGCATGAAGCTAGCATGATGCTAGCATGATTAACATGAAGTTAGCATGATTAGCATGAAGCTAACATGATTAGCATTGAAGCTAGCATGATGCTAGCATTATTAGCATGATGTTAGCATGATTAGCATGAAGCTAGCATGATTAGCATGAAGCTAGCATGATTAGCATGAAGCTAGCATGATGCTAGCATGATTAACATGAAGCTAGCATGATTTAGCATGAAGCTAACAAGATTTAACATGAAGCTAGCATGATTTAGCAATGTTAGCAAGATTTATTATGAAATTAGCATAAAGCTAGCATGAAACTAGCACGAAGCTAGCATGACTTAGCATGAAGCTAGCATGAAGCTAATATGACCCAAAGACCCAACCCCCATGTCTCTATGATGTCCGGATCCAGAGATATGAGGCTTTGTTTATTATGTTGCTAGGCTGCTCATATTTGGTTGCTAGGGGCGTGGCTTAATACCTCAATAAGGATGGTGAGAGACTGATTGGATGCTTGAGTAAAATGAGCCCACCCCCATGTCTCTGTGACACTGTGCTGCAAAGATATCCATCTGGGCATTTTATAATGGCAGTCTATGGGAGATGTTGCTAGGGTGCCCAAAATGGTTGCTAGGGGCGTGGCTTGATAGCTCAATAAGGATCCTAAGGGACTGATTGGATGCCTGAGTAAAATGAGCCCACCCCCATGTCTCTATGACACTGCGCTGCAAAGATATCCCATCCGGGACGTTTTTAGTTCCTTATATGGGCATGATTCCTGCCCCATTATAAGTCTATGGGGAAATTTGGGGACCTCTTACACCCCAGGGGTACAACTTACACCCCATTGTGAGGTATGTTCTTACAGAGCCTGCCAGCCTCTTCAAATGTGGCAAGTCACAAGTTTCTGTGAAATCCTAGGTCTGAGCTACAACTCGTCAAAGTTTGTCGCAATGTTAAGTCTATGGGATTTTTCGGCTGCTTTTTCGCCCCTGGGGCGAAGACCGTACCCCCGATCGCTTATAAAAGTCATAGCACACTATTCCCGAATAGTCCGCACGTTTGAAAGTTTGAATGAAGTTTCTAAGTTAAACGGTTCGAGCCGTATTAATTGCGGAAATTTGGTTGGAAGAAAAATAATAACTAGATAGAAAAGTTTGAAGACAAACTTTATGTTGGCTTGACAAAGCGTAGCCTGAACATTTAAAACGGTTTGACAGAAGTTTAGTTTAGTAGGCTATCTGGCTGTTAGTATGTTTAAGTGAAGCTAGCCTGATTTAGCATCAAGTTAGCATGATTTAGCATAAAGCTAGCATGATGCTAGCATGATTAACATGAAGCTAGCATGTTGTTAGATTGATTAGCATGAAGCTAGCATGAAGCTAGCATGATTAACATGAAGCTAGCATGATGCTAGCATGATTAGCATGAAGCTAGCATGATGTTAGCATGATGTTAGCATGATTAGCATGAAGCTAGCATGTTGCTAGCATGATTAGCATGAAGCTAACATGATGTTAGCATGATTAGCATGAAGCTAGCATGTTGCTAGCATGAT
Source organism: Paramisgurnus dabryanus (assembly GCF_030506205.2). Taxonomy (NCBI): domain Eukaryota; kingdom Metazoa; phylum Chordata; class Actinopteri; order Cypriniformes; family Cobitidae; genus Paramisgurnus; species Paramisgurnus dabryanus. The sequence continues at coordinate 70,255,161 of NC_133337.1, read as the reverse complement.
TAGCATGAAGCTACCATGTTGCTAGCATGATTAGCATGAAGCTAACATGATGTTAGCATGATTAACATGAAGCTAGCATGATGCTAGCATAATTAGCATGAAGCTAGCATGTTGCTAGCATGATTAGCATGAAGCTAACATGATGTTAGCATGATTAGCATGATGTTAGCATGATTAGCATGAAGCTACCATGATGTTAGCATGATTAGCATGAAGCTAGCATGTTGCTAGCATGATTAGCATGAAGCTAACATTATGTTAGCATGATTAGCATGAAGCTAGCATGATGCTAGCATGATTAGCATGAAGCTAGCATGATGCTAGCATGATTAGCATGAAGCTAGCATGATGTTAGCATGATTAGCATGAAGCTAGCATGATGCTAGCATGATTAGCATGAAGCTAACATGATGCTAGCATGATTAGCATGAAGCTAGCATGATGCTAGCATGATTAGCATGAAGCTAGCATGATAAGCATGAAGCTAACATGATGGTAGCATGATTAGCATAAAGCTAGCATGATTAACATGAAGTTAGCATGATTAGCATGAAGCTAGCATGATGTTAGCATGATTAGCATGAAGCTAGCATGAAGCTAGCATGATTAGCTTGAAGCTAGCATGATGCTAGCATGATTAGCATGAAGCCAACATGATGTTAACATGATTAGCATTTAGCTAGCATGATGCTAGCATGATTAGCATGAAGCTAGCATGATGTTAGCATGATTAGCATGAAGCTAGCATGATGTTAGCATGATTAGCATAAAGCTAGCATGATGTTAGCATGATTAGCATGAAGCTAGCATGATGCTAGCATGATTAGCATGAAGCTAGCATGAAGCCAGCATGATTAGCATGAAGCTAGCATGAAGCTAGCATGATTTAGAATGAAGTTAGCCAATTTTATTATGAAATTAGCATAAAGCTAGCACGAAACTAGCATGAAGCTAGTATGACTTAGCATGAAGCTAGCATGAAGCTAATATGACCCAAACACCCAACCCATAGATATGTATATAAAGGCTAGATGGCTCATGGCGGAGTCAGCTGTGTCGTCACTTGGCGGCCATCTTAGGTCAGTGCTGCCATAGTTCTGCTCCCTGCTGCTGTGGACGGAAGGTGAGTGACATACGCCAACTAAAATGCTCGTAACTTGCTGAATTCTTGACGGATTTACAAACGGTTTGGTTTTTTACAAACGTTATTAACATGGCTATAATTCTGGATGCTTTAACATGTTTCATGATTTTTTTATTTATTTTTAGTATACGTATTCAGTGTCATAGGTACATCTTTGACGTTTATAACAAACCAATCCGTTTGAAAATCGGTAAAAAATTAAGCAAGTTATGGTCATTTAAAAGTACCTGCATCATTAAAACTCAATGCTACGAGTGAGCGAGCGCCCTGTCCTAAGATGGCCGCCAAAATGCGGACGTTCCACTCAATTGGCCATCAGCGCGGAGCCATCTAGCCTTTATATACATATCTATGACCCAACCCCCATGTCTCTATGATGTTCGGATCCAGAGATATAAGGCTTTGTTTATTATGTTGCTAGGGTGCTCATATTTGGTTGCTAGGGGCGTGCCTTAATACCTCAATAAGAATCCAAAGGGACTGATTGGATGTCTGAGTAAAATAAGCCCACCCCCAAGTCTCTGTGACACTGTGATGCAAAGATATCCATCTGGGCATTTTATAATGGCAGTCTATGGGAGATGTTGCTAGGGTACCCAAAATGGTTGCTAGGGGCGTGGCTTAATAGCTCTGGGGTGATCCTAAGAGACTGATTGGATGACTGAGTAAAATGAGCCCACCCCCATGTCTCTACGACACTCTAAAGTGAAGATATTCCATCTGGGACGCTTTTATTCCCTTATATGGGCATGTTCCCTGCCCCATTATCAGTCAATGGGGAAATTTGGGTGGCCCTTACGCCCCAGGGGTGAAACTTACACCCCAATGTGAGGCATGTTCTTACAGAGCCTGCCAGCCTCTTCAAATGTGGTAACCCAGAAGTTTCTACAAATTTCTCGTTCGCAGCTATGACCCTTCAAAGTTTGTCGCAATGTTAAGTCAATGGAAAATTTGGGGTGTTTGAGCGCCCCGTTTAGGAATTCGGTAGGTCCCATCAGTTAGAAAAGTCATAGCACGCTAAGTCAGACCAGTCTGAAGACTTTTGGAAAGTTTGGTGAATGTAGCTTGAAAGCTCTAGGAGGAGTTACAGTCAAAAATTTTGGGGATCAGAATAATAATAATAACTAGATAGGTACATTTCCTGAAGAAAATGTGAAGTGGTGCTTGCCGTGGCAAATTTCGGGGGACAATATATGATTATACTCCAAGCCAAAAGTAAAACAATTCAACCCACATGTCTCTACGATATTCTGATGCGAAGATATAAGGCTTTGTTTATTCGGTTGCTAGGGTACTGTATTTGGTTGCTAGGGAGAAAATTGGCATCCACTAGTGATTACCCTCCGAGTCACGAGTCAAACGATCCAACCCCCGTGTCTCTACGATGTTCTGATGCGGAGATATAAGGTTTTGTTTACTCTGTTGCTAGGGTACTGTATTTGGTTGCTAGGGAAAAAAATGGCATCCACTAGTGATTACCCTCCGAGTCACGAGTCAAACGGTCCAAACCCTGTGTCTCTACGATGTTCTGATGCGGAGATATAAGGCTTTGTTTACTCTGTTGCTAGGGTACTGTATTTGGTTGCTAGGGGAAAAAATGGCATCCACTAGTGATTACCCTCCGAGTCACGAGTCAAACGGTCCAACCCCCGTGTCTCTACGATGTTCTGATGCGGAGATATAAGGCTTTGTTTACTCTGTTGCTAGGGTACTGTATTTGGTTGCTAGGGAAAAAAATTGCATCCACTAGTGATTACCCTCCGAGTCATGAGTCAAACTGTCCAACCCCCGTGTCTCTACAATGTTCTGATGCGGAGATATAAGGCTTTGTTTACTCTGTTGCTAGGGTACTGTATTTGGTTGCTAGGGAAAAAAATGGCATCCACTAGTGATTACCCTCCGAGTCACGAGTCAAACGGTCCAAACCCCATGTCTCTACGATGTTCTGATGCGGAGATATAAGGCTTTGTTTACTCTGTTGCTAGGGTACTGTATTTGGTTGCTAGGGAAAAAAATGGCATCCACTAGTGATTACCCTCCGAGTCATGAGTCAAACGGTCCAACCCCCATGTCTCTACGATGTTCTGATGCGGAGATATAAGGCTTTGTTTACTCTGTTGCTAGGGTACTGTATTTGGTTGCTAGGGGCGTGGCTTGGGATTGGCCAATGATGTGCCCAGTGATTACACTCCGAGTCACAAGTAAAACGGTCCAACCCCCGTGTCTCTACGATGTTCTGATGCGGAGATATAAGGCTTTGTTTACTCTGTTGCTAGGGTACTGTATTTGGTTGCTAGGGGCGTGGCTTGGGAGTGGCCAATTATGTGCCCAGTGATTACACTCCGAGTAACAAGTAAAACGGTCCAACCCCCGTGTCTCTACGATGTTCTGATGCGGAGATATAAGGCTATGTTTACTCTGTTGCTAGGGTACTGTATTTGGTTGCTAGGGGCGTGGCTTGGGAGTGGCCAATGATGTGCCCAGTGATTACACTCCGAGCCACAAGTAAAACGGTCCAAACCCCGTGTCTCTACGATGTTCTGATGCGGAGATATAAGGCTTTGTTTATTCGGTTGCTAGGGTGCTCAAATTTGGTTGCTAGGGGCGTGGCTTGGGAGTGGCCAATGATGTGCCCAATTGTTACACCCCTAGTCACAAGTAAAACGGTCCAACCCCCGTGTCTCTACGATGTTCTGATGCCGAGATATAACTGTTTGTATTTTATGTTGCTAGGGTGCTCAAAAGTGGTTGCTAGGGGCGTGGCTTAGTAAGTCTGTAAGGATCCTGAGAGACTGATTGGATGCCTGAGTAAAATGAGCCCACCCCCATGTCTCTATGACACTGTGGTGCAAAGATATCCATCCGGGCATTTTATAATGGCAGTCTATGGTATAGGTTGCTAGGGTGCCCAAAATGGTTGCTATGGTAACCTTACACCCCATTGTGGGGGACGTCCTGACAGAGTGTAGCACCCTCTTCAAATGTAGTAACCCACATGTTTCTATGAAATCCTGGCTCGGACCTATGACCCTTCAAAATTTTTGCAATGGTAAGTCTATGGGGTATTGCCCCATTGACTTTTCATTGGGGCACTTTTGGGCACCTCTTACACCCCAGGGGTACAACTTACACCCCATTGTGATCCATGTTCTTACAGAGCCTACCACCCTCTTCAAATGTTGTAACCCACATGTTTCTACAAAATCCTCGAGCGGAGCTATGACTCGTCAAAGTTGGGCGCAATGTTAAGTCAATGGGATTTTTTGGGTGGTCTTTCGCCCCCCTTTCGGAAATCCTGCACCCGATCGCTTATAAAAGTCATAGCAGACCTCTCCTCAATAAGCCGGTCGATTTGAGCCCTAATTTATGGGTCTACGACAAAGCGTGCGGGACGAGTTACGCGCCGAAAAAGTGTCCAGAAAAAGAATAATAATAACTAGATAGGTACATTTCCTGAAGAAAATGTGAGTGGTGCTTGCCGTGGCAAATTTCGGGGGACAATATATGATTATACTCCAAGCCAAAAGTAAAACAATTCAACCCACATGTCTCTACGATATTCTGATGCGAAGATATAAGGCTTTGTTTATTCGGTTGCTAGGGTACTGTATTTGGTTGCTAGGGAAAAAAAATTGCATCCACTAGTGATTACCCTCCGAGTCACGAGTCAAACGGTCCAACCCCCGTGTCTCTACGATGTTCTGATGCAGAGATATAAGGCTTTGTTTACTCTGTTGCTAGGGTACTGTATTTGGTTGCTAGGGAAAAAATGGCATCCACTAGTGATTACCCTCCGAGTCACGAGTCAAACAGTCCAAACCCCATGTCTCTACGATGTTCTGATGCGGAGATATAAGGCTTTGTTTACTCTGTTGCTAGGGTACTGTATTTGGTTGCTAGGGAAAAAAATGGCATCCACTAGTGATTACCCTCCGAGTCATGAGTCAAACGGTCCAACCCCCATGTCTCTACGATGTTCTGATGTGGAGATATAAGGCTTTGTTTACTCTGTTGCTAGGGTACTGTATTTGGTTGCTAGGGGCGTGGCTTGGGAGTGGCCAATGATGTGCCCAGTGATTACACTCCGAGTCACAAGTAAAACGGTCCAACCCCCGTGTCTCTACGATGTTCTGATGCGGAGATATAAGGCTTTGTTTACTCTGTTGCTAGGGTACTGTATTTGGTTGCTAGGGGCGTGGCTTGGGAGTGGCCAATTATGTGCCCAGTGATTACACTCCGAGTCACAAGTAAAACGGTCCAACCCCCGTGTCTCTACGATGTTCTGATGCGGAGATATAAGGCTTTGTTTACTCTGTTGCTAGGGTACTGTATTTGGTTGCTAGGGGCGTGGCTTGGGAGTGGCCAATGATGTGCCCAGTGATTACACTCCGTGTCACAAGTAAAACGGTCCAAACCCCGTGTCTCTACGATGTTCTGATGCGGAGATATAAGGCTTTGTTTATTCGGTTGCTAGGGTGCTCAAATTTGGTTGCTAGGGGCGTGGCTTGGGAGTGGCCAATGATGTGCCCAATTGTTACACCCCTAGTCACAAGTAAAACGGTCCAACCCCCGTGTCTCTACGATGTTCTGATGCCGAGATATAACTGTTTGTATTTTATGTTGCTAGGGTGCTCAAAAGTGGTTGCTAGGGGCGTGGCTTAGTAAGTCTGTAAGGATCCTGAGCGACTGATTGGATGCCTGAGTAAAATGAGCCCACCCCCATGTCTCTATGACACTGTGGTGCAAAGATATCCATCCGGGCATTTTATAATGGCAGTCTATGGTATAGGTTGCTAGGGTGCCCAAAATGGTTGCTATGGTAACCTTACACCCCATTGTGGGGGACGTCCTGACAGAGTCTAGCACCCTCTTCAAATTTAGTAACCCACATGTTTCTATGAAATCCTGGCTTGGACCTATGACCCGTCAAAATTTTTGCAATGGTAAGTCTATGGGATTTTGCCCCATTGACTTTTCATTGGGGCACTTTTGGGCACCTCTTACACCCCAGGGGTACAACTTACACCCCATTGTGATCCATGTTCTTACAGAGCCTACCACCCTCTTCAAATGTTGTAACCCACATGTTTCTACAAAATCCTCGAGCGGAGCTATGACTCGTCAAAGTTGGGCGCAATGTTAAGTCAATGGGATTTTTTGGGTGGTTTTTCGCCCCCCTTTCGGAAATCCTGCACCCGATCGCTTATAAAAGTCATAGCACACCTCTCCTCAATAAGCCGGTCGATTTGAGCCCTAATTTATGGGTCTACGACAAAGCGTGCGGGACGAGTTACGCGCCGAAAAAGTGTCCAGAAAAAGAATAATAATAATAATAATAACTAGATAGGTACATTTCCTGAAGAAAATGTGAGTGGTGCTTGCCGTGGCAAAATTCTGGAGATCATATATGATTATACTCCAAGCCAAAAGTAAAACGATCCAACTCCCGTGTCTCTACGATGTTCTGATGTGGAGATATAAGGCTGTGTTTATCCGGTTGCTAGGGTACTGTATTTGGTTGCTAGGGAGAAAATTGGCATCCACTAGTGATTATACTCCAAGCCAAAAGTAAAACGATCCAACTCCCGTGTCTCTTCGATGTTCTGATGCGGAGATATAAGGCTGTGTTTTTCCGGTTGCTAGGGTACTGTATTTGGTTGCTAGGGAAAAAAATGGCATCCACTAGTGATTACCCTCCGAGTCACGAGTCAAACGATCCAACCCCTGTGTCTCTACGATGTTCTGATGCGGAGATATAAGGCTTTGTTTACTCTGTTGCTAGGGTACTGTATTTGGTTGCTAGGGGAAAAAATGGCATCCACTAGTGATTACCCTCCGAGTCACGAGTCAAACGGTCCAAACCCCGTGTCTTTACAATGTTCTGATGCGGAGATATAAGGCTTTGTTTACTCTGTTGCTAGGGTACTGTATTTGGTTGCTAGGGAAAAAAATTGCATCCACTAGTGATTACCCTCCGAGTCACGAGTCAAACGGTCCAAACCCCATGTCTCTACGATGTTCTGATGCAGAGATATAAGGCTTTGTTTACTCTGTTGCTAGGGTACTGTATTTGGTTGCTAGGGAAAAAAATGGCATCCACTAGTGATAACCCTCCGAGTCATGAGTCAAACGGTCCAACCCCCATGTCTCTACGATGTTCTGATGCGGAGATATAAGGCTTTGTTTACTCTGTTGCTAGGGTACTGTATTTGGTTGCTAGGGGCGTGGCTTGGGAGTGGCCAATGATGCGCCCAGTGATTACACTCCGAGTCACAAGTAAAACGGTCCAACCCCCATGTCTCTACGATGTTCTGATGCGGAGATATAAGGCTTTGTTTACTCTGTTGCTAGGGTACTGTATTTGGTTGCTAGGGGCGTGGCTTGGGAGTGGCCAATGATGTGCCCAGTGATTACACTCCGTGTCACAAGTAAAACGGTCCAACCCCCGTGTCTCTACGATGTTCTGATGCGGAGATATAAGGCTTTGTTTACTCTGTTGCTAGGGTACTGTATTTGGTTGCTAGGGGCGTGGCTTGGGAGTGGCCAATGATGTGCCCAGTGATTACACTCCGAGTCACAAGTAAAACTGTCCAACCCCCATGTCTCTACGATGTTCTGATGCGGAGATATAAGGCTTTGTTTACTCTGTTGCTAGGGTACTGTATTTGGTTGCTAGGGGCGTGGCTTGGGAGTGGCCAATGATGTGCCCAGTGATTACACTCCGAGTTACAAGTAAAACGGTCCAAACCCCGTGTCTCTACGATGTTCTGATGCGGAGATATAAGGCTTTGTTTATTCGGTTGCTAGGGTGCTCAAATTTGGTTGCTAGGGGCGTGGCTTGGGAGTGGCCAATGATGTACCCAATTGTTACACCCCTAGTCACAAGTAAAACGGTCCAACCCCCGTGTCTCTACGATGTTCTGATGCCGAGATATAACTGTTTGAATTTTATGTTGCTAGGGTGCTCAAAAGTGGTTGCTAGGGGCGTGGCTTAGTTAGTCTTTAAGGATCCTAAGATACTGATTGGATGCCTAAGTAAAATGAGCCCACCCCCATGTCTCTATGACACTGTGCTGCAAAGATATCCACCTGGGCATTTTATAATGGCAGTCTATGGGAGATGTTGCTAGGGTGCCCAAAACGGTTGCTAGGGTAACCTTACACCCCATTGTGGGGTACTTCCTGACAGAGTCTAGCACCCTCTTCAATTTTAGTAACCCACATGTTTCTATGAAATCCTCACTTGGACCTGTGACCTGTCAAATTTTTTTGGCAATGTTAGTCTATGGGATTTTCGCCCCATTGACTTTCCATTAGGGCACTTTTGGGCACCTCTTACACCCCAGGGGTACAACTTACACCCCAATGTGATCCATGTTCTTACAGAGCCTACCACCCTCTTCAAATGCTGTAACCCACATGTTTCTACAAAATCCTAGAGTGGAGCTATGACCTGCCAAAGTTCGACGCAATGTAAAGTCAATGGGACGTTTTCGGGAGGTTTTTCGCGCCCCTTTCGGAAATCCTGCACCCGATCGCTTATAAAAGTCATAGCACACCTCTCCTCAATAATCCGGTCGATTTGAGCCCTCTTTCATGGCACTAAGCCAAACCGTGCGAGACGAGTTACGCGCCGAAAAAGTGTCCAGAAAAAGAAGAATAATAATAACTAGATAGGTACATTTCCTGAAGAAAATGTGAGTGGTGCTTGCCGTGGCAAAATTCTGGGGACCATATATGATTATACTCCAAGCCAAAAGTTAAACGATCCAACTCCCGTGTCTGTACGATGTTCAGATGTGGAGATATAAGGCTGTGTTTATCCGGTTGCTAGGGTACTGTATTTGTTTGCTAGGGAAAAATTTGGCATCCCATAATGATTACACTCTGAGTCACGAGTCATACGGTCCAACCCCCGTGTCTCAACGATGTTCTGATGCAGAGATATAAGGCTTTGATTATTCGGTTGCTAGGGTACTGTATTTGGTTGCTAGGGAAAATTTTGACATCCCATAGTGATTACCCTCCGAGTCACGAGTCAAAACGGTCCAACCCCCGTGTCTCTACGATGTTCTGATGCGGAGATATAAGGCTTTGTTTACTCTGTTGCTAGGGTACTGTATTTGGTTGCTAGGGAAAAAATTGGCATCCCATAATGATTACACTCTGAGTCACGAATCAAACGGTCCAACCCCCATGTCTCTACGATGTTCTGATGCGGAGATATAAGGCTTTGTTTACTCTGTTGCTAGGGTACTGTATTTGGTTGCTAGGGAAAAAATTGGCATCCCATAATGATTACACTCTGAGTCACGAGTCAAACGGTCCAACCCCCGTGTCTCTACGATGTTCTGATGCGGAGATATAAGGCTTTGTTTACTCTGTTGCTAGGGTACTGTATTTGGTTGCTAGGGAAAAAAATGGCATCCACTAGTGATTACCCTCCGAGTCATGAGTCAAACGGTCCAACCCCCGTGTCTCTACGATGTTCTGATGCGGAGATATAAGGCTTTGTTTACTCTGTTGCTAGGGTACTGTATTTGGTTGCTAGGGGAAAAAATGGGATCCACTAGTGATTACATGCCGAGTCACGAGTAAAACGGTCCAACCCCCGTGTCTCTACGATGTTCTGATGCGGAGATATAAGGCTTTGTTTACTCTGTTGCTAGGGTACTGTATTTGGTTGCTAGGGAAAAAAATGGGATCCACTAGTGATTACATGCCGAGTCACAAGTCAAACGGTCCAACCCCCGTGTCTCTACGATGTTCTGATGCGGAGATATAAGTGTTTGTTTACACTGTTGCTAGGGTACTGTATTTGGTTGCTAGGGAAAAAATTGGCATCCACTAGTGATTACATGCCGAGTCACGAGTAAAACGGTCCAACCCCCGTGTCTCTACGATGTTCTGATGCAGAGATATAAGGCTTTGTTTACACTGTTGCTAGGGTACTGTATTTGGTTGCTAGGGGAAAAAATTGGCATCCACTAGTGATTACATGCCGAGTCACGAGTAAAACGGTCCAACCCCCGTGTCTCTACGATGTTCTGATGCTGAGTTATAAGGCTTTGTTTACACTGTTGCTAGGGTACTGTATTTGGTTGCTAGGGAAAAAATTGGCATCCACTAGTGATTACATGCCAAGTCACGGGTAAAACGGTCCAACCCCCGTGTCTCTACGATGTTCTGATGCGGAGATATAAGGCTTTGTTTACACTGTTGCTAGGGTACTGTATTTGGTTGCTAGGGAAAAAATTGGCATCCACTGGTGATTACACTCTAAGTCACAAGTCAAACGGTCCAACCCCCGTGTCTCTACGATGTTCTGGTGCGGAGATATAACGCTTTGTTTACTCTGTTGCTAGGGTACTGTATTTGGTTGCTAGGGAAAAAATTGGCATCCCATAATGATTACACTCTGAGTCACTAGTCAAACGGTCCAACCCCCGTGTCTCTACGATGTTCTGGTGCGGAGATATAAGGCTTTGTTTACTCTGTTGCTAGGGTACTGTATTTGGTTGCTAGGGAAAAAATTGGCATCCCATAATGATTACACTCCGAGTCACGAGTCAAACGGTCCAACCCCCGTGTCTCTACGATGTTCTGATGCGGAGATATAAGGCTTTGTTTACTCTGTTGCTAGGGTACTGTATTTGGTTGCTAGGGAAAAAATTGGCATCCCATAATGATTACACTCTGAGTCACTAGTCAAACGGTCCAACCCCCGTGTCTCTACGATGTTCTGGTGCGGAGATATAAGGCTTTGTTTACTCTGTTGCTAGGGTACTGTATTTGGTTGCTAGGGAAAAAAATGGCATCCCATAATGATTACACTCCGAGTCACAAGTCAAAAGGTCCAACCCCCGTGTCTCTACGATGTTCTGGTGCGGAGATATAAGGCTTTGTTTACTTTGTTGCTAGGGTACTGTATTTGGTTGCTAGGGAAAAAATTGGCATCCCATAATGATTACACTCTGAGTCACTAGTCAAACGGTCCAACCCCCGTGTCTCTACGATGTTCTGGTGCGGAGATATAAGGCTTTGTTTACTCTGTTGCTAGGGTACTGTATTTGGTTGCTAGGGAAAAAATGGCATCCCATAATGATTACACTCCGAGTCACAAGTCAAAAGGTCCAACCCCCGTGTCTCTACGATGTTCTGATGTGGAGATATAAGGCTTTGTTTACTCTGTTGCTAGGGTACTGTATTTGGTTGCTAGGGAAAAAATTGGCATCCCATAATGATTACACTCTGAGTCACTAGTCAAACGGTCCAACCCCCGTGTCTCTACGATGTTCTGGTGCGGAGATATAAGGCTTTGTTTACTCTGTTGCTAGGGTACTGTATTTGGTTGCTAGGGAAAAAATTGGCATCCCATAATGATTACACTCCGAGTCACGAGTCAAACGGTCCAACCCCCGTGTCTCCACGATGTTCTGATGCGGAGATATAAGGCTTTGTTTACTCTGTTGCTAGGGTACTGTATTTGGTTGCTAGGGAAAAAATTGGCATCCCATAATGATTACACTCTGAGTCACTAGTCAAACGGTCCAACCCCCGTGTCTCTACGATGTTCTGGTGCGGAGATATAAGGCTTTGTTTACTCTGTTGCTAGGGTACTGTATTTGGTTGCTAGGGAAAAAAATGGCATCCCATAATGATTACACTCCGAGTCACAAGTCAAAAGGTCCAACCCCCGTGTCTCTACGATGTTCTGGTGCGGAGATATAAGGCTTTGTTTACTCTGTTGCTAGGGTACTGTATTTGGTTGCTAGGGAAAAAATTGGCATCCCATAATGATTACACTCTGAGTCATGAGTAAAACGGTCCAACCCCCGTGTCTCTACGACATTGTAAAGCAAAGATATCCCATCTGGAACTTTTTTATTCCCTTATATGGGCATGTTTCCTGCCCCATTATAAGTCAATGGGCATTTTCGGGTGCCTCTTACACCCCAGGGGTACAGCTTACACCCCTATGTGATGTATGTTCTTACAGAGTCTATCACCCTCTTCAAATGTTGTAACCTACATGTTTCTACAAAATCCTCAAGCGGAGCTATGACCCGTCAAAGTTCGGCCCAATGTTAAGTCAATGGGATTTTTCGGGTGGTTTTTCGCCCCCCTTTCGAAAATCCTTCACCCGATCGCTTATAAAAGTCATAGCACACCTCTCCTTAATAATCCGGTCGATTTGAGCCCTCTTTCATGGGACTGTGGCAAACCGTGCGGGACGAGTTACGCGCCGAAAAATGTGCAGACATAAGAATAAGATATAATAATAATAACTAGATAGGTACATTTCCTGAAGAAAATGTGAGTGGTGCTTGCCGTGGCAAAATTCTGGGGAACATATATGATTATACTCCAAGCCAAAAGTTAAACGATCCAACTCCCATGTCTGTACGATGTTCTGATGTGGAGATATAAGGCTGTGTTTATCCGGTTGCTAGGGTACTGTATTTGGTTGCTAGGGAAAAAATTGGCATCCACTAGTGATTACCCTCCGAGTCATGAGTCAAACGGTCCAACCCCCATGTCTCTACGATGTTCTGATGTGGAGATATAAGGCTTTGTTTACTCTGTTGCTAGGGTACTGTATTTGGTTGCTAGGGGCGTGGCTTGGGAGTGGCCAATGATGTGCCCAGTGATTACACTCCGAGTCACAAGTAAAACGGTCCAACCCCCGTGTCTCTACGATGTTCTGATGCGGAGATATAAGGCTTTGTTTACTCTGTTGCTAGGGTACTGTATTTGGTTGCTAGGGGCGTGGCTTGGGAGTGGCCAATTATGTGCCCAGTGATTACACTCCGAGTCACAAGTAAAACGGTCCAACCCCCGTGTCTCTACGATGTTCTGATGCGGAGATATAAGGCTTTGTTTACTCTGTTGCTAGGGTACTGTATTTGGTTGCTAGGGGCGTGGCTTGGGAGTGGCCAATGATGTGCCCAGTGATTACACTCCGAGTCACAAGTAAAACGGTTCAAACCCCGTGTCTCTACGATGTTCTGATGCGGAGATATAAGGCTTTGTTTATTCGGTTGCTAGGGTGCTCAAATTTGGTTGCTAGGGGCGTGGCTTGGGAGTGGCCAATGATGTGCCCAATTGTTACACCCCTAGTCACAAGTAAAACGGTCCAACCCCTGTGTCTCTACGATGTTCTGATGCCGAGATATAACTGTTTGTATTTTATGTTGCTAGGGTGCTCAAAAGTGGTTGCTAGGGGCGTGGCTTAGTAAGTCTGTAAGGATCCTGAGAGACTGATTGGATGCCTGAGTAAAATGAGCCCACCCCCATGTCTCTATGACACTGTGGTGCAAAGATATCCATCCGGGCATTTTATAATGGCAGTCTATGGTATAGGTTGCTAGGGTGCCCAAAATGGTTGCTATGGTAACCTTACACCCCATTGTGGGGGACGTCCTGACAGAGTCTAGCACCCTCTTCAAATTTAGTAACCCACATGTTTCTATGAAATCCTGGCTCGGACCTATGACCCGTCAAAATTTTTGCAATGGTAAGTCTATGGGATTTTGCCCCATTGACTTTTCATTGGGGCACTTTTGGGCACCTCTTACACCCCAGGGGTACAACTTACACCCCATTGTGATCCATGTTCTTACAGAGGCTACCACCCTCTTCAAGTGTTGTAACCCACATGTTTCTACAAAATCCTCGAGCGGAGCTATGACTCGTCAAAGTTGGGCGCAATGTTAAGTCAATGGGATTTTTTGGGTGGTTTTTCGCCCCCCTTTCGGAAATCCTGCACCCGTTCGCTTATAAAAGTCATAGCACACCTCTCCTCAATAAGCCGGTCGATTTGAGCCCTAATTTATGGGTCTACGACAAAGCGTGCGGGACGAGTTACGCGCCGAAAAAGTGTCCAGAAAAAGAATAATAATAATAATAATAATAATAATAATAATAATAAGTATGCAAGATAGTAATAGTGATGCCTTGCATAAATGCAAGCACCACTAATAATATCTTTGAGGAATAGTAATAGTGATGCTTTGCATAAATGCAAGCACCACTAATAAGTATGCAAGATAGTAATAGTGATGCTTTGCATAAATGCAAGCACCACTAACTAGATAGGTACATTTCCTGAAGAAAATGTGAGTGGTGCTTGCCGTGGCAAATTTCGGGGGACAATATATGATTATACTCCAAGCCAAAAGTAAAACAATTCAACCCACATGTCTCTACGATATTCTGATGCGAAGATATAAGGCTTTGTTTATTCGGTTGCTAGGGTACTGTATTTGGTTGCTAGGGAGAAAATTGGCATCCACTAGTGATTACACTCCGAGTCACGAGTCAAACGGTCAAACCCCCGTGTCTCTACGATGTTCTGATGCGGAGATATAAGGCTTTGTTTACTCTGTTGCTAGGGTACTGTATTTGTTTGCTAGGGAAAAAATGGCATCCACTAGTGATTACCCTCCGAGTCATGAGTCAAACGGTCCAACCCCCGTGTTTCTACGATGTTCTGATGCGGAGATATAAGGCTTTGTTTACTCTGTTGCTAGGGTACTGTATTTGGTTGCTAAGGAAAAAAATGGCATCCACTAGTGATTACACTCTCAGTCATGAGTCAAACGGTCCAACCCCCGTGTCTCTACGATGTTCTGATGCGGAGATATAAGGCTTTGTTTACTCTGTTGCTAGGGTACTGTATTTGGTTGCTAGGGAAAAAATGGCATCCACTAGTGATTACCCTCCGAGTCACGAGTCAAACGGTCCAAACCCCGTGTCTCTACGATGTTCTGATGCGGAGATATAAGGCTTTGTGTACTCTGTTGCTAGGGTACTGTATTTGGTTGCTAGGGAAAAAAATGGCATCCACTAGTGATTACCCTCCGAGTCACGAGTCAAACGGTCCAACCCCCGTGTCTCTACGATGTTCTGTTGCGGAGATATAAGGCTTTGTTTACTCTGTTGCTAGGGTACTGTATTTGGTTGCTAGGGAAAAAAAATGCATCCACTAGTGATTACCCTCCGAGTCATGAGTCAAACGGTCCAACCCCCGTGTCTCTACGATGTTCTGATGCGAAGATATAAGGCTTTGTTTACTCTGTTGCTAGGGTACTGTATTTGGTTGCTAGGGAAAAAAATGGCATCCACTAGTGATTACCCTCCGAGTCACGAGTCAAACGGTCCAAACCCCATGTCTCTACGATGTTCTGATGCGGAGATATAAGGCTTTGTTTACTCTGTTGCTAGGGTACTGTATTTGGTTGCTAGGGAAAAAAATGGCATCCACTAGTGATTACCCTCCGAGTCACGAGTCAAACGGTCCAACCCCCGTGTCTCTACGATGTTCTGATGCGGAGATATAAGGCTTTGTTTACTCTGTTGCTAGGGTACTGTATTTGGTTGCTAGGGAAAAAAATTGCATCCACTAGTGAGTACCCTCCGAGTCATGAGTCAAACGGTCCAACCCCCGTGTCTCTACGATGTTCTGATGCGGAGATATAAGGCTTTGTTTACTCTGTTGCTAGGGTACTGTATTTGGTTGCTAGGGAAAAAAATGGCATCCACTAGTGATTACCCTCCGAGTCATGAGTCAAACGGTCCAACCCCCATGTCTCTACGATGTTCTGATGTGGAGATATAAGGCTTTGTTTACTCTGTTGCTAGGGTACTGTATTTGGTTGCTAGGGGCGTGGCTTGGGAGTGGCCAATTATGTGCCCAGTGATTACACTCCGAGTCACAAGTAAAACGGTCCAACCCCCGTGTCTCTACGATGTTCTGATGCGGAGATATAAGGCTTTGTTTACTCTGTTGCTAGGGTACTGTATTTGGTTGCTAGGGGCGTGGCTTGGGAGTGGCCAATGATGTGCCCAGTGATTACACTCCGAGTCACAAGTAAAACGGTCCAAACCCCGTGTCTCTACGATGTTCTGATGCGGAGATATAAGGCTTTGTTTATTCGGTTGCTAGGGTGCTCAAATTTGGTTGCTAGGGGCGTGGCTTGGGAGTGGCCAATGATGTGCCCAATTGTTACACCCCTAGTCACAAGTAAAACGGTCCAACCCCCGTGTCTCTACGATGTTCTGATGCCGAGATATAACTGTTTGTATTTTATGTTGCTAGGGTGCTCAAAAGTGGTTGCTAGGGGCGTGGCTTAGTAAGTCTGTAAGGATCCTGAGAGACTGATTGGATGCCTGAGTAAAATGAGCCCACCCCCATGTCTCTATGACACTGTGGTGCAAAGATATCCATCCAGGCATTTTATAATGGCAGTCTATGGTATAGGTTGCTAGGGTGCCCAAAATGGTTGCTATGGTAACCTTACACCCCATTGTGGGGGACGTCCTGACAGAGTCTAGCACCCTCTTCAAATGTAGTAATCCACATGTTTCTATGAAATCCTGGCTCGGACCTATGACCCGTCAAAATTTTTGCAATGGTAAGTCTATGGGATTTTGCCCCATTTACTTTTCATTGGGGCACTTTTGGGCACCTCTTACACCCCAGGGGTACAACTTACACCCCATTGTGATCCATGTTCTTAAAGAGCCTACCACCCTCTTCAAATGTTATAACCCACATATTTCTACAAAATCCTCGAGCGGAGCTATGACTCGTCAAATTTGGGCGCAATGTTAAGTCAATGGGATTTTTTGGGTGGTTTTTCGCCCCCCTTTCGGAAATCCTGCACCCGATCGCTTATAAAAGTCATAGCAGTCCTCTCCTCAATAAGCCGGTCGATTTGAGCCCTAATTTATGGGTCTACGACAAAGCGTGCGGGACGAGTTACGCGCCAAAAAAGTGTCCAGAAAAAGAAGAATAATAATAATAACTAGATAGGTACATTTCCTGAAGAAAATGTGAGTGGTGCTTGCCGTGGCAAATTTCAGGGGACAATTTATGATTATACTCCAAGCCAAAAGTAAAATGGTCCAACCCCCTTGTCTCTACGATGTTCTGAAGCAGAGATATAAGGATTTGTTTACTCTGTTGCTAGGGTACTGTATTTGGTTGCTAGGGAAAAAAATTGCATCCCATAATGATTACACTCTGAGTCACTAGTCAAACGGTCCAACCCCCGTGTCTCTACGATGTTCTGATGCGGAGATATAAGGCTTTGTTTACTCTGTTGCTAGGGTACTGTATTTGGTTGCTAGGGAAAAAAATTGGCATCCCATACTGATTACACTCTGAGTCACGAGTCAAACGGTCCAACCCCCGTGTCTCTACGATGTTCTGATGCGGAGATATAAGGCTTTGTTTACTCTGTTGCTAGGGTACTGTATTTGGTTGCTAGGGAAAAAATTGGCATCCCATAATGATTACACTCTGAGTCACAAGTCAAAAGGTCCAACCCCCGTGTCTCTACGATGTTCTGGTGCGGAGATATAAGGCTTTGTTTACTCTGTTGCTAGGGTACTGTATTTGGTTGCTAGGGAAAAAATTGGCATCCCATAATGATTACACTCTGAGTCATGAGTAAAACGGTCCAACCCCCGTGTCTCTACGACATTGTAAAGCGAAGATATCCCATCTGGAACTTTTTTATTCCCTTATATGGGCATGTTTCCTGCCCCATTATAAGTCAATGGGAATTTTCGGGTGTCGCTTACACCCCAGGGGTACAACTTACACCCCATTGTGATCCATGTTCTTACAGAGTCTACCACCCTCTTCAAATGTTGTAACCCACATGTTTCTACAAAATCCTTGAGCGGAGCTATGACCCATCAAAGTTGGGCGTAATGTTAAGTCAATGGGATTTTTTGGGTGGTTTTTCGCCCCCCTTTCGAAAACCTTGCACCTGATCGCTTATAAAAGTCATAGCAGACGTGTCCTCATTTAGCCGGTCGTTTTGAGCACTGTTTCATTGGTCTACGACAAACCGTGCGGGACGAGTTACGCGCCGAAAAAGTGTCCAGATATAAGAATAATAAATAAATAAATAATAAGTATGAGCAATAATAATAGTGATGCCTTGCATAAATGCAAGCACCACTAATAATAATAATATCCCTGAGGAATAGTAATAGTGATGCCTTGCATAAATGCAAGCACCACTAATAAGTTTAAGTGCAACAACAGTATGTTGGCTTTCTCAAGCCAACATAATAATAATAATATCCCTGAGCAATAGTAATAGTGATGCTTTGCATAAATGCAAGCACCACTAATAATAATAATAATAATAATAATAACTAGATATTAAAGTTTGAGGACAAACTTTATGTTGGCTTGAAAAAGCGTAGCCGGAACATTTAAAACGGTTTGACAGAAGTTTATTTTAGTAGGCTATCTGGCTGTTAGTATGTTTAAGTATGAAGCTAGCATGATTTAGCATGATGC
The DNA here is from genome assembly GCF_030506205.2 of Paramisgurnus dabryanus. NCBI lineage: Eukaryota > Metazoa > Chordata > Actinopteri > Cypriniformes > Cobitidae > Paramisgurnus > Paramisgurnus dabryanus. Next base: position 70,236,694 of record NC_133337.1, on the reverse strand, counting down.
TAGCATGATTTAGCATGATGCTAGCATGAAGCTAACATGATTAACATGATGTTAGCATGATTAGCATGAAGCTAGCATGATTCTAACATGACTAGCATGAAGCTAGCATGATTAGCATGAAGCTAACATGATTAGCATGAAGCTAGCATGATTAGCATGAAGCTAGCATGATGTTAGCATGATTAGCATGAAGCTAGCATGAAGCTAACATGATTAGCATGAAGCTAACATGAAGCTAACATGATTAGCATGAAGCTAGCATGAAGCTAACATTTATTCCGTTGCTAGGGTACTAAGTTTGGTTGCTAGGGAGAAAATTGGCATCCCATAATGATCACACTTAAAGCCACAAGTAAAACGGTCCAACCCCCGTGTCTCTATGATGTTCTGAAGCGGAGATATAAGGCTTTGTTTATTCCGTTGCTAGGGTACTAAGTTTGGTTGCTAGGGAGAAAATTGGCATCCCATAATGATCACACTTCAAGCCACAAGTAAAACGGTCCAACCCCTGTGTCTCTATGATGTTCTGATGCGGAGATATAAGGTTTTGTTTATTCTGTTGCTAGGATACTAAGTTTGGTTGCTAGGGAGAAAATTGGCATCCCATAAAAATCAACCTTCAAGCCACAAGTAAAACGGTCCAACCCCCGTGTCTCTATGATGTTCTGAAGCGGAGATATAAGGCTTCGTTTATTCCGTTGCTAGGGTACTTAGGTTGGTTGCTAGGGAGAAAATTGGCATCCCATAATGATCAACCTTCAAGCCACAAGTAAAACGGTCCAACCCCCGTGTCTCTATGATGTTATGAAGCGGAGATATAAGGCTTTGTTTATTCCGTTGCTAGGGTACTTAGTTTGGTTGCTAGGGAGAAAATTGGCATCCCATAATGATCAACCTTCATGCCACAAGTAAAACAGTCCAACCCCCGTGTCTCTATGATGTTCTGAAGCGGAGATATAAGGCTTTGTTTATTCCGTTGCTAGGGTACTAAGTTTGGTTGCTAGGGAGAAAATTGGCATCCCATAATGATCAACCTTCAAGCCACAAGTAAAACGGTCCAACCCCCGTGTCTCTATGATGTTCTGAAGCGGAGATATAAGGCTTTGTTTATTCCGTTGCTAGGGTACTAAGTTTGGTTGCTAGGGAGAAAAATGGCATCCCATAATGATCACACTTAAAGCCACAAGTAAAACGGTCCAACCCCCATGTCTCTACAATGTTCTGATGCTGAGATATAAGGCTTTGTTTATTCCGTTGCTAGTGTACTAAGTTTGGTTGCTAGGGAGGAAATTGGCATCCCATAATAATCAACCTTCAAGCCACAAGTAAAACGGTCCAACCCCCATGTCTCTACAATGTTCTGATGCTGAGATATAAGGCTTTGTTTATTCCGTTGCTAGGGTACTAAGTTTGGTTGCTAGGGAGAAAATTGGCATCCCATAATGATCAACCTTCAAGCCACAAGTAAAACGGTCCAACCCCCGTGTCTCTATGATGTTCTGAAGCGGAGATATAAGGCTTTGTTTATTCCGTTGCTAGGGTACTTAGTTTGGTTGCTAGGGAGAAAATTGGCATCCCATAATGATCAACCTTCAAGCCACAAGTAAAACGGTCCAACCCCCGTGTCTCTATGATGTTCTGAAGCGGAGATATAAGGCTTTGTTTATTCCGTTGCTAGGGTACTAAGTTTGGTTGCTAGGGAGAAAATTGGCATCCCATAATGATCAACCTTCAAGCCACAAGTAAAACGGTCCAACCCCCGTGTCTCTATGATGTTCTGAAGCGGAGATATAAGGCTTTGTTTATTCCGTTGCTAGGGTACTTAGGTTGGTTGCTAGGGAGAAAATTGGCATCCCATAATGATCAACCTTCAAGCCACAAGTAAAACGGTCCAACCCCCGTGTCTCTATGATGTTCTGAAGCGGAGATATAAGGCTTTGTTTATTCCGTTGCTAGGGTACTAAGTTTGGTTGCTAGGGAGAAAATTGGCATCCCATAATGATCAACCTTCAAGCCACAAGTAAAACGGTCCAACCCCCATGTCTCTATGATGTTCTGAAGCGGAGATATAAGCCTTTGTTTATTCCGTTGCTAGGGTACTAAACTGGTTGCTAGGGAGAAAATTGGCATCCTATAATGATCAACCTTCAAGCCACAAGTAAAACGGTCCAACCCCCGTGTCTCTATGATGTTCTGAAGCGGATATATAAGGCTTTGTTTGATCCGTTGCTAGGGTACTAAGTTTGGTTGCTAGGGAGAAAATTGGCATCCCATAATGATCAACCTTCAAGCCACAAGTAAAACGGTCCAACCCCCGTGTCTCTATGATGTTCTGAAGCGGAGATATAAGCCTTTGTTTATTCCGTTGCTAGGGTACTAAGTTTGGTTGCTAGGGAGAAAATTGGCATCCCATAATGATCAACCTTCAAGCCACAAGTAAAACGGTCCAACCCCCATGTCTCTATGATATTCTGAAGCGGAGATATAAGCCTTTGTTTATTCCGTTGCTAGGGTACTAAGTTTGGTTGCTAGGGAGAAAATTGGCATCCCATAATGATCAACCTTCAAGCCACAAGTAAAACGGTCCAACCCCCATGTCTCTACGACACTCTAAAGTGTAGATATTCCATCTGGGACGCTTTTATTCCTTTATATGGGCATGTTTCCTGCCCCATTATAAGTCAATGGGAAATTTTGGGGGCCTCTTACACCCCAGGGGTATAGCTTACACCCCATTGTGATGTATGTTCTTACAGAGTCTGTCAGCCACCTTAAATGTGGTAAGTCACAAGTTTCTACAAGTTTCTCACTCACAGCTATGACCCGTCAAAGTTTGTCTCAATGTTAAGTCAATGGAAATTTTGGGGTGTTCGAGACCCCCGTTTAGGAATTCGGAAGGTCCCATCAGTTAGAAAAGATATAGCACACTAAGTCAGACCAGTCTGAAGGTCTGTGGAAAATTTGGTGCATGTAGCTTGAAAGCCCTAGGACGAGTTAGTTGCCGAAATTTTGGGGGGAGAAAAAGAATAATAACTAGATAGGTACATTTCCTGAAGAAAATGTGAAGTGGTGCTTGCCGTGGCAAAATTCTGGGGACCATATATGATTAAACTCCAAGCCAAAAGTAAAACGATCCAACTCTCGTGTCTGTACGATGTTCTGATGCGGAGATAAAAGGCTGTGTTTATCCGGTTGCTAGGGTACTGTATTTGGTTGCTAGGGAAAAATTGGCATCCCATAATGATTACACTTCAAGTCACGAGTCAAACGGTCCAACCCCCGTGTCTCTACGATGTTCTGATGCGGAGATATAAGGCTTTGTTTACTCTGTTGCTAGGGTACTGTATTTGGTTGCTAGGGAAAAAATTGGCATCCCATAATGATTACACTCCGAGTCACGAGTCAAACGGTCCAACCCCCGTGTCTCTACGATGTTCTGATGTGGAGATATAAGGCTTTGTTTACTCTGTTGCTAGGGTACTGTATTTGGTTGCTAGGGAAAAAAATGGCATCCCATAATGATTACACTCCGAGTCACGAGTCAAACGGTCCAACCCCCGTGTCTCTACGATGTTCTGATTTGGAGATATAAGGCTTTGTTTACTCTGTTGCTAGGGTACTGTATTTGGTTGCTAGGGGAAAAATTGGCATCCCATAATGATTACACTCCGAGTCACGAGTCAAACGGTCCAACCCCCGTGTCTCTACGATGTTCTGATGCGGAGATATAAGGCTTTGTTTACTCTGTTGCTAGGGTACTGTATTTGGTTGCTAGGGAAAAAATGGCATCCACTAGTGATTACACTCTGAGTCACGAGTCAAACGGTCCAACCCCCGTGTCTCTACGATGTTCTGATGCGGAGATATAAGGCTTTGTTTACTCTGTTGCTAGGGTACTGTATTTGGTTGCTAGGGAAAAAATTGGCATCCCATAATGATTACACTCCGAGTCACGAGTCAAACAGTCCAACCCCCGTGTCTTTACGATGTTCTGATGCGGAGATATAAGGCTTTGTTTACTCTGTTGCTAGGGTACTGTATTTGGTTGCTAGGGAAAAAAATGGCATCCCATAATGATTACACTCTGAGTCACGAGTCAAACGGTCCAACCCCCGTGTCTCTACGATGTTCTGATGTGGAGTTATAAGGCTTTGTTTACTCTGTTGCTAGGGTACTGTATTTGGTTGCTAGGGGAAAAAATGGCATCCACTAGTGATTAACCTCCGAGTCACGAGTCAAACGGTCCAACCCCCGTGTCTCTACGATGTTCTGATGCGGAGATATAAGGCTTTGTTTACTCTGTTGCTAGGGTACTGTATTTGGTTGCTAGGGAAAAAAATGGCATCCACTAGTGATTACCCTCCGAGTCACGAGTCAAACGGTCCAACCCCCGTGTCTCTACAATGTTCTGATGCGGAGATATAAGGCTTTGTTTACTCTGTTGCTAGGGTCCTGTATTTGGTTGCTAGGGAAAAAAATGGCATCCACTAGTGATTACCCTCCGAGTCACGAGTCAAACGGTCCAACCCCCGTGTCTCTACGATGTTCTGATGCGGAGATATAAAGCTTTGTTTACTCTGTTGCTAGGGTACTGTATTTGGTTGCTAGGGAAAAAATTGGCATCCACTACTGATTACCCTCCAAGTCACGAGTCAAACGGTCCAACCCCCGTGTCTCTACGATGTTCTGATGCGGAGATATAAGGCTTAGTTTATTCGGTTGCTAGGGTGCTCAAATTTGGTTGCTATGGGCGTGGCTTGGGAGTGGCCAATTATGTGCCCAATTGTTACACCCCTAGTCATAAGTATAACGGTCCAACCCCCGTGTCTCTACGATGTTCTGATGCCGAGATATAACTGTTTGAATTTTATGTTGCTAGGGTGCTCAAAAGTGGTTGCTAGGGGCGTGGCTTAATAAGTCTTTAAGGATCCTGAGAGACTGATTGGATGCCTGAGTAAAATGAGCCCACCCCCATGTCTCTATGACACTGTGGTGCAAAGATATCCATCTGGGCATTTTATAATGGCAGTCTATGGGATAGGTTGCTAGGGTGCCCAAAATGGTTGCTAGGGTAACCTTACACCCCATTGTGGGGGACGTCCTGAAATAGTCTAGCCCCCTCTACAAATGTTGTGACCCACATGGTTCTACGAAATCCTCGCTCGGACCTATGACCCGTCAAAGTTTTTCGCAATGTTAAGTCGATGGGATTTTCGCCCATTGACTTTGAATGGGAAATTTCGGGTGCCTCTTACACCCCAGGGGTACAACTTACACCCCAATGTGATGTATGTTCTTACAGAGTCTAACACCCTTTTCAAATGTATTAACCCACATGGTTCTACAAAAATCTCGCTCGTACCTATGACCCGTCAAAGTTTTTGCAATGTTAAGTCTATGGGATTTTCCCCCATTGACTTTTCATTGGGGCACTTTTGGGCGCCTCTTACACCCCAGGGGTACAACTTACACCCCAATGTGATGTATGTTCTTACAGAGCCTACCACCCTCTCCAAATGTTGTAACGCACATGTTTCTACAAAATCCTCGAGCGGAGCTATGACTCGTCAAAGTTGGGCGTAATGTTAAGTCAATGGGATTTTTCGGGTGGTTTTTCGCCCCCCTTTCGGAAATCCTGCACCCGATCGCTTATAAAAGTCATAGCACACCTCTCCTCAATAAGCCGGTCGATTTGAGCCCTCTTTCATGGGTCTACGACAAACCGTGCGGGACGAGTTAGGTGCCGAAAAAACGTGCAGATGTAAGAATAAAATATAATAATAATTTTTACAATAGTAATAGTGATGCCTTGCATAAATGCAAGCACCACTAATAATAACTAGATAGGTACATTTCCTGAAGAAAATGTGAGTGGTGCTTGCCGTGGCAAAATTCAAGGGACAATTTATGATTATACTCCATGCCAAAAGTAAAACGGTCCAACCCCCGTGTCTCTACGATGTTCTGATGCAGAGATATAAGGCTTTGTTTACTCTGTTGCTAGGGTACTGTATTTGGTTGCTAGGGAAAAAAATTGCATCCACTAGTGATTACCCTCCGAGTCACGAGTCAAACGGTCCAAACCCCGTGTCTCTACGATGTTCTGATGCGGAGATATAAGGCTTTGTTTACTCTGTTGCTAGGGTACTGTATTTGGTTGCTAGGGAAAAAAATGGCATCCACTAGTGATTACCCTCCGAGTCACGAGTCAAACGGTCCAAACCCCGTGTCTCTACGATGTTCTGATGCGGAGATATAAGGCTTTGTTTACTCTGTTGCTAGGGTACTGTATTTGGTTGCTAGGGAAAAAATTGGCATCCACTAGTGATTACACTCCGAGTCACAAGTAAAACGGTCCAAACCCCATGTCTCTACGATGTTCTGATGCGGAGATATAAGGCTTTGTTTATTCGGTTGCTAGGGTACTGTATTTGGTTGCTAGGGAAAAAATTGGCATCCCATAGTGATTACACTCTGAGTCACGAGTCAAACGGTCCAACCCCCGTGTCTCTACGATGTTCTGATGCAGAGATATAAGGCTTTGTTTATTCGGTTGCTAGGGTGCTCAAATTTGGTTGCTAGGGGCGTGCCTTGGGAGTGGCCAATTATGTGCCCAATTGTTACACCCCTAGTCACAAGTAAAACGGTCCAACCCCCGTGTCTCTACGATGTTCTGATGCCGAGATATAACTGTTTGAATTTTATGTTGCTAGGGTGCTCAAAAGTGGTTGCTAGGGGCGTGGCTTGGTAAGTCTTTAAGGATCCTGAGAGACTGATTGGATGCCTGAGTAAAATGAGCCCACCCTCATGTCTCTATGACACTGTGCTACAAAGATATCCATCTGGGCATTTTATAATGGCAGTCTATGGGAGATGTTGCTAGGGTGCCCAAAATGGTTGCTAGGGGCGTGGCTTAATAGCTCTGGGACTCTCCTGAGAGACTGATTGGATGCCTGAGTAAAATAAGCCCACCCCCTTGATTCTACGACACTGTAATTCGAAGATATCCCATCAGGAAAATTCTTATTCCCTTATATGGGCATGTTCCGTGACCCATTATAAGTCAATGGGGCACTTTTGGGCGCCTCCTACACCCCAGGGGTACAACTTTCACCCCATTGTGATGTATGTTCTTACAGAGTCTACCACCCTCTTCAAATGTTGTAACCCACAAGTTTCTACCAAATCCTCGAGCTGAGCTATGACCCGTCAAAGTTGGGCGCAATGTTAAGTCAATGGGATTTTTCGGGTGGTTTTTCGCCCCCCTTTCGAAAATCCTGCACCCGATCCCTTATAAAAGTCATAGCACACCTCTCCTCAATAAACCGGTCATTTTGAGCTATCTTTCATGGGTCTATGACAAACCGTGCGGGACGAGTTACGCGCCGAAAAAAGTGTCCAGAATAAGAATAATAAGAATAAGTATGAGCAATAGTAATAGTGATGCCTTGCATAAATGCAAGCACCACTAACTAGATAGGTACATTTCCTGAAGAAAATGTGAGTGGTGCTTGCCGTGGCAAATTTCAGGGGACAATTTATGATTATACTCCAAGCCAAAAGTAAAATGGTCCAACCCCCGTGTCTCTACGATGTTCTGAAGCAGAGATATAAGGCTTTGTTTACTCTGTTGCTAGGGTACTGTATTTGGTTGCTAGGGGAAAAAATGGCATCCACTAGTGATTACCCTCCGAGTCACGAGTCAAACGGTCCAACCCCCATGTCTCTACGATGTTCTGATGTGGAGATATAAGGCTTTGTTTACTCTGTTGCTAGGGTACTGTATTTGGTTGCTAGGGGCGTGGCTTGGGAGTGGCCAATGATGTGCCCAGTGATTACACTCCGAGTCACAAGTAAAACGGTCCAACCCCCGTGTCTCTACGATGTTCTGATGCGGAGATATAAGGCTTTGTTTACTCTGTTGCTAGGGTACTGTATTTGGTTGCTAGGGGCGTGGCTTGGGAGTGGCCAATTATGTGCCCAGTGATTACACTCCGAGTCACAAGTAAAACGGTCCAACCCCCATGTCTCTACGATGTTCTGATGTGGAGATATAAGGCTCTGTTTACTCTGTTGCTAGGGTACTGTATTTGGTTGCTAGGAGCGTGGCTTGGGAGTGGCCAATGATGTGCCCAGTGATTACACTCCGAGTCACAAGTAAAACGGTCCAAACCCCGTGTCTCTACGATGTTCTGATGCGGAGATATAAGGCTTTGTTTATTCGGTTGCTAGGGTGCTCAAATTTGGTTGCTAGGGGCGTGGCTTGGGAGTGGCCAATGATGTGCCCAATTGTTACACCCCTAGTCACAAGTAAAACGGTCCAACCCCCGTGTCTCTACGATGTTCTGATGCCGAGATATAACTGTTTGTATTTTATGTTGCTAGGGTGCTCAAAAGTGGTTGCTAGGGGCGTGGCTTAGTAAGTCTGTAAGGATCCTGAGAGACTGATTGGATGCCTGAGTAAAATGAGCCCACCCCCATGTCTCTATGACACTGTGGTGCAAAGATATCCATCCGGGCATTTTATAATGGCAGTCTATGGTATAGGTTGCTAGGGTGCCCAAAATGGTTGCTATGGTAACCTTACACCCCATTGTGGGGGACGTCCTGACAGAGTCTAGCACCCTCTTCAAATTTAGTAACCCACATGTTTCTATGAAATCCTGGCTCGGACCTATGACCCGTCAAAATTTTTGCAATGGTAAGTCTATGGGATTTTGCCCCATTGACTTTTCATTGGGGCACTTTTGGGCACCTCTTACACCCCAGGGGTACAACTTACACCCCATTGTGATCCATGTTCTTACAGAGCCTACCACCCTCTTCAAATGTTGTAACCCACAAGTTTCTACAAAATCCTCGAGCGGAGCTATGACTCGTCAAAGTTGGGCGCAATGTTAAGTCAATGGGATATTTTGGGTGGTTTTTCGCCCCCCCTTTCGGAAATCCTGCACCCGATCGCTTATAAAAGTCATAGCACACCTCTCCTCAATAAGCCGGTCGATTTGAGCCCTAATTTATGGGTCTACGACAAAGCGTGCGGGACGAGTTACGCGCCGAAAAAGTGTCCAGAAAAAGAATAATAATAATAATAACTAGATAGGTACATTTCCTGAAGAAAATGTGAGTGGTGCTTGCCGTGGCAAAATTCTGGGGACCATATATGATTATACTCCAAGCCAAAAGTTAAACGATCCAACTCCCGTGTCTGTACGATGTTCTGATGTGGAGATATAAGGCTGTGTTTATCCGGTTGCTAGGGTACTGTATTTGGTTGCTAGGGAAAAATTTGGCATCCCATAATGATTACACTCTGAGTCACGAGTCATACGGTCCAACCCCCGTGTCTCAACGATGTTCTGGTGCAGAGATATAAGGCTTTGTTTATTCGGTTGCTAGGGTACTGTATTTGGTTGCTAGGGAAAATTTTGACATCCCATAATGATTACACTCTGAGTCACGAGTCAAACGGTCCAACCCCCGTGTCTCTACGATGTTCTGATGCGGAGATATAAGGCTTTGTTTACTCTGTTGCTAGGGTACTGTATTTGGTTGCTAGGGAAAAAATTGGCATCCCATAATGATTACACTCTGAGTCACGAGTCAAACGGTCCAACCCCCATGTCTCTACGATGTTCTGATGCGGAGATATAAGGCTTTGTTTACCCTGTTGCTAGGGTACTGTATTTGGTTGCTAGGGAAAAAATTGGCATCCCATAATGATTACACTCTGAGTCACGAGTCAAACGGTCCAACCCCCATGTCTCTACGATGTTCTGATGCTGAGATATAAGGCTTTGTTTACTCTGTTGCTAGGGTACTATATTTGGTTGCTAGGGAAAAAATTGGCATCCCATAATGATTACAATCTGAGTCACGAGTCAAACGGTCCAACCCCCGTGTCTCTACGATGTTCTGATGCTGAGATATAAGGCTTTGTTTACTCTGTTGCTAGGGTACTATATTTGGTTGCTAGGGAAAAAATTGGCAGACCATAATGATTACACCCTGAGTCACGAGTCAAACGGTCCAACCCCCATGTCTCTACGATGTTCTGATGCGGAGATATAAGGCTTTGTTTACTCTGTTGCTAGGGTACTGTATTTGGTTGCTAGGGAAAAAATTGGCATCTCATAGTGATTACCCGCCGAGTCACGAGTCAAACGGTCCAACCCCCGTGTCTCTACGATGTTCTGATGCGGAGATATAAGGCTTTGTTTACTCTGTTGCTAGGGTACTGTATTTGGTTTCTAGGGAAAAATTGGCATCCCATAATGATTACACTCTGAGTCACGAGTAAAACGGTCCAACCCCCATGTCTCTACGATGTTCTGATGCGGAGATATAAGGCTTTGTTTACTCTGTTGCTAGGGTACTGTATTTGGTTGCTAGGGGCGTGGCTTGGGAGTGGCCAATGATGTGCCCAGTGATTACACTCCGAGTCACAAGTAAAACGGTCCAACCCCCGTGTCTCTACGATGTTCTGATGCGGAGATATAAGGCTTTGTTTACTCTGTTGCTAGGGTACTGTATTTGGTTGCTAGGGGCGTGGCTTGGGAGTAGCCAATTATGTGCCCAGTGATTACACTCCGAGTCACAAGTAAAACGGTCCAACCCCCGTGTCTCTACGATGTTCTGATGCGGAGATATAAGGCTTTGTTTACTCTGTTGCTAGGGTACTGTATTTGGTTGCTAGGGGCGTGGCTTGGGAGTGGCCAATGATGTGCCCAGTGATTACACTCCGAGTCACAAGTAAAACGGTCCAAACCCCGTGTCTCTACGATGTTCTGATGCGGAGATATAAGGCTTTGTTTATTCGGTTGCTAGGGTGCTCAAATTTGGTTGCTAGGGGCGTGGCTTCGGAGTGGCCAATGATGTGCCCAATTGTTACACCCCTAGTCACAAGTAAAATGGTCCAACCCCCGTGTCTCTACGATGTTCTGATGCCGAGATATAACTGTTTGTATTTTATGTTGCTAGGGTGCTCAAAAGTGGTTGCTAGGGGCGTGGCTTAGTAAGTCTGTAAGGATCCTGAGAGACTGATTGGATGCCTGAGTAAAATGAGCCCACCCCCATGTCTCTATGACACTGTGGTGCAAAGATATCCATCCGGGCATTTTATAATGGCAGTCTATGGTATAGGTTGCTAGGGTGCCCAAAATGGTTGCTATGGTAACCTTACACCCCATTGTGGGGGACGTCCTGACAGAGTCTAGCACCCTCTTCAAATTTAGTAACCCACATGTTTCTATGAAATCCTGGCTCGGACCTATGACCCGTCAAAATTTTTGCAATGGTAAGTCTATGGGATTTTGCCCCATTGACTTTTCATTGGGGCACTTTTGGGCACCTCTTACACCCCAGGGGTACAACTTACACCCCATTGTGATCTATGTTTTTACAGAGCCTACCACCCTCTTCAAATGTTGTAACCCACATGTTTCTACAAAATCCACGAGCGTAGCTATGACCCATCAAAGTTGGGCCCAATGTTAAGTCAATGGGATTTTTGGGGTGGTTTTACGCCCCCCTTTCGGAAATCCTGCACCCGATCCCTTATAAAAGTCATAGCACACCTCTCCTCAATAATCCGGTCGATTTGAGCCCTCTTTCATGGGTCTACAACAAAGCGTGCGGGACGAGTTAATCGCCGAAAAAAGTGTCCGGATGTAAGAATAAAATATAACTAGATAGGTACATTTCCTGAAGAAAATGTGAGTGGTGCTTGCCGTGGCAAATTTCAGGCGACAATTTATGATTATACTCCAAGCCAAAAGTAAAATGGTCCAACCCCTGTGTCTCTACGATGTTCTGAAGCAGAGATATAAGGCTTTGTTTACTCTGTTACTAGGGTACTGTATTTGGTTGCTAGGGGAAAAATGGCATCCACTAGTGATTACCCTCCGAGTCACGAGTCAAACGGTCCAACCCCCATGTCTCTACGATGTTCTGATGTGGAGATATAAGGCTTTGTTTACTCTGTTGCTAGGGTACTGTATTTGGTTGCTAGGGGCGTGGCTTGGGAGTGGCCAATGATGTGCCCAGTGATTACACTCCGAGTCACAAGTAAAACGGTCCAACCCCCGTGTCTCTACGATGTTCTGATGCGGAGATATAAGGCTTTGTTTACTCTGTTGCTAGGGTACTGTATTTGGTTGCTAGGGGCGTGGCTTGGGAGTGGCCAATTATGTGCCCAGTGATTACACTCCGAGTCACAAGTAAAACGGTCCAACCCCCGTGTCTTTACGATGTTCTGATGCGGAGATATAAGGCTTTGTTTACTCTGTTGCTAGGGTACTGTATTTGGTTGCTAGGGGCGTGGCTTGGGAGTGGCCAATGATGTGCCCAGTGATTACACTCCGAGTCACAAGTAAAACGGTCCAAACCCCGTGTCTCTACGATGTTCTGATGCGGAGATATAAGGCTTTGTTTATTCGGTTGCTAGGGTGCTCAAATTTGGTTGCTAGGGGCGTGGCTTGGGAGTGGCCAATGATGTGCCCAATTGTTACACCCCTAGTCACAAGTAAAACGGTCCAACCCCCGTGTCTCTACGATGTTCTGATGCCGAGATATAACTGTTTGTATTTTATGTTGCTAGGGTGCTCAAAAGTGGTTGCTAGGGGCGTGGCTTAGTAAGTCTGTAAGGATCCTGAGAGACTGATTGGATGCCTGAGTAAAATGAGCCCACCCCCATGTCTCTATGACACTGTGGTGCAAAGATATCCATCCGGGCATTTTATAATGGCAGTCTATGGTATAGGTTGCTAGGGTGCCCAAAATGGTTGCTATGGTAACCTTACACCCCATTGTGGGGGACGTCCTGACAGAGTCTAGCACCCTCTTCAAATTTAGTAACCCACATGTTTCTATGAAATCCTGGCTCGGACCTATGACCCGTCAAAATTTTTGCAATGGTAAGTCTATGGGATTTTGCCCCATTGACTTTTCATTGGGGCACTTTTGGGCACCTCTTACACCCCAGGGGTACAACTTACACCCCATTGTAATCCATGTTCTTACAGAGCCTACCACCCTCTTCAAATGTTGTAACCCACATGTTTCTACAAAATCCTCGAGCGGAGCTATGACTCGTCAAAGTTGGGCGCAATGTTAAGTCAATGGGATTTTTTGGGTGGTTTTTCGCCCCCCTTTCGGAAATCCTGCACCCGATCGCTTATAAAAGTCATAGCACACCTCTCCTCAATAAGCCGGTCGATTTGAGCCCTAATTTATGGGTCTACGACAAAGCGTGCGGGACGAGTTACGCGCCGAAAAAGTGTCCAGAAAAAGAATAATAATAATAATAATAATAATAAGTATGCAAGATAGTAATAGTGATGCTTTGCATAAATGCAAGCACCACTAATAATATCCCTGAGCAATAGTAATAGTGATGCTTTGCATAAATGCAAGCACCACTAATAACTAGATAGGTACATTTCCTGAAGAAAATGTGAGTGGTGCTTGCCGTGGCAAAATTCTGGGGACCATATATGATTATACTCCAAGCCAAAAGTTAAACGATCCAACTCCCGTGTCTGTACGATGTTCTGATGTGGAGATATAAGGCTGTGTTTATCCGGTTGCTAGGGTACTGTATTTGGTTGCTAGGGAAAAATTTGGCATCCCATAATGATTACACTCTGAGTCACGAGTCATACGGTCCAACCCCCGTGTCTCTACGATGTTCTGTTGCAGAGATATAAGGCTTTGTTTATTCGGTTGCTAGGGTACTGTATTTGGTTGCTAGGGAAAAAATTGGCATCCCATAGTGATTACCCGCCGAATCACGAGTCAAACGGTCCAACCCCCGTGTCTCTACGATGTTCTGATGCGGAGATATAAGGCTTTGTTTACTCTGTTGCTAGGGTACTGTATTTGGTTGCTAGGGAAAAAATTGGCATCCCATAATGATTACAGTCTGAGTCACGAGTCACGAGTCAAACGGTCCAACCCCTGTGTCTCTACGATGTTCTGATGCTGAGATATAAGGCTTTGTTTACTCTGTTGCTAGGGTACTGTATTTGGTTGCTAGGGAAAAATTGGCATCCCATAATGATTACACTTTGAGTCACGAGTCAAACGGTTCAACCCCCATGTCTCTACGATGTTCTGATGCGGAGATATAAGGCTTTGTTTACTCTGTTGCTAGGGTACTGTATTTGGTTGCTAGGGAAAAAATTGGCATCCCATAATGATTACACTCAGAGTCACGAGTCAAACGGTCCAACCCCCGTGTCTCTACGATGTTCTGATGCGGAGATATAAGGCTTTGTTTACTCTGTTGCTAGGGTACTGTATTTGGTTGCTAGGGAAAAAATTGGCATCCCATAATGATTACACTTGAGTCACGAGTCAAACGGTCCAACCCCCATGTCTCTACGATGTTCTGATGCGGAGATATAAGGCTTTGTTTACTCTGTTGCTAGGGTACTGTATTTGGTTGCTAGGGGCGTGGCTTGGGAGTGGCCAATGATGTGCCCAGTGATTACACTCCGAGTCATGAGTCAAACGGTCCAAACCCCATGTCTCTACGATGCTCTGATGCGGAGATATAAGACTTTGTTTACTCTGTTGCTAGGGTACTGTATTTGGTTGCTAGGGGCGTGGCTTGGGAGTGGCCAATGATGTGCCCAGTGATTACACTCCGAGTCATGAGTCAAACGGTCCAAACCCCATGTCTCTACGATGTTCTGATGCGGAGATATAAGACTTTGTTTATTCGGTTGCTAGGGTGCTCAAATTTGGTTGCTAGGGGCGTGGCTTGGGAGTGGCCAATGATGTGCCCAATTGTTACACCCCTAGTCACAAGTAAAACGGTCCAACCCCCGTGTCTCTACGATGTTCTGATGCCGAGATATAACTGTTTGAATTTTATGTTGCTAGGGTGCTCAAAAGTGGTTGCTAGGGGCGTGGCTTAATACCTATTTAAGGATCCTGAGAGACTGGTTGGATGCCTGAGTAAAATGAGCCCACCCCCATGTCTCTATGACACTGTGGTGCAAAGATATCCATCTGGGCATTTTATAATGGCAGTCTATGGGAGATGTTGCTAGGGTGCCCAAAATTGTTGCTAGGGGCGTGGCTAAATAGCTCTGGGATGATCCTGAGAGACTGATTGGATGCCCGAGTAAAATGAGCCCACCCACTTTTCTCTACGACACTGTAATACAAAGATATCCCATCTGGAACTGTTTTATTCCCTTATATGGGCATGTTTCCTGCCCCATTATAAGTCAATGGGAATTTTCGGGTGCCTCTTACACCCCAGGGGTACAACTTACACCCCAATGTCATGTATGTTCTTACATAGCCTTCCACCCTCTTAAAATTGAGTAACCCACATGTTTCTACGAAATCCTCGTTCGGACCTATGACCTGACAAAGTTTTCCGCAATGTTAGTCTATGGGATTTTGCCCCATTGACTTTTCATTGGGCATTTTTGGGCACCTCTTACACCCCAGGGGTACAACTTACACCCCATTGTGATGTATGTTCTTACAGAGTCTACCACCCTCTTCAAATGTTGTAACCCACATGTTTCTACAAAATCTTCGAGCGGAGCTATGACTCGTCAAAGTTGGGCCCAATGTTAAGTCAATGGGATTTTTCGGGTGGTTTTTCGCCCCCCTTTCAGAAATCGTGCACCCGATCGCTTATAAAAGTCATAGCACACCTCTCCTCAATAATCCGGTCGATTTGAGCCCTCTTTCATGGGACTACGTGAAACCGTGCGGGACGAGTTACGCGCCGAAAAAGTGTCCAGAAAAAGAATAATAATAACTAGATAGGTACATTTCCTGAAGAAAATGTGAGTGGTGCTTGCCGTGGCAAATTTCGGGGGACAATATATGATTATACTCCAAGCCAAAAGTAAAACAATTCAACCAACATGTCTCTACGATATTCTGATGCGAAGATATAAGGCTTTGTTTATTCGGTTGCTAGGGTACTGTATTTGGTTGCTAGGGAGAAAATTGGCATCCACTAGTGATTACACTCCGAGTCACGAGTCAAACGGTCAAACCCCCGTGTCTCTACGATGTTCTGATGCGGAGATATAAGGCTTTGTTTACTCTGTTGCTAGGGTACTGTATTTGGTTGCTAGGGGAAAAAATGGCATCCACTAGTGATTACACTCCGAGATACAAGTCAAACGGTCCAGCCCCCGTGTCTCTGCGATGTTCTGATGTGGAGATAAAAGGCTTTGTTTACTCTGTTGCTAGGGTAATGTATTTGGTTGCTAGGGAGAAAATTGGCATCCACTAGTGATTACACTCCGAGTCACGAGTCAAACGGTCCAAACCCCGTGTCTCTACAATGTTCTGATGCGGAGATATAAGGGTTTGTTTACTCTGTTGCTAGGGTACTGTATTTGGTTCTGTATTTGTACTGTATTCTACAAAATCCTAAAAGTCATAGCACACCTCTCCTCAATAATCCGGTCAATTTGAGCCCTCTTTCGTGTGTCTACGACAAACCGTGTGGGACGAGTTACGCGCCGAAAAAGTGTGCAGACATAAGAATAATAAGATATAACTAGATAGTAAAGTTTGAAGACAAACTTTATGTTGGCTTGAGAAAGCGTAGCCTGAACATTTAAAACGGTTTGACATAAGTTTAGTTTAGTAGGCTATCTGGCTGTTAGTATGTTTAAGTATGAAGGTAGCATGATTTACCATGAAGCTAGCATGATGTTAGCATGATTAGCATGAAGCTAGCATGATGCTAGCATGATTAGCATGAAGCTAGCATGATGCTAGCATGATTAGCATGAAGTTAGCATGATTAGCATGAAGCTAGCATGATTAGCATGAAGTTAGCATGATTAGCATGAAGCTAGCATGATGCTAGCATGATTAGCATGAAGCTAGCATGATGCTAGCATGATTAGCATGAAGCTAGCATGATGCTAGCATGATTAGCATGAAGCTAGCATGATGCTAGCATGATTAGCATGAAGCTAGCATGATGTTAGCATGATTAGCATGAAGCTAGCATGATGCTAGCATGATTAGCATGAAGCTAGCATGATGCTAGCATGATTAGCATGAAGCTAGCATGATGCTAGCATGATTAGCATGAAGCTAGCATGATGCTAGCATAATTAGCATGAAGCTAGCATGAAGCTAGCATGATTAGCATGAAGTTAACATGAAGCTAGCATGATGCTAGCATGATT
Source organism: Paramisgurnus dabryanus (assembly GCF_030506205.2). Classification (NCBI taxonomy): domain Eukaryota; kingdom Metazoa; phylum Chordata; class Actinopteri; order Cypriniformes; family Cobitidae; genus Paramisgurnus; species Paramisgurnus dabryanus. The sequence goes on along the minus strand of NC_133337.1, from coordinate 70,219,511 downwards.
AGCATGATGCTAGCATGATTAGCATGAAGCTAGCATGATGCTAGCATGATTAGCATGAAGCTAGCATGATGTTAGCATGATTAGCATGAAGCTAGCATGAAGTTAGCATGATTAGCATGAAGCTAGCATGAAGTTAGCATGATTAGCATGAAGCTAGCATGATTAGCATGAAGCTAGCATGAAGCTAGCATGATTAGCAGGAAGCTAGCATGAAGCTAACATGTATTGCATTGCTAGGGTACTAAGTTTGGTTGCTAGGGAGAAAATTGGCATCCCATAATGATCACCCTTCAAGCCACAAGTAAAACGGTCCAACCCCCGTGTCTCTACAATGTTCTGATGCGGAGATATAAGGCTTTGTTTATTCCGTTACTAGGGTACTAAGTTTGGTTGCTAGGGAGAAAATTGGCATCCCATAATAATCACACTTCAAGCCACAAGTAAAACGGTCCAACCCCAGTGTCTCTACAATTTTCTGATGCAGAGATATGAGGCTTTGTTTATTCCGTTGCTAGGGTACTAAGTTTGGTTGCTAGGGAGAAAATTGGCATCCCATAATGATCACACTTCAAGCCACAAGTAAAACGGTCCAACCCCCGTGTCTCTATGATGTTCTGAAGCGGAGATATAAGGCTTTGTTTATTCCGTTGCTAGGGTACTAAGTTTGGTTGCTAGGGAGAAAATTGGCATCCCATAATGATTACACTTCAAGCCACAAGTAAAACGGTCCAACCCCTGTGTCTCTACGATGTTCAGATCCAGAGATATAAGGCTTTGTTTATTATGTTGCTAGGGTCTTCATATTCTGTTGCTAGGGGCGTGGCTTAATACCTCAATAAGAATCCTAAGAGACTGATTGGATGCCTGAGTAAAATGAGCCCACCCCTATGTCTCTATGACACTCTGGTGCAAAGATATCCATCTGGGCTTTTTATAATGGTAGTCTATGGGAGATGTTGCTAGGGTACCCAAAATTGTTGCTAGGGGCGTGGCTTAATAGCTCTGGGGTGATCCTAAGAGACTGATTGGATGCTTGAGTAAAATGAGCCCACCCCCATGTCTCTAAGACACTCTAAAGTGAAGATATTCCATCTGGAACGCTTTTATTCCCTTTTATGGGCATGTTTCCTGCCCCATTATAAGTCAATGGGAAATTTTGGGGGCCTCTTACACCCCAGGGGTACAGCTTACACCCCATTGTGAGGTATGTTCTTACACAGCCTGTCAGCCTCCTTAAATGTGGTAAGCCACAAGTTTCTACAAGTTTCTCACTCGCAGCTATGACCCGTCAAAGTTTGTCTCAATGTTAAGTCAATGGAAATTTTGGGGTGTTTCAGCGACCCGTTTAGGAATTCGGAAGGTCCCATCAGTTAGAAAAGATATAGCAACTCGAGTCAGATCAGACCGAAAGTCTGTCCAAAGTTTGATGGCTGTAGCTTGAAAGCTCTAGGACGAGTTAGAGTTAGAAATTTTAGTCTCAGAAGAAAAAGAATAATAATAATAACTAGATATTAAAGTTTGAAGACAAACTTTATGTTGGCTTGAAAAAGCGTAGCCTGAACGTTTAAAACGGATTGACAGAAGTTTAGTTTAGTAGGCTATCTGGCAGTTAGTATGTTTAAGTATAAAGCTAACATGATTAGCATGAAGCTAGCATGAAGCTACCATGATTAGCATGAAGCTAGCATGATGCTAGCATGATTAGCATGAAGCTAGCATGATGCTAGCATGATTAGCATGAAGCTACCATGATGCTAGCATGAAGCTAGCATGATTAGCATGAAGCTAGCATGATGTTACCATGATTAGCATGAAGCTAGCATGATGCTAGCATGATTAGCATGAAGCTAGCATGATGCTAGCATGATTAGCATGAAGCTAACATGAAGCTAGCATGATTAGCATGTAGCTAGCATGATGTTAGCATGATTAGCATGTAGCTAGCATGAAGCTAGCATGATGCTAGCATGATTAGCATGAAGCTAGCATGATGCTAGCATGATTAGCATGAAGCTAGCATGATGCTAGCATGATTAGCATGAAGCTAGCATGATGCTAGCATGATTAGCATGAAGCTAGCATGATGCTAGCATGATTAGCATGAAGCTAGCATGATGCTAGCATGATGTTAGCATGATTAGCATGAAGTTAGCATGATGCTAGCATGATTAGCATGAAGCTAGCATGATTAGCATGAAGCTAGCATGATGCTAGCATGATTAGCATGAAGCTAGCATGATGCTAGCATGATTAGCATGATGCTAGCATGATTAGCATGAAGCTAGCATGATGCTAGCATGATTAGCATGTAGCTAGCATGATGCTAGCATGATTAGCATGAAGCTAGCATGATGCTAGCATGATTAGCATGAAGCTAGCATGATGCTAGCATGATTAGCATGAAGCTAGCATGATGCTAGCATGATTAGCATGAAGCTAGCATGATGCTAGCATGATTAGCATGAAGCTAGCATGATTAGCATGAAGCTAGCATGATGCTAGCATGATTAGCATGTAGCTAGCATGATGTTAGCAAGATTAGCATGAAGCTAGCATGAAGCTAGCATGAAGCTAGCATGATTTAACGTGAAGCTAGCATGATTAGCATGATGCTAGCATGATTAGCATGAAGCTAGCATGATTAGCATGAAGCTAGCATGATGCTAGCATGATTAGCATGTAGCTAGCATGAATCTAGCATGAAGCTAGCATGATGCTAGCATGATTAGCATGAAGCTAGCATGATGCTAGCATGATTAGCATGAAGCTAGCATGATTAGCATGAAGCTAGCATGATGCTAGCATGATTAGCATGTAGCTAGCATGAAGCTAGCACGATTAGCATGAAGCTAGCATGATGCTAGCACGATTAGCATGAAGCTAGCATAAAGCTAGCATGATTAGCATGAAACTAGCATGATTCTAGCATGATTAGCATGAAGCTAGCATGAAGCTAGCATGATGCTAGCATGATTAGCATGAAGCTAGCATGATGCTAGCATGATTAGCATGAAGCTAGCATGATTAGCATGAAGCTAGCATGATGCTAGCATGATTAGCATGTAGCTAGCATGATGTTAGCAAGATTAGCATGAAGCTAGCATGAAGCTAGCATGAAGCTAGCATGATTTAACGTGAAGCTAGCATGATTAGCATGATGCTAGCATGATTAGCATGAAGCTAGCATGATTAGCATGAAGCTAGCATGATGCTAGCATGATTAGCATGTAGCTAGCATGAATCTAGCATGAAGCTAGCATGATGCTAGCATGATTAGCATGAAGCTAGCATGATGCTAGCATGATTAGCATGAAGCTAGCATGATTAGCATGAAGCTAGCATGATGCTAGCATGATTAGCATGTAGCTAGCATGAAGCTAGCACGATTAGCATGAAGCTAGCATGATGCTAGCACGATTAGCATGAAGCTAACATAAAGCTAGCATGATTAGCATGAAACTAGCATGATTCTAGCATGATTAGCATGAAGCTAGCATAATGCTAGCATGATTAGCATGAAGCTAGCATGATGCTAGCATGATTAGCATGAAGCTAGCATGAAACTAGCAAGATTAACATGAAGCTAGCATGAAGCTAGCATGAGAATAGCATGATTAGCATGAAGCTAGCATGATTTAACGTGAAGCTAGCATGATTAGCATGATGCTAGCATGATTAGCATTAAGCTAGCACTATTTAGCTTGCAGCTAACAAGATTTAACATGAAGTTAGCATGATTTAGCATGAAGTTAGCAAGATTTATTATGAAATTAGCATAAAGCTAGCATGAAACTAGCATGAAGCTAGTATGACTTAGCATGGAGCTAGCATGAAGCTAACATGACCCAAAGACCCAACCCCCATGTCTCTATGATGTTCAGATCCAGAGATATAAGGCTTTGTTTATTATGTTGCTAGGGTGCTCAAATTGGTTGCTAGGGGCGTGGTTTAATACCTCAGTAGGAATCCTAAGAGACTGATTGGATGCCTGAGTAAAATGAGCCCACCCCTATGTCTCTATGACACTCTGGTGTAAAGATATCCATCTGGGCTTTTTATAATGGTAGTCTATGGGAGATGTTGCTAGGGTACCCAAAATTGTTGCTAGGGGCGTGGCTTAATAGCTCTGGGGCGATCCTAAGAGACTGATTGGATGACTGAGTAAAATGAGCCCACCCCCATGTCTATACGACACTCTAAAGTGAAGATATTCCATCTGGGACGCTTTTACTCCCTTATATGGGCATGTTTCCTGCCCCATTATAAGTCAATGGGAAATTTTGGGGGCCTCTTACACCCCAGGGGTACAGCTTACACCTTAATGTGATGTATGTTTTTACAGAGCCTGTCAGCCTCCTTAAATGTGGTAAGCCACAAGTTTCTACAAGTTTCTCACTCGCAGCTATGGCCCGTCAAAGTTTGTCTCCATGTTAAGTAAATGGGAAATTTGGGGTGTTTGAGCGCCCCGTTTAGGAATTCGGAAGGTCCCATCAGTTAGAAAAGATATAGCACACTAAGTCAGACCAGTCTGAAGGTCCGTGGAAAATTTGGTGCATGTAGCTTGAAAGCTCTAGGACGAGTTAGTGTCCAAAATTTTGGGGTGCTAAGAAGAATAATAATAATAATAATAAGTTTAAAAGCAATAACAATATGTTGGCTTTTTCAAGCCAACATAATAAGTTTAAGTGCAACAACAGTATGTTGGCTTTCTCAAGCCAACATAATAATAAGTATGAGCAATAATAATAGTGATGCTTTGCATAAATGCAAGCACCACTAATAAGTTTAATAGCAATAACAATATATTGGCTTTTTCAAAGCCAACATAATAAGCTTAGATCGAAGAACAGTATGTTGGCTTTGTCAAGCCAACATAATAAGCTTAGATACAATAACAGTATGTTGGCTTTGTCAAGCCAACATAATAATAATAATAATAATAATAATAATAATAAGCTTAGATCGAAGAACAGTATGTTGGCTTTGTCAAGCCAACATAATAATAATAATAATAATAAAAAGCCCAGTAAGAACAGTACAGCGCATTTTCAATGCACTGTAATAATATCCCTGAGGAATAGTAATAGTGATGCTTTGCATAAATGCAAGCACCACTAATAATAAGTTTAAGTGCAACAACAGTATGTTGGCTTTCTCAAGCCAACATAATAATAAGTATGGGGAATAATAATAGTGATGCCTTGCATAAATGCAAGCACCACTAATAATAATATCCCTGAGGAATAGTAATAGTGATGCTTTGCATAAATGCAAGCACCACTAATAATAATAAGCTTAGATCGAAGAACAGTATGTTGGCTTTGTCAAGCCAACATAATAATAAGTATGAGCAATAGTAATAGTGATGCCTTGCATAAATGCAAGCACCACTAATAATAATAATAAGTATGCAAGATAGTAATAGTGATGCTTTGCATAAATGCAAGCACCACTAATAATAATAAGTTTAATAGCAATAACAATATATTGGCTTTTCAAAGCCAACATAATAAGTTTAATAGCAATAACAATATATTGGCTTTTTCAAAGCCAACATAATAATATCCCTGAGGAATAGTAATAGTGATGCTTTGCATAAATGCAAGCACCACTAATAAGTATGAGCAATAATAATAGTGATGCCTTGCATAAATGCAAGCACCACTAATAATAATAAGTATGAGCAATAATAATAGTGATGCCTTGCATAAATGCAAGCACCACTAATAAGTATGCAAGATAGTAATAGTGATGCTTTGCATAAATGCAAGCACCACTAATAATAATAAGTATGCAAGATAGTAATAGTGATGCTTTGCATAAATGCAAGCACCACTAATAAGTATGCAAGATAGTAATAGTGATGCTTTGCATAAATGCAAGCACCACTAATAATAATAAAAAGCCCAGTAAGAACAGTACAGCGCATTTTCAATGCACTGTAATAATAATAAAAAGCCCAGTAAAAAGCCCAGTAAGAACAGTAAAGCGCATTTTCAATGCACTGTAACTAGATATTAAAGTTTGAAGACAAACTTTATGTTGGCTTGAAAAAGTGTAGCCTGAACGTTTAAAACGGTTTGACAGAAGTTTAGTTTAGTAGGCTATCTGGCTGTTGGTATGTTTAGGTAGCATGATTTAGCATGATTTGTCATGATGCCAACATGATAAACATGAAGCTAGCATGATGTTAGCATGATTAGCATGAAGCTAGCATGATTAGCATGAAGCTAGCATGATCAGTACAATTTGTCCAGTTAAAAGTTGTTCTATCACTGAAATAATTTTAGAGACATTATTTAAAGGTAGAAAAACTACATAGTGTTGCTTTAACACAAGGAGATACAACTGGAAACAAGGGTGCACAAGTAAACACACAAAACACAGAGACATAAGCATAAACCAAAACACAAGTATAACAAAACACAGGGACACAGGGACCACTACGTTACAATAACAGTGATTAGGCAACTGTGTGTGTGTGTGTGTGTGTGTGTGTGTGTGTGTGTGTGTGTGTGTGTGTGTGTGTGTGTGTGTGTGTGTGTGTCTGCTATATTTATTTAGTATGTAAAGATAATAATTTTATAACAAACAGGAAGAAGACATAGGCTAAGATATATGGTAAAAATAAATAATAGAAAACAGAAAAATTATGAAATATTTAATAAACACACTGTAAAAAATCCATAGAAATTACAGTGTTATTGCAGCTGGGTTGCCGTTAACTTACCGTACATTTTGTTCAAAGTTAAATGAACATTAAACATTTACAAGTATTTGTCTTTACAGAGTAAAACTAAAAAAACAGCATCAAGCAAAACATTCTGGGAAACAAAATCTGAAGCAAAAAAAAAACAGACAAAGGTTGATGATGATTTCTGGTTGCTATTGTATAGTTTTATTCTGTAAAGATAAAGACTTGTTAATATTTAAAACTTATTTAACTTTAAACAAACTTTTGCCAGTAAATAACATAATTTTAAATCTACGGTAAGTTACCGGCAACCCAGCTGCAATAACATTGTAATTTCTACTGATTTTTTACAGTGGTGATATTATTGCTTTTTCAGTATAACCTATTCAAATCTTGAATCTTTCTAAATAAATTATAAACATAACGTGATGAAAACACAAAAAAACAAATAGAGGAAACAGACTTTGACAGAACACCGGACATCTTGTCGAATTATTTTCTATTCTAATTATTAATAGATTTCCAGATGATTTCATCACTCCAGTCTGCCCATTTAAGGGCTTATTGCAACCATAAACACCTATGTTTATCTTCTAATGGTGTCTTCGACGACGGTATTCTATGAAAATGAAGGCCATCTTTTTTTGGCATTCCTATTCTGACACTCAACAGCACAACAAGACATTTTCTACTGAGTTATCTTGCTCGTTTCACTCGTGTATAATTAATTTTCACTGTTTTTCTGCCAACACATTGTGCGCGCAGCTTGCAGTGACATAACTGTGACGTCTACTTGCAAAAGGTCTTTGGAAAATGAACCAATAGGCCGCTGTCCCTGCTTTATGGGCCGGTCGTTGGGCAATAAAAAAATCATATTATATCGATCGGCCCCCAAGTGTGTCGGCCCACTGGCTGTTTGCCAGGTATGCCAGATTACCATTCCAGCCCTGTGTCTGATTGTAGCTGGACTGGAAACACGTGCAAATGATACATTTTCCCTATTAAAATTTGCATATTAATCCAGGAATCGCATGCGAGCCGAACCCTTGGTCGTGATCCGTAAGGATCATGGATCAACTGTGAATCGTTACACCACTAGTTTTGGGCATTATTTCAATACAATTAGTGATGGGAGAAACAAAGCTTTTCGAAGCTTCAAATCAATTGAACCAATTGCTTCTCAAATTGATTCAGTTTTTCGAAGCAGTTCGAAACACCACACATGCTGGCGACCCCTGCTGGTCAAAATAGTGTAAAAGCAGATATGTCCAAACATTTTACACTTTTTTTTACAAAATAATGGCAAGATTTTGATTAAAGTGTATTATGTGTTTTTAGTTTTATTCAGAGCAAACAAATCATTAAAACTAACTACCCTTCTAATTATGCACATTTTTGTCATTAAATCTGTCTATAAACAAAAAGTAAACAAAATGGTAGTGTTATTAGTCAGAAGGATGAATGTTTTATGAACTTGCATAATAAAACTGACCCGAGTTCACCTAAACATTAGGGCTGGGTATCGATTCAGATGTTCCAGATCGATTCGATTCCGATTCGCAAGCTATCAAATCAATTCGATTTTGATTCTCGATTCAATTTTCGATTCCGGTTCTCGGGTCGGTTTTTATACTCGATTCAAGCATCAACGTCAATGAAGCACCTGAAACTGCCATTTAAAGCACTGAATGAATAAATGACAGGCTTGCCTCTCCCTTCTTGGTAACATCGCGCAAGGCAAAAAAGAGGGTGACATCTAGTGAAGAAGACTAGTAATTAGATTAACGGTAATCTTACGTTCAATGTTTGCAGAAATAAATATGAAAGAAAAAAATCGATTCTGCTCTTTGAGAATCGATTTTGAATCGACCACATTTAAAATAAAACGATTAATCGAAAAATATTTTTTTTTGCCCAGCCCTACTAAACATATTAGACACTGGTCATTTGTGATCAACTCCCCCTAGTGGTGAACCATCGGATTTTCGAAACGTTTTGAAACAGTTATGACGTAATGAAGCCTCGTTAGCTAAAATCATGTGACTTGGGCCAGTTTGAAACACGCTCCGAACCACTGATTCGAAACAAAAGATTCGTAAATGTTTCGAAGCCTCATGAAGCAGTGCTTCGAAATCGACCATAACTCATGTATATTGGTGCCCATTTGCCATCCACCAATAGAATTACATTCCAATAAAATTCCAATAATATGTGCATTGAACATGTCTTGGATTGGTTTTAATTCATTTGTATAAGGTATAGCTATAATAATCCACTGATTATCTGGCAAAATATCAGTATATACATGTGAACAGTTTGATTTTTAAAACCACTGCTTGAGTCTGGAAAAGTATGGAATTTTGGAATAAAAAATGTGTAGAAACCCTGTTCGGTTTTTGTTACCATCCACTTGCATTAAAGGACTGACAGACTGAATCAAGGCTTCATTATCTGTCAGTGTTCTTATGCTTAAAAATGCCTTTATTATGTCTAATTAAATATTCTTTCTTGGCTGAATGTCTTAGGATCTTCAAAGAAACACTTAATTACGGGTATATTTTTCTTTCTTCATCTTTTTGGGGGGTGCCTTCGTCTCAGGCAGGAACAGTAAAAAGCTACAACCCTCTGGCTTTGAGCTATAGATGGTTTCAGCAGTAACAACATAAACAAGCGGTTTTCGTTGTCAACACCTAACTTCCAGTAAACTAACATAAATAACAACAAAGTCCTTTTAAAGTAGTTTATTTATATAACAAGCAAAATAAACAACACGTAGATTACCTAGGAAGCCAAAACATTTGTTATTTTCAACGAGGTATTTGTTCAAGAGTTCAGTTTAGCAACTAGTCAGACCAATAAAAAAACTGAAACCGGAAGTAAAGTTTGGACCAGACGCGTAATCGTGTCACTGCCGCGGGTCTACACCAAAAAACTATAACATAACTGCATCTTTTTGCTTACAAATTGTTAAATAAATGTATCAAAACGTTACATTGCCTATTTAGTCTTTCTGGTAGAAATGCATTTGAATACAGTAACTACATGTAACTTCAAATACTCCATCCTAAACTTTATGTTAAAACTGCCATGGTTTTGTTGTTCTTTGCTTTTCTGTGTTTTCTTTGTTTCTATATCATGTAAAACTGCTTTGGAACAATAAACAATTGTGAAAAGCGCTATATAAATAAAATAAAATTGAATTGAAACTATCCTACATCCTTCCATTAGGCAAGTCCTCAGTGTTAAGACACCACCCTGTTGCTGTTTTTTTTTGTGACAGATACTCAAAACGAAAGTTTGGTGTGAACAGCAAATCAACCCCTCACTATTCACACTTTTCTGAGCAAAAGTTCACAAAGCTCCCCTGTGTCATCTTTACAGATGTCATTTCTACAGAATCCTTTGTGTTTCACTGAATTAAGCTAAACTGACTGATCTTTGATTCTTTCACTGTAAAGCTCAGAACAAAACAGGGAGGGAACTATCTTTAAGTTGCAAAACTGGGGAACAAAACACAGTTTTCATATAGCCCTAAATCAACTGATGCCTTTCAGAAAGGGTATAACGCAAATCATATGACATTAATCTGGTAACATAAGTCCATAATCTGGTGCCAGTTTCAAAGGGAGGTTCAACCATAGGATGTAAAAAAAAAGATGGTTGATGCAAAGCCGCTTCCTTCTATTGAAATGAACTGAACATGAATTATCAGACGATGGGCGCTGACATGTTACGCAAAAACGTCAGTTTGGAGCCAGGGCATTCACAGAAGGAATCCGTGGAGCCCACAGAGGTATACGTGGTATCAAACTTCCGGCCAAACGCTTGCGTGCGCAATTCAACCATGCTCCTTGAACGTCTCATTTGACTGGTTTGCAAAAATAAGGTAAGTTAAATACAACTCATTTTGTCCGTGTGAAATAACACTAAAAACTCAAATTAATAGATATCTTCAGTCTTCCTTGAAGCTCCGAGAGTCACAACGACACGCCCCGTTTCTATAGCATCAAATTACTAGCTAAAATGAAACGTATAGACCAGGGCTATTCAAATCTTACCATGGAGGGCCGGAGCACTGCATAGTTTAGCTCCAACCCTAATCAAACTTAACCACCTGTGATTTTCTAGTGATCATGAAGACCTTGATTAGCTTGCTCAGGTGTGTTTGATCAGGGTTGGAGCTAAACTATGCAGTGCTCCGGCCCTCCAGGGTAAGATTTGAATAGCCCTGGTATAGACTATATCAGCGTGATAACAATGGCCTTAAAGGACCAAAAAGTTTATCGGAAGTGTAATAAATTTTTTTTATTTTGACCCGAGCGGGGTTTATGACCTGTACTACAGCCAGTAGCTTCACTTTTCAAGAACCCTTACGAAAATTAACCATGTTTTTGTGGTAAAAGTGTAGTAACCATGGTTTTTTGGTGTATTGATTACTATCAGCAAAACCATGGTTTTACTACAGTAACCATGGTTTTTTTTGTTTTAACTGTAGTGGTTAATTTTCGTAAGGGAAGTGCAGCTTCTTATTGATCGAGTCAATGCGTAAGTTTACATTTAAATCATTGTCAACATTGAGTGTTGCATAATGTGAGAAATGTATTTACTTCTCACGTGAATAAAGAAGGGGATTGTGCATAATTATTTAAGTTCAAGTTATGTAACTGAAATGCAGTTACATAAGAAGTTTAATAACTTGAACTTAAATAATTGTAATAACTGCATAGATTATAGAACAAATCTGTGTAAAACAAGAATCAGTTTAACATCAATTTTAAGCTCAAAGGAAAAATTTAATTGAACCTTTTCCTACACAATCAGTTTAAGATTAATTTATGTAATTGTGTTTTTAAAAGAATGTAAAATTTAGAAAGAAGGCAGTATAGGGAATGTTAAGGTACGTCACACAGTGTTGCATTATGGGACGTGGGCGCCATGTTTTGAGGCACCGTCGACCGCTATGCCATTTAATTGTGGGTGTGTTATGCTAAAACTAGGTAAAATTGAAGAAGAATGGAAGAAATGGAGAAGTTGAAAGAAAAAGAAAGGGGCCCTATCTGTTAGGGATGACAGAACACAGGAATCCCAGCGCAGAGGTATTTAATAGATGTGTAGGAGACAAACACTCAATGTACTCAGAAAATGTATAATAGACAAACACTCGATGTAATCAGAATATGTACAATTGACAGTCAGTATGTAGAATAGAATAACACTCGGTGTCCTTGTGAATGGTGCGAAGAGGAGATAACACTAGATAGACAATCTTCAGACGGGTTCCTTCGGGAAGGTCGGTAGTGGGAAACACAGCACAAAGCCGTAGGACATCCACTAAACCCGAGATGTAATCCTGGCGGGGCACAGAGAGAGAGAGAGGTAAATGCTGGAAGACTTAAGCTGGGAAGCCGCTGGACAGCGCACTGAAGAAGAACAACGCACAAAGAGCTGGACAGCGCTCTGATGTATCTCACAATGCGGAGGACAAACTCTGCTGTGCCACAGCAGCCGAGTCAGTGAGCTGAGACGTGAGCAAATCCAGCAGTCAGACAGCGAAGACGGGGCACCAATTCACGGGAGAGCAGATACTGAACGGGAGTCTGAAGGGGCAAAGGCAGCAGAGAGCACAGACAGTAAATATCAATGATACACAGAACACGACTAGACAGGAACTAGACAAGCTAGCGGGCATGAACATACAAAGACGAACTTGCCATGAACAGAGGGAACGAGGGGAATTTAAATCAAACCGGATTGGGCATAAATGAGAACAGGTGTGTGACGCCGGTGAGAAGAGTCAGAGCTAATGAGATCACCAGGTGGGAGGCGCGCACGTTTGGAGCTGTCAAAACAAAACACATAATGAAACAAAGACAAAGTGGCCGGTAAGACCGAAATCATGACAGGACTCCCCCCTACGACCGCCACCGGGTGGTCCATGAGGAAGCTCACCCCGTTGCCGACGAAGATCCTCAATCAGCCCAGGGTCCAGAATGTCCCGGGCCGGTACCCAACACCTCTCCTCCGGACCATAGCCCTCCCAGTCTACGAGATATTGAAATCCCCTACCCCGGCGACGCACATCTAGTAGGGACTTAACTGTATAAACGGGAGCGCCATCTACAAGCTGAGGGATGGGAGGGGGCAGAGGGAATAGGGTTAAGGTGGGAAAAATAAACCGGTTTAAGCTTGGAAACATGGAAAACCGGGTGAACCCGACCGAGTGCTGGGGGCAATCTGAGCCAAACCGTCACGGGATTAATAACCTTCACTATGCTGTATGGCTCAAGGAATCGTGGAGCCAGCTTGCGAGAGGGCTCACGGAGAGGTAAATCCTTGGACGAAAGCCATACTTTCTGCCCACAGATAAAACGGGGCGCGGGTCTACGGTGACGGTCGGCCGCGGCTTTGGTTCGTCTGGAAACCTGACGTAATGTAAATCTAGCCTTCCTCCAGGTGCTTTTGCAACGACGGACAAAAGCCAGCGCAGACGGAACCACCGCATCAGATCCCAGCGCAGAGGTATTTAATAGATGTGTAGGAGACAAACACTCAATGTACTCAGAAAATGTATAATAGACAAACACTGGATGTAATCAGAATATGTACAATTGACAGTCAGTATGTAGAATAGAATAACACTTTGTGTCCTTGTGAATGGTGCGAAGAGGAGATAACTCGCCCTAGGGAACCGAGTTAGGTAAGCCGACATCCGTAGGCTAAAATAGAGGCGAGCGGGAACGGGAAACTGTCAGCTGCGCGCCGCGCGCCCAAAATTTTTCACGGACGAGCGGACGCCTCAGGGGGTCCCCGCGCGGCCGGCCGGTCGCGCCTGCGCAGTTTTCGCGCCCCGCCCCCAAAAGATGGCCGACTTGGTTTTCCACGGGGATTAGGGATTTCCGATGAAGTTCGGCGCTCGGCCACCAGGGGGAGACTCTGCCCCCGTCCACGGACCCACTATTCGTCCGATTGCCCGTTACGGTCGGACACGCCCCCCGGGACCGCCCCAAACGTCCACGGACCCACTATTTGTCCGTTTGCCCATTATCGGTGCGGATTGACCCCTGACCCCGACCTGACCGCCCCCCGACCCCCCCCCCATGACACGGACCCACTATCTGTCCACTTGCCCACTATTGGTGCGGATTGACCCCCTGACCCCTCCTGATTGCCCCCCCCCGCACCCCCCCGACCCCCCCCATGACACGTACCCATTATTTGTCCATTTGCCAGTTAGTTGCGCGGGTCGACCCCCTGACCCCTCCTGACCGCCCCCCCCGCCCCCCCCCATGACACGTACCCACTATTTGTCCATTTGCCCGTTAGTTGCGCGGGTCGACCCCCTGACCCCACCTGACCGCCCCCCCCGACCCCCCCCATGACACGTACCCACTATTTGTCCATTTGCCCGACAGTTGCGCGGGTCGACCCCCTGACCCCACCTGACCGCCCCCCCCCCATGCCACAGACCCACTATTTGTCCATTTGCCCGTTAGTTGCGCGGATCTGCACCAAATTCGCACCACGCGTAGAGCGCGCCGAGATGAACGCGTTAAGGCGTACCCCGGTCGTCTGTTCCCGACCGGTCATTTTGACCTTGCCGGATCATCGCCAAATTCGCACCACGCGTAGAGCTTGCCGAGACTGAGACGGGTGCGCGGGTCCCACCCTCCTAGCTCGTTCCTGTGCCGAGATAGAGGCCTGACACTCTCATGTAAATAGTCTGCCAATGGACGCGTAATGGGTTCGTGTCAGTTTTTTCCTCAAGGGCCTCGGCGATTTCGACCGCGTGGATTCGACGCGGACGACGCCCGGACCGCGTCGAGGTGACATTCGCGCAAATTCGACATGTACACGAACCCACTATTTATTTTTGAATGGAATCGATGACACGTGTCAGTGCCGTAGCTCCGCCCCACAACGAGTCACCGCCCCCAAACGCGCCTTCCCGAGCACGGCGCGACCTCCTCGTCACGCGTGAGAGGTTTGAGCTAAATCCGGCAAACTTTAAAATTTTGTCCAAAAAAATGACGTAAGGGGTACCCCTTTGGTCTTTTTTTGACCAAATTTTCGACCTCCTCCGATCTTCACCAAACTCGCACCACGTGTCGAGCGTGCCGAGACTAAGACAGAGGTGCGGGTCCCACCCTCCTAGCTCGTCCCTGTGCCTAGATAGAGGCCTGACACGTACGTGCAAATAGTCTGCAAATGGACGAATAATGGGTTCGTGTCATTTTTTCCCTTTAGAGCCTCGGTGATTTCGACCAGGTTAGCGCAACACGGACGAAGCGCGGGGAGCTTCGGGCTCACTTGCGCGCACGTACGACATGTACACGAACACGTTATTTTTTTTTAATGGAATCGATGACACGTGTCAGTGCCGTATCTCCGCTCCGCAACCAGTCACCGCTTCGAGACCCGCGTTCCCGCGCGCGGCCCGACCCCCTCTTCACGCGTAAACAGGTTTGAACAAAATCCGGGGACGTGAAAAATGTCGTTCCAAAAAAATGACGTAAGGGGTACCCTGTCGTACCACGTCGCCGCACCCTTCAAAACGCCCCCACTCTCAAGTCTCTGGGACCTTCCCTTCCGGAGATATAAAATATGAGTTATTTTATTCAAATGCCCCTAGCTCCGCCCCTGAGTGAGTCACGCCCTCGCACTTGGGTTCGTCGGAAAGGTCTCGTCAAGGCCTTTCCAAAGAACCACGACTCGAGTCTCTAGGACCTTCCTGGGCCGAGGAATTAAGCCCTAAACTTTTGCCTTTTTCACACATTTTCTATATTTGAATGCTTCTAGCTCCGCCCCGGAGAGGGTCACGCCGAACTAGGGCTCGTCGGAAAGGTACTAGGGCTCGACCGCGCGGATTCGACGCGGACGACGCCCCGATCGCGTCGAGGTAACATTCGCGCAAATTCGACATGTACACGAACCCACTATTTATTTTTGAATGGAATCGATGACACGTGTCAGTGCCGTAGCTCCGCCCCACAACGAGTCACCGCCCCCAAACGCGCCTTCCCGAGCACGGCGCGACCTCCTCGTCACGCGTGAGAGGTTTGAGCTAAATCCGGCAAACTTTAAAATTTGGTCCAAAAAAATGACGTAAGGGGTACCCCTTTGGTCTTTTTTTGACCAAATTTTCGACCTCCTCCGATCTTCACCAAACTCGCACCACGCGTCGACCGTGCCGAGACTAAGACAGGGGTGCAGGTCCCACCCTCCTAGCTCGTTCCTGTGCCGAGATAGAGCCCTGACACCTGCGTGCAAATAGTCTGCCAATGGACAAATAATGGGTTAGTGTCACTGCTTTCCTTAAGAGCCTCACCGATTTCGACCGTGCCACCGCTACGCGGACGAAGCGCGGAGAGCGTCTAGGTCACTTGCGCGTACGTACGACGTGTTCTTGACCGCACGTTGTCGTACGCGCGCGCAAGTGACTTTGACGCTATCCGCGCTTCGTCCGTGTCGCAGTCATGCGGTCGAAATCGCTGGGGCTCTAAAGGAAAAAACTGACACGAACCCATTATTCGTCCATTGGCAGACTATTTACATGCGAGTGTCAGGCCTCTATCTCGGCGCAGGAATGAGCTAGGAACGTGGTACACACGTTCCTGTCTTAGTCTCGGCACCCTCTACGCGGGGTGCGAGTTTGAAGTAAATCCGGGAATTTTTTTGTCTCAGGCAATGAATTTCGGCCTTTTTTTCCCAATTTGAATGCCCGTAGCTTAGCCTTCAAGAGGGCCACGCCCTTGCCATTGACACTGTTGGAAAGTACTGTTCCAGGGCTTTCCAACGAACCCAAGCTCAAGTGTGTCCGACCTTGCTCGGCTGAGAAAAAGAGCACTAAACCTTAGCCTTTTTCACATAAAAAAAAAAAAAAAAAAAAAACACAAGTACAAGCTTTTTTTTTACATTTTCAAATGACCGTAGCTCCGCCTCTTATTAGGCTAAGTCCGGGCCTTTCTAAAGCACCCTCATTCGAGTCCCTAAGGCCTTCCTGGGCCGAGCAAACGAGCTCTGAAAACAAGCCTTTTTCATAAATTTTCAAAAGTGGAAAACCATATCTCGGCGAGGGAACGTCGTAGAGACTCGAGGCTGGTGTCGTTCGAAAGGTCTCTCCGAGACCTTCAAAACGCCCCCACCCACGAGTCTCTAGGACCTTCCCTTCCGGAGATATGAAAAACGAGCTTTTATTTTTAAACGCCCCTAGCTCCGCCCCAAAGAGTGCCACGCCCTCGACCTTGGGCTCGTTGGAAAGGCCTGGTCCGGGCCTTTCCAACGAACCCTCACTCGAGTCTCTGCGACCTTCCTGGGCCGAGAAACAGAGCCCTAAACTTGAGCTTTTTCACACTTTTCTGATATTTAAATGCCTCTAGCTCCGCCCCTGAATGGGCCACACCCTCGACTCTGGGCTCTTTGTAAAGGTGATGTCCGGGCCTTTCCAACGAACCCTCATTCGAGTCCCTAAGACCTTCCTGAGCTGAGCAATGAAGCCTCAAATTGAGCTTTTTTTCACCCTTTCTCACACAAAAAAAGTCCAAACTCAAAAATCCTTCTCACAGAAATTTTACCAGGTGAATCAGCGTCGTCTGAAACGCCTAGAAAACTTGTTCCCTGGTGACAAATTTTCACGTCCCATACAAAAAACGTGAAAAAATGAGGATTTTCGCAGCCTCACCGAAGGGCCCCGGAAGGGCCTAGGTGCCCCAAATTCGGGGCCCTGACTCACAGAGTGCCCCTCTACGACATATCCAAAGACGGGCGTCGTGGCGCGAAAGAAAAAATTTGGCCGCCGTCCGAAAACATCAAATTCCCCCATTATAATTCCCATAGGCCTCAGGCCTCAAGTTTTCGTTGCTTTTTTGGAATCTATTTTTTCTGGAACGCCGCAGCGGCCCGCGCTTCGGGGGTCCGTCTCGGGAGAACTCCGACATAGAGCGTGCCGATTTTTGACCCGATCGGACTCCGGCACGAACCCACGGCCGGTAGCGGGAAACTGTCAGGTCTCCCGCTAAGCTGGGAAAAGTCGAAAGGTCGCAGAAATCGGTGCGCGGGCTGCCGGAGAGCTCTAATGCGACATATCCGGAACCCGCGCGCCGACGGCGTAAGGCGCGCGCGCTACGCCCTGCCGAAAACCTTAAAACTAGGGCTGGAAGGTCGAGTCGCGAAGGGGTCTCGGCCGCGACGCTCGGCGTTCCGCGGAGAGGACGTCCGGACTAGCAGACCCGCGCGCGCCCCGGTCGAATCGGAGTCTTTGCGACCGCGTAATCCCACCGCAAAGTGCGACCGCCGCGCGAGATACGGCCCTACGGCTCTTCTTCCGAACGTCGCTCGAGTCTGCGCTTCCGGGTTCCGTCGTTTGGGACCCCGGAGTGCGCGCGTGCCGAGTTTCGGCCCGATCGGAAGCCGACACGAACCCGCGTACCGAAACGCGGGAAACTGTCGGGACTCCCGCGAGGACGGGAAAAGTCGTAAGCTCGCCAAATTCGGCACGCGGTCTGCCGGACGGCTCTGGCCCGACATATCCGAAACTCGCGCGCCAACGCCGCATCGCGTGCGCACAGGAGCGCCGCGAAATCCCAGTTTTAGGGTTCGTAACTCGGCTCGCGATAGGCTCTCCGCCGCGTGCTTCGGAGTCCCCGGCCAGGCCCCACGTGGGATGTTACGACGTGCGTATCGGGGGCCGCGCGACGTTCGGGGACCGCGCAGGGGTCGCGACACTTTTCCATTAAACCAATGTTATTTTCCGTAATGGGTTTGTGGACGCGCTCCTCGTGACCCCGCGCGGTGTCATATGACCTCTGGGGGGCCCCCGATCGACATATCCGAATCTGGAGAACGTAGCTCCAAAATAAGACAAGGTTGTCCAAATGTTCTCAAGGAGGGGTCAGGGGGTCAATCCGCACCAATAATGGGCAAATGGACAAATAGTGGGTCCGTGTCATGGGGGGGGGGGTCGGGGGGGTGGTCAGGAGGGGTCAGGGGGTCAATCCGCACCAATAATGGGCAAATGGACAAATAGTGGGTCCGTGTCGGGGGGGGCGTGTCCTGGGGGGCGTGCCCGAGGGTCCCGAGGGGTGTGGCGCTAAATCCGGACCAATAATGGGCAAGTGGACAAATAGTGGGTCCGTGTCACTGGGGGTCGAGGGGGGGGTCGAGGGGGGTGGTCCCGCAACTCAATGGCACCCCTAGAGGTGTCCATTTCCTGGTAGAATCTGCCTTGCAGGTAAAATCTTTGAAATTTTAAAAGTGTACATTCTGTAACCGGTTTAACGCGTCCATGGTTGACACGAAAGGCGTACGATCCCTCGCCCCAACTATGGTTACGGTGGCAGACTAAATGAATGGCATTTTTGACACGAACCCACTAGAAGTCCTTACACTAGATAGACAATCTTCAGACGGGTTCCTTCGGGAAGGTCGGTAGTGGGAAACACAGCACAAAGCGGTAGGACATCCACTAAGCCCGAGATGTAATCCTGGCGGGGCACAGAGAGAGAGAGAGAGAGGTAAATGCTGGAAGACTTAAGCTGGGAAGCCGCTGGACAGCGCACTGAAGAAGAACAGCGCACAAAGAGCTGGACAGCGCTCTGACGTATCTCACGATGCGGAGGAAAAACTCGGCTGTGCCACAGCAGCCGAGTCAGTGAGCTGAGACGTGAGCAAATCCAGCAGTCAGACAGCGAAGACGGGGCACCAATTCACGGGAGAGCAGATACTGAACGGGAGTCTGAAGGGGCAAAGGCAGCAGAGAGCACAGACGGTAAATATCAATGATACACAGAACACGACTAGACAGGAACTAGACAAGCTAGCGGGCATGAACATACAAAGACGAACTTGCCATGAACAGAGGGAACGAGGGGAATTTAAATTGGTAACACTTTATTTCGATAGTCCACTTTAGACATTTTACTAAATATAAGTAACTTTGCAACTACTTATTAACTACCAATCTTTAGAGAATTAGTAGACTGTCTGCTTAATATCTACTAACACTTTATTTTGATGATATCTCAACAGACATTCAACTGACTATAAGTATCTTTGCATGTGCATGTCAACTTATTCCACTAACCCAAACCTCTTCCCTAACCCCAACCCCTACAGTCTACTAATACTCTAATGACAGTTAGTTGACGTATAAGTGCAAATGATTGAAAGTTAGTTGACATGTAGATGCAAAGTTATTTATAGTTAGTAGAGTGTCTAAAGTGGACTATCAAAATAAAGTGTAACCTTTAAATCAAACCGGATTGGGCATAAATGAGAACAGGTGTGTGACGCCGGTGAGAAGAGTCAGAGCTAATGAGATCACCAGGTGGGAGGCGTGCACATGTGGAGCTGTCAAAACAAAACACATAATGAAACAAAGACAAAGCGGCCGGTAAGACCGAAATCATGACACTATCGGGAGAAACTAAATACTATACTGCAAAAAAACTTTATTTGGACAAACTGTCCAAGATGAACAACATCCAGATCCATATGAGTTAGCAGCCCAAGGCTGGATTACGGATCCAGACGCACTACCTCCCCTCACATATCTGGTCAATTACCTTGGTTTTGGATTAAGTGCGTACATTTAGCAGGAGTTTAAGAGCTATAAATCCCTTCAACCTCATAGTAAGAGCTTTAATAAGAAGTTTTATGAAGGTTGGCAAACTAGACAAAAGTAAATGTACATTTACTGACCATGTATTAATACCTACGTATCTTGATTCTCTAAAAAATTCTCTGTTGTATTCTGTGCAATGAATCAACACATGTTCATAAGATGGCACTTCTGTTTTGGCCAAGTTATTAAAACAAACAAAATGCTAAATATTCAGCTAACTTTGTTATTTTAAAGAGTGAATTTGAGCAGTTTAATAAAGCATTAATTAGCATTTAATTAAAAAATGTATAATCGTCAAAATTGTCTAAAGATTTATTTTTAGAATTCATGTTATGTTGATTAGAAATTAATGAATACATAATTTAGTTTGACAGTGTTAGCATAAAAACAAGACAGTTTAGGTGGTTCTGCTTTTATTAATCACAAAATACGGAATGACTGAAAATGCAATGAATACACTCTCGCTGATGCAGGGATGTTTTGAAAAGTAAAAGTTTTGCTCCTGATTGCGACAGGCAAACCACACAATCCGGCGTCTTTTCGTCACCTTTTCTGCCGTTTAATATTTAATAGTATCCAGTGTCTAGTGTTGCTACATGGGTCTAGTGGTGTCTTCATATGGTGTTTGTTTTTATCATGATCGCCAGAAATCAGATCTGGAAATTAAGATCCTAAAACACAGGCTAGAGGTGAGTGTAAGGTGATGGGTGAATTGTAGGAATTATTGATAGAACATTGATATCTAACGATTGCTTTTGAATTTGTAGAAAATTAAGACCAAATAAATTGTTGTGATTTGTGTTTATTCTTTTTTAATGTGGTGGTGGTGCTGGTGGTTGATTTAATCTGAGAAATAATTGCTGCACATAAGGTCTAGGAGTACCCTTCCATCCTGAAAATCTGCAGGGGAGATGAATGTGGATGTCCTCAGGGTCTTGTATGTGTAGGGCAGGGTGTTGTTCCCCTCAATATTCTGGAAAACTACATGCCACAGTGAAGTCACAGGGCCTCTCAGGATTGACCCTGAGGTGACGTAGGCACTGGAAACGTGCTTTCAACAGGCCTATGGTCATCTCCACCCGGGGCTCTCATCTTGCAGTGTGCCACATTAAAGCGCTGCTGTGGGCCTTGGTCAGGTTCGGGTTAAGTGGTTATAAGTGTTGGCTGGCATGGATAACCCCTATCCCCCTGCAGAAAGACATCAATTTATCCTGGTAAAGTTCACATTGCTTTAATGCTGCATAGAAGTGCCCAAGTAAATGTGTAGTGCATACACTGAAATAAGTTTTTAGGGCTGAGGTTCTTAACTCTGGCCCTCAAGATCCTTTTTCCTGCAGAGTTTATCTCCATTAAACACACCTGAGCAAGCTAATCAAGGTCTTCGGGAACACCAGAAAATCGCAGGCAGGTGAATTTGATCAGGGCTGGAACTAAACTCAGCAGGAAAGTGGATTTCAAGGGCCAGAGTTAAGAACCTCACCTATAGGGCATACATTTACTTGACGCATTCCAGTCTGTTGCTCAGGGTCGACTCGCGATACATTCGTGAGTCATGAACAGAGAAGGTTCACTTGGCCTCAATGCTGGTGCTGATGCATGCAGCATCACATATGATCTTTACAGTGGAAAGAATGAGACTGAATGTGAGTTACAGTATTGCTATGTGGTGTTTCACCATAAAGTGTATTGTAACTAGGGATGCACCGAATCCAGGATTCGGATTCGGATTCGGCCGAATACTGGGCTTTTTGACGGGGTTCGGATTCGGCCGAATCCTAGATTTTTTTTCCACCGAACCGAACCCTAGGCTTGCGCTACGCAGTTCGACGTCACGCGGCCGTAGATTACACACATCGGGTGCTGACGTGGAGATGAGCTTTTTCTTTCGGTGAGCCTTAGGGGCTGGACACACCAAAACTTTTAAACACGGCTGAAAATGCCTTGAGGACGCCAAATTCCAGCTGTTTTTCAGCCGAGCGCTTGGTAGCTGTGATGCTTCAGCTGTGAGCCGGTTGGTTGCTGTGGTAATCTCCCGCCCCTCCTCCACTGTAATTGGACGGCCGTGTGAAACCTGACATTGACGAGCGGAGCTTCTCACTCAAAGTTAAATATAGTTTTCAGCACGGAGCTGCTTGCTTATTGTAAAAACGAGCGTGTCGCAACGCATCGCTTTCATTATGCATAGGCTTATAGTATTTGTCAAAATAGTTTTTCCAACTTGTCATTCTGGCATAATGTACAGTTAAAATTAAATAAAATGAAAAATACACTATTGTGGATGTTGTTTAATTCATTAATGTGTTTTACTGTGTTAATGGAATAAGGATGCGAGTAGGATTCGGTATTCGGTTTCGGATTCGGCCGAATCTTAAAAGGTGGATTCGGGATTCGGCCGAACCTAAAAAATCTGGATTCGGTGCATCCCTAATTGTAACTCAATGTACCTGCACATTAATACTGTGGATTGACTTTCTATTCACGTAAACTGCCTCAATTTTGGTAGGTGCAATTGTAGATATATGTGTGCCATTAATGGGCATTGGGAACTCCTGAAGGTAATTTTAATTATTATGTTCAGATGTCGCAGCAAGGTTATTAACTGTACATAATTTTTCATATTAGCAACATTTAAACGATTTCAACACTAGTAACCAGCAATCCTGTAAAACTCCTCTTTGATGGCTCTCAGGGGTTTGTGCCCAGGAAACACCACAAAAATGCTCAGAAAGCATGAAAGCGAGGCACACTTTCCTTACTGCTCATCTTCCTTAATGCATATAGTAGCCTTACTAATGTGTGCCGCATCCCCAATATTATACAAAAAGCTTCCAATGGCAAAGAAACGTATCTGCTCGGATGTAAGAGCACGGCCATGGTGGCTGATGTTAGTAATGTGAGAAATGATGAGACTATGGATATTGATATATTTAATTGACTGCAACGAAAAACTGTAACACTCAAACAAAAACTTATGGGGATATGACAAAAAAATCCATTCTGGGTTTATATTCCTCGCCCAACATAAATTAATGCAGCATTAATGCAGCTCGCATTGCAGTAAATAATACAGTGATATAATCATGCAGGTATTGGCTTTTTCTGTGTTTTCTGCTCCAGACGCTAACTTTTTTAGAAAACCATACCCATTAGATCAAGATGCAATAAGAACAATAAGCTTGTTCAATCGCATGCAGCACTTGCACAGAACGATTTTAGTAACTTGTATTGTCTCTGTGTGATGGAAATGTGAGGAATGATTAAGGCTAATGTGAGAAATATCGCTTCCACTTTAAAAGAGGGGAGGAGACCTAAAGAAATTCTGAGTTTGCAGAATTAAACCAATTCCTGACCAGGGGCCCATTTCGCTAAGGAGGTCTAACCAACTCTGAGTTGAAACTTGAACTCTGAGTTGACTTGCAAGTGTACAGCAACTACGGCATGTATTTTAAAGCTTCCGTTCTTTCTGTGTTTCTTAAGCTTTGATTGTGTTTATAGTGGGCAATATAACATGTGTTCAGGTTTTATGTGTTTATAGGGTGGCCATTCGTGCCAGTTCCACTGGACACGTCCCGAACATGTTTTCGAGTGCGTTCTCCGGAAGTCGCGTTGGTTGACAGCATACGTGTAGTTTGTTTAGTGTGTTGTGATTCGATAGCAGCTTAGCTTAGCTTAGCAGAGCCATTTGAGGAAAAGCTGGTGACTGACATATTCCTGTGGGTGGAGTTTAGTAAAAAAAAAAACTTTTTACTGACGTCATTAAAGCAGGAAATAGAGGGCTGTAGTCCAAACCGGCCGTACGCTGTAGGTTTTGAAAGAGTAATTCTGTTAAAGAAAATATATCGCCTGGCAGTAAACTTTGAGCTTTATCATTTTACAGGTATTATTTATGCTATTATAGCAACATTACAGACTAACTGGTTTTTTTTAAATGGGATCAGGAAGAACATGACCTTTAAAGAAAATAGTTGTTGTGGGAAATTGCTACTTGAGTCAATGCTGTACGTTATTGAACAGTATTTATTTTCATGCAGATGCAATCCCATGGACAAAAGGAACATGAAAGCATTAACATAAAAAGGCTACCATACTAGTCACTTAGACAGTCTCTGCACCTAAGTTTATCAAATTAGCCTTAAAAGTAATTTCAATTTACTGTTAAAAATTTTAAGTTTAATATATAAAATATATAAAGTAGTAAGTTTAAATGACTGGCAATTTGATTATAACTTAAAGACAAATGTTTAACAGTATACAAAATACAAACGAGAAACACCGCTACTCATTCAAAAAAAGAAGGGGGCTGCCAAAAACTCTGAGTTTACCAAATAAAACCTGCTCCCGACCAGGTTAGGTTCAGAGACTAAGTTACCATGGAAACAGACTCTGAGTATAAGTTACCTCTCCTTCTGAAACAGGCTTGACTTACCCCGCTTTTATACCTCACATTTTAAAACAGAAAACTCAGAGTTTCCCTCATTTCAGGGTTAACATACTCAGTTTTCACTTAACCTTCTTAAAACGTGCCCCTGATCAGTTAATGTTAGTGTCACATATAATTTTCTGGTTTCAGATTTAGCTGGAAAGGCTGCTTTTCTGGTATTCTTGAATATGAACATCCTAATAAGCAACCTGAAATTTTCTGAGCAAAAAATCTGTTCAACAATGTCCTTTAGCTGTAATGTTAATCACCAGACTTCATTTGCAGGATATCCAGCACTCTGTCTTCAAGCATAACGGGTAAAAAATCCTTTAAAAATGCACATTTTGAATAGCCATCCTAAGTCATCTGAACTGATCCCACAAGATTTTAAGGAACCATCAGAGCTATTATATAATAAATATAAAATATGGACGTAGTGTAGATTGCTATCTTGACACCGGGTCACCGTGCATCACTCGTGGATAACCGAAAATGTGTAAAGAGGTGGGATGTGGTGAAGCTGCAGTGGCTGGTTGAGGAAACGATTGCCTAGCTCGACTTTAGTGACAGCAGTGGCAGTTCACCCGTCAGTCAAGTAGCCACGCCCTTAATTATGCAGAACTTTAAGGCTTAATATAATTTAAACAGATGAGTTACAAAAAAATCCCCCCCCCCCACAGTTGTCACGAAGGGCAAAAATTACACTCAAAAAAATTAAAACAACTCATAATAATGCATTTTTAAAGTGAAGGCAAGGCAAGTTTACTTCTATACTGGATTTCATAGATAAAGGTAATTCAAACTGATTTTCATATAAAATAATAAAAATAAAATAATACAATTTAAAATGTACCTTACTGAGTTACACTTTAAAAATGCTGGGTTATTTTCAATACAGTGTTGGGTCAAATAGGGATGAACTCAGCCGATCATCCCTTTTATACCCAACACTGGGTTTTTTAGAGTGTACATTAGTATATTGCTATAATATTTATCATATTGCATAAGTAATACAATCACGTAAGATACTATTAATATCTGTTCCTGTACAAACAACAGCAGAGGATAATACAAAAAAGTTCATTAATAACAACACCTATGGGTGCTGATATTTGTGGCCAGCGTGTATTAAAGAAAAACATTTGTCAAAATGAGATCCCCCTTCATTTGTTTCACTTCAATGAAAGTTTATAGTTTTGTGAATTTTGAATGAAAGATCAAAAGGGAAAACAATGCAGATTTTTTCCACAGTCGTCTTTGCGCATCATGTGTAATGGGGTGCAAATATTTTTGATCAGAAATGTAGCTGCATAAGTGGTAATGGGCTAAAGCACTAGGTGCCATAGCTGGTGGCTCTTAGAAAAGACTGCATGGGGACATATGCATTAAGTGAGTAAATACCAGTGGACTATTTTAAAGTATGCTGTAACACATTTCCTGCAGGCAGTTGTTAACACTTTACCCTTGACACTAACTGTTCCCCACAATAGCCACGTTCATGTCATTCTTTCCTGTTGGGCAGAATTAATAAATCGCATTTATTCAGTTTAGTAAGAACAATATATGTAACGTAGCAGGATAAGTGTAGTGATTGTACAGTAGGTACTGTAAAACTAATCAAACTAATCCCAACAGTTAGAGTCAAAAGAGGGTGCTACAGAGCCCGGCCTTGACACCCATGTCTAACTTTTACTAATGGCTGGCAACTCTTTCATGTGTTTAAGCACACTAAAAGTCTTAAAGCTAGTTTTCAAATTTGATTACTATGTCAACATATCAGAAACCATATTACAGTCTTTAAACCACTTAAATTAGTAAATTATTCTCTCTGGCCTGTTTATCATGGATGGGCCACTCTTCTCCTGTGTCAGGGTAAGGCTAATTTTAGCAGGACAGCTGAATGTGAGGGGTCATAATGATAGATAAGTGGATACAGTTACCAGTTCAGGCAGTTGTCACGGTCTGTGTCCTCCTTCTGTCGCTTCAAGGGTTTCTCTTTGTTCTTTCTTTCAGCAAAAGAGGTAAGAAAATCAAAATCCTTTTTTAAACAGTATAATTTGTCTGACATGCTATTTTAACTTGCAATTGTTTCCTAGTGGTCAGAAGATTCTTAACTTTATTTTAAAGCTTAGAAACATGTTTTCATGAATGTGTGATCTAGTCTGTATACCCAGGCTAAAGTCATTTTTTAACTATTTACTTTTTACCAAATAAAATCCTAAGCAAAGAACGTTTTTTGAAAATATGAAACCTTAGGCATATTTCAAGCATATATTATGACAGTTTACACATATTGGAAGGAGGTAAATTCACATGTGAGTGTTAAAAAGCCCATAAGGTAGTTTAGGAAGCAGCATAAACAATATGAGAACAAAAGCAATAACCCACCAGTAAGCCTTTTGGCAGCCTATTAATGCAAATTATATATAGCTTTGAAAAAGAAAGAGGAAACAGTTAACAGTGCTCTTTAAAAGTAACCAAACATTTTTAGTAAAAGCAGATCTGAATTGCTACATTTATAGACAATGCGGCATTAACCCTTTTTAGCCAGGAAATCTTTAAGCTAACTATAATTCATAACGAAGAAAAGACAGATTGTTATATTTGTAGGCATCCAAATATGCCTAATGTAATTATTCTTGTGCAAGAGCCACAAGTCAATACAGAAGGTTGTTAGATTATATATAGACTGAACTGAGAGGCAGTTGTCAAAAAAGAAAGATGTAGACTGAGCGTTGGGGGGATGGAAAAGAGCATGACCCACATACTTTAGATAAAGGTCAATAATATAGAATACTCCAGCAAAAAAACGCACAAGCATTTCACCTAGAAAGCAAAGAAGAGAGCATGTTAACTCATTATGGGGAGATACAGACGTGCATGTAATAGTAATAGTTGTTTATACACCAAAATAAAGCAGAAGTTCTTGGTACAAAAGAAAGATATTGGCTTTTTAAACAAGGAAGTCTGATCATAGATATATTTTGCAATAGAATCTTGTGGAAACAAAAAAACCCTTACTGTATTCAATTTTTTTTTACAACCTCACTTTGAGTCACAATCAGTTAAAAAGCATCGCAAAAGATACCTTTTATTGTTGTCACATTATTGAGTTGTGTCTGTTTAGGACATGTTTTAGGATATTGGGTTGAAATTTCTAGCTAAAGGATAAGAATTAGCAAGATCTTCAGTAGCATTAACATTACATTTAACCTATGACCTCTGTGCCTCTAACATAATGCTCTATCAATTGACAAAAACACTAGCAATGCCCTAAAGGGAGCAGACAAGATGAAATATTGTCTATTATCCTTTTTCGGTAAAAGTCTTCCAAAAAAAGTGAGCAAAACATCTAATTAAATTAAATTATTGTCTATTGCATGTTAAACATATATTATGCAAGAATACATGTCTGTCAGTAATAAAAGATTTGTTTTAAAACCAGATGTTGTGTAGTTCATAAAGTAGATCATGTCTTCTACATAAAAAACTGAATGCCAACCCAGACACTTATCAAGAATTAAACTGGCACAAAGTGCCAATTTGTCTTTAACTTATCCTTCCTGCTTTCAGTCACAATGCCTCATGCATATCCATTCCTGACCCCGGAGCAGAAGAAGGAGCTGAGTGATATTGCTCAGAAAATTGTTGCTCCTGGCAAGGGAATTCTTGCAGCTGATGAGTCCACAGGTATAAACGCATACATGAACAGAAATGACACATTCATTCTCAATATTTAATACTTTCTCAACAAGAATAATTATGCCATGCATTCTGAACCTGTCACAATCAGAGTTATATTAAATAATAACCCTAAAGAAGCCAAGCTAATATCAAAAATATTTAATACATAAATATTTAAATTGAGGCTATTAATAGATGTGCTTTGGTGGTGGGCATCATGTTGAAGACCACTGATTAGCGCTTTTGGCTTGGGAGTGCAATTGCACCTTTTAAAGAGCTGTGAGAAGATTATTTATAAAATGTTCAGTGCTTTTTCATATTACAAGATGAACGAACAAACGAAAAAAAAAAAAGAAATAAGAAAAGAAGGAAAGAAAGAAAGAAAGAAAGAAAGAAAGAAAGAAAACATGAAAGAAAAAAAGAAAGAAAGAAAGAAAGAAAGAAAGAAAACATAAATCCAATAATTCCCACATCTAATTCCTCTGGTCTCTTTAGGGAGTGTTGCAAAGCGCTTCCAAAGCATCAATACTGAAAACACAGAGGAGAACAGAAGGCTGTACCGCCAGTTACTTTTTACTGCCGATGACAGCATCAAGCCATGCATCGGTGGCGTAATCCTTTTCCATGAAACCCTCTATCAGAAAAGTGATGATGGCAAGCTTTTCTCTCAGCTGATTAAGGATAGAGGCATGGTGGTAGGAATCAAGGTGGATAAGGGTGTAGTACCACTGGCAGGCACCAACGGAGAGACAACTACACAGGGTATGTGCTGGTCTCTGGTAGGAATGACCTGACTGCCTAATTTAATTCTGTATTCACATACCCAACCTGTTGGCACATTAATATATCTCGTTTTTTTTCTCTCAGGTCTTGATGGGCTATATGAGCGCTGTGCCCAGTATAAAAAAGATGGCGCTGACTTTGCCAAGTGGCGCTGTGTATTGAAGATCACCCCCACAACCCCCTCTCAACTTGCAATTTTTGAGAATGCCAATGTGCTCGCCCGCTATGCCAGCATTTGCCAGATGGTGAGATAATCTATATGTTGATCTGGCACATGTCGTTTTTGTTTCACCTCAGTAAGATATAGATTTTCATTGCTGTGTTCTCTGACAGCATGGTATTGTGCCCATTGTGGAGCCTGAGATCCTGCCTGATGGTGACCATGACCTGAAGAGATGCCAGTATGTGACTGAGAACGTTTTGGCAGCTGTGTACAAGGCTCTTTCAGATCACCATGTATACCTGGAGGGAACCCTTCTAAAACCCAATATGGTGACTGCAGGTCACTCTTGCTCCCACAAGTACTCCCCTCAGGAAATTGCAATGGCAACTGTCACTGCACTGCGCCGCGCTGTTCCCCCTGCTGTTCCTGGTAAGTGGAATCCACTTAATCCGAAACCCTAAGGCTAATGTTTGTTGGCATTCATTAGACTGGGTTATTTTCAACCCATAGTTGGGTCAAAAGGGACAAATCCAATATTTGAGTTATAAATAAACTACCCAGTCTCACAGGGTTTTGTGATATAGTCACATCATTTTTTTATTATTTTTTTGTGATATTATCACGAATTTTCAAGTTTTTTTCATATGATTTCAGGTATTGGTTACTCAACTGCTTTTTCCTGTTTTTAAACCAATTTCGCTTCAGTTTAGGATTAGATTTGGTGCTTGCATTAGAATGTCACTTTATATATTGGTTTATACTATTTTTTCTAATTTATTTTTTTATATGTCGCCTAGGGTTAGAGTTGGGTTTGGGTAGGGATGTCATTTAATGTAAATCTAACCCCTTAACCGAAGCGACAATGGTAAGAAAATAGGACAAAACAGTTGAGTAACCAATATGTGATAATCATAGGAAAACAGGAATTTGTTATACGATTACGAAAAAACGCGGAAATTCGTGATAATATCACGAAAAAAGAATCAAAAAAATATGTGACTATATATCGAAATTTCGTGAGACTGGATTGAAATAAACTTGTGCTGGGTTGTTTTAGCCCAAAATGCTGGGTTGTTTCAACCTATGGTTGAGTCAGATATGGACATTTTCTAGGTTCATTTAACCCAACGGTTGAGTTTGTCCCTTGTTGATCCAACCATGGATTAAAAATAACCCAGCCTTTTTTGTGTGTAAAGAAGCAGTTTACCTGGACTCTGGATGTAGGCCTACTAATTAAATGTATAGTTTTAATGGACTGTTGCTGTGGATTAAAGGCACACCACAGAACTTTTTGGCCACTAGGGGGCGCTAGATATGTATTTGTCACACCTAGCGCCCCTAGAGGCCACAAGCGCCGCAGCACTGTCAGAAAGGAAAAGAACTGGCCAACCTTAAAACTTAAAAATAAACTAAAAACTACACCTTTAAAAACTAAGCGCTAAACGATCAACATTTTGAGGCATCAGGGAGAAACCCAGTCATGTTACAACTTTCTGATGAGGAACTCGTGGCAGAAGCCATTTCTCAATCTGAAGGTTGCAGCCTCCGGATGTCGTATTTCTAAGCTGCATACGTCATCACGACTGTCTTATTTCAATTTATAACAATTATAATAACAATTATTAAGTTGACTATTATACTTAGTTAATCGTAAATTGTTGCAGTATGCTTATGATTTGCAAATGTAATGCTCAGTTTACCTTAATAAACCAGGCTTGATGACGTATGCAGCCTGCATATTTGACCTCTGAAGGCTGCAGCCTTCCAATTGAGAAACGATCAGAAGTATGTCCTTGCCTTTTTCAAAACAAATATTGTTGCATCGTCTCTCTCTCCCTTGCCACCAGGATTTTCCGCAATGGCGCTCGTATTTCCTTTCTTTTGTGTGAAAATTGTCGCTCCAAATCCAAGTAAACCGATGTGTTTAGGTCTGCCGTTTTGTAATACATCACGCGAGTGACAGCGGAACGCAGCAAATGAGGAAGAGAGAAGAGAGAAACGCGCGGATCTGATTGGTGAATAAATAGGGATTGGTGAATGAATAGGGTTTGGTTTTACACTGTGTGAGTTTGAGCAAGTTTAATTAACTGCTATAGCATCCTGGATTGTAATGTAAATACCATAGACAGTAAAAGAAAGGTAAATACGTGAACACGTGAATGCAGCATCTGAATACAGGGAACTATATGCAAGATAATCGCTGTCATTTATAAAGAAGATCGCATTTATG
This sequence comes from Paramisgurnus dabryanus, assembly GCF_030506205.2. Taxonomy (NCBI): domain Eukaryota; kingdom Metazoa; phylum Chordata; class Actinopteri; order Cypriniformes; family Cobitidae; genus Paramisgurnus; species Paramisgurnus dabryanus. The sequence continues at coordinate 70,187,919 of NC_133337.1, read as the reverse complement.
TATGAATCAAGATCGTGAGTTTATATAAAAAATTGCCTTAATGGAGAATCAAACCTGGGACGCCCGTGTCATAGGTCCGTGACACTAACACATTGCCACAGAGTCACATAATAGAAGTTGCTTGCTACACTCCTTAAGTAGCCTCCAGCAAAATTCATGTCAAAAAAAACATTGTGTTGAGGAAGTGGAGGAAGTGACATATGCCGTAAAGCAGTCTAATTTTGTAGTTTTTTTGTGTGCTCTGGTTACTACCCGAAACCCTAAGTTTTAAAGTATAAGTAAACGCGATACAGACCCCATCAGGCTATGGTAGACATGTCATTCAACCTATTTAAAGTCGATGTACTATCACAAGGGTCTTGAAAATGTATTATGAAGGTTGAAAAATTAATTGTCGCTTTAAAGTAACCTACCTGCGAAATGTGTCCATCTTATACTTTTTTGTTTATGTGATTCCTGTTGTTTCCTATCATTCATTTGGCAAGGACACATTAATTGCTTATCCTTTTTTAGATAAGATGTAACCTTTAATTTATATTATAGCCAAAAACCACAACTCCAACCCCTACCATCTTCTCTCTCAAAGGTGTCACTTTTCTGTCTGGTGGTCAAAGTGAGGCAGAGGCCACAGTCAACCTGAACGCCATCAACCAATGTCCTCTACAAAAGCCCTGGGCTCTTACATTCTCATATGGTCGTGCCTTACAAGCTTCGGCACTAAAAGCCTGGGGAGGCAAGAAGGAGAATGGCAAAGCCTGCCAGGAGGAATTTGTTAAAAGAGCCATAGTATGTAACACTATTCAACACCTTTGAGTTTAAAGGTTTAAAGGAACTCACACCTTTTGTTTAGTTTCTAAAACCACTTTGTCCTAACCACTTACTGCATACAAACCTTTTTGTTGGTCTCTTAGTCATTCAATTAAATTAAAATTATTTTCTATGATATTTAATGGCATTAAACATTTGGGACGGTTTACCAGACAGGATTAGGCCTTACTTACTTACTTATAAGGACATTTAAGTCGTTTTTACAAACATACCTACAAAAATCGATACTAGTGTGAGTCTTGAGACAAAACAGTGACACTGATATATGTTAAGTTGTGTCAGGGCATTTTTTTTTTTTTTTTAATGAATGGACTAGGATAAGCCCTGTCCAGGAAACGCCCCATATAGTTAACATCTTAACCCTTGGCAGCCCTGATATTAATAAAAGCATGTTAATAATCAACACTTGTAGGCATTCCAACTGCTTTATCTATGTCAGGTTTAAACACAGATACCATCAGAAAGTTTTGTATGACGAAGATAAATTATATGTTTTCATTTCCTCTAATAGATCTTTGCGAACATTTTAACATCCTATTCATGCTGTTTTATTGTTTTCCTCTGCAGAACAACAGCGCAGCATGCATTGGTAAATATGTCTCTTCCGGAGATGCAGGAGCTGCAGTCGGAGAGTCTTTGTTTGTGGCCAATCATGCTTATTAAATAAACAACACATTGTGTGCCTAGACCTCCACCAGAAACACTGATAATACCATCATGACAATACACAGTGTTTGATTGCCTTAAAGCAGAATTTCATGAATCACAATGTGAATCTACAATATTTACAATGTAATTATTTACATGAAACTAACAGTACATTTAAATCACCTAATAGTGCCTTGTAAAGTGGACTTCACAGGTATTCAACCATCTTCATTGAGATTTCAATTTCCATGCAGTGGGATAGGGAACAAGTGTACATCAACAAGCGTACAAGTGTACAACAGAAGTAAATGTATGTCCTTGCTTCAGTGCAACATGAAGTTTGGATGAAATAAACAGTAAAAAAAAGATTTCCAGTTTATTTATTTGATCTCAGTTGTGGTTTATGTGTACATAGCACAAGATACAATGCAGTTTGCATGGCCACAGGTCATGGTAAAATAGCAATAAAGTCATACACATCAGTAAAGGGTTGCTTTACAACAGCAGGGTAATTCGTGTTTAAAGGGATAGTTCGGCCAAAAATGATATTAAACCCATGATTTACTCACCCCTAAGCTGTCCGAGATGCATATAGCCATCATTTTTTCAGACAAACACATTTTTTCAAATATTTTTGGGTTTTTGGGACGTGGACGGGGGTCCACGTCCTTCAAGTCCAAAAAATATCCTTAACAAAATAAATCCAAACGGCTACAGGATGATAAACAAAGGTCTTCTGAGGGTAATCCACGCGGTGTTGTTGTAGAAATATCCATATTTAAAACTTTATTAACGAAAATAACTACCTTCCGTTAGCGCCGCCATCTTAGACTCCTCTGTATTCAGGAGAGAGTATTAGCGTAGTGTACGCACTTTTCTTAGTGACGTATGACAAATTCGGAGGGCGGGGGCACAGAGCAGCAGCAGAGAAACCTCCGTACGCTGCGTAAAGCTCTGATCTTGAATACGGACGCAACTAAGATGGCGGCGCTACCGAAAGGTAGTTATTTTCGTTAAAAAAGTTTTAAATATGGATATTTCTACAACAACACCGCACGGATTACCCTCAGAAGGTCTTTGTTTATCATCCTGGAGCCGTTTGGATTTATTTTGTGAAGGATGGACGCACTTTTTTCGGACTTGAAGGATGTGGAAGTAACTTCACATTTAATCAACTGAAAGATCTGTCCTGTTTTACAATTTCAGTTTTCACTGTAATAGTTCATCATAGTTTCCATTACAATATGCAGAGACCTCAGTGAGTCAGTTCAATGTGTGTATGAGCAATGAGGAAGTTAAGTGTGGTAAGTGTGGTAAAGATAATGATAAAATTAGAACTGCATGTGAACATAAGCGAAATGGCCCCATTTGAGAGAGCTGTGGTACATTTAAAGTTACTGCCTCTGTCTGTTCCACTGGACAAATAAGTCACAAAGCCAATGTCAGTTTCATTTACATTCTCACTGACCCAAGTTTGGAACTCAGAAACACGCGAATAGACCTCTGGGAAGCCTTCTGTTGCACAGGGGACGCCAAAACTCGTGATACCAGCCTGAACCCATACAGAACCCTGTTTGCATTGCAATGGACCCCCAGAATCTCCCTGCAGAAGAAAACAGACAGAGAAACAGGCTGGTGATTAAATAGTGATAGCAAGACAGGTTAAGAGTAACCGACCTTTATTTTAAATGTGAATAACACACACTGATATATCTAATGTTTACCATATTTACAAAATGAAGAAATGTAAAGAAAATGAACAATGATAAAAGGAATATTCCACTTTCATAAAAAAAATTCTGATAATTTTCTCACCCCCATGTCATCCAAAATTTTTTTTGTCTTTTTTGTTCAGTCGAGAAAAAATTAAAGAGCACCTATCACCCAATTCTTGTTTTTACATTTCCTTTGGTGTATAAGTGTGTATTAGTTCACGTTAACAATATGCAAAAGGTACAAACCCCAAAGCAAACGATGATGCATGTTATCCAATCCATCTCTTTTCTTTGACTACAACAAACACACGGATTGTAGGCCACAGTTTACTTCCTGGGATTGGTAATGTAGACAACACCGACATTATTATAATACCTCTCGCTTCAGACTCACAGGCTGTAAGTTAACTCCTGTTAGCAACCAAATCTTTTAACCCTTGTGTGGTGTTCGGGTCTGTGGGACCCGTTTTGAATGTTTACTGAAAGAAAAATTATGCAATTAATTGTTCTTTCAACCTCAAATTCATTGGCCTTGGCTCATTTTCTATGAAGAACATAAAAATAAACAACTTTATAATTAATGTACACTGTACACCCCCCCCTACACATTTATATTACATATGTGGTGTTCGGGTCCACTGGACCCGGGGTTAATAAAAGTGTAAAAATTGAATGTGCTATGTAACTTCACTCTGTTTTTCTCCTACCTGGGACTCATGTGAGTGCATGAGTGTGTTTGTATACATGTCTGTACATATGTGATGGATGCATGTCAGAGTTTTCTCCTTCTGCTTTTGCTGTAATGCCGCAAGGATACAACATGTTATATGCCGTGCATGAACATTTGTCTGTACCTACTGTCCCAAACACTTTACCTTCTGTCTAACAGGAACCATTCTACATTTTACCATTATAAAAAATCCATAGTTTTATTGTAGTAAAAGAGTAGTAATCATGGTTATTTGGTATATTGATTACCATTTGTAAAACCATGGGTTTACCACAAAACCTATGGTGTGTGTACCTGCTATTTATCACGTTGTGGGGACCAAATGTCCCACAAAGATGTGTGTGTGTGAGAGAGAGAGAGAGAGAGAGAGAGAGAGAGAGAGAGAGAGAGAGAGAGAGAGAATAATAGAGAAAGTAAAATATTATCCATGTATTTTCATCATTCTAAGTTGTGGCCAATAGCAACACATTGTACTTCAATGTGTGTGGACCAGATGGACACAGTATATGTGTATAAAATGCAAGAAATGCATATACAACACAGCTACACATTAAAAATTTGCTTCTTATGTGTTGTGTTGGCTGGCATGAACAGGTTATGTGTTTAGTGTGGATGATGTCTTATGATACGGCATCTGTTCAGTTTGAGGCCTGTGCTGTGTAGACTGACACAAATGTGTACAATTTCAAAAAGTTCAAATAATTAAACATCAACAGTGATGAAAAACTTTGTTTCATTTATACTTATTTAAGATAAATATGATTTTCCCCCCAATATCTGGATCAGAATAGAATTTTCTTCTTTTATTCCATATTACCACAAAAACGAATGGCACTTTAGTTTATAAATAGTCCTCTACCAGTGGTAAATGACCAATATTAACCATAAATTCTGTCTATATTACTTGCAATAAGGCTAAAGTTAACATCTGTAAACAATATTACATACATTTGTATGAATGCATTGGTTTAAGATACTAATAATGCTCTGGGTCCACCAGACCCACAAACATCGTCTAAGTAACAAAAATACGAACACCACACAAGGGTTAAACATTGTAAGGAGCGTCACATTTCCGGCAGACATCAGAGGTATTCAGGCCAATCACAACGTACAGATTAGCAGGCCAATCAGGGACACAGAGCTTTTTAAATCTGTGCGTTTTAGGAAGAGAATGAAAGCACATTGTATTGTATCAAATACACAAAATAACGTTGTATATCAGCAATAAAATAGGTGCTCTTTAAGTTTTTTGAAGAAAACATTTCAGGATTTTCCTCCATATAGTGGACCTCAACAGTTTACAGTTTCAATTCAGCTTCAAATGACTCTAAACTATCTCAACCAAGGCATAAGGGTCTTATCTAGCGAAACGATCACCATTTTCGCCACAGAAATTAAAATAAGTACTTTTCAATGATAACTCTGTCATGACTGCTGGGTGATCGATGGCTGTGTGATCTGTGTGTGTGTGTTGTTTACCTGTGGTGCCGGTTCCTTGTGTGTTCACTAACTCCGCCCCCTTGTTTCGGTAATTGTTCACCGGTGGTGTCTCGTTTACCTTTTCCTTTATATTGCACGTAGTCCTGTCTTTCGTTGCGCGCTCATTGTTTTATCACAGTCCTGCTGCCCTGCCTTGTCTTGTCAGTCGCTCTCTGTCTCTTCCTCTTGTTACCCCAGGTTTGGTTTGCGGCGTTCGGGGACTCGTCTTCGCCCGGACCGCTCGCTTGTGGATTACTGGAACTCATTGACTTTGTTTGTCTCTCGGAACAGCTGGTTCGCTTCGTTTCTAGGCGGTACACCAGCTGTCTCTGTTTCTCATCGGTTTGCATCATCGCCCGTGAGTGGAGTACACCTTTTACCATTGTGGATTACTTTGACTCTAATGACTGTTGTTTCTCGGAACCGCTGGTTCGCTTCGTTTTTAGGCGGTGACCAGTGGGTTCCGGGTGGCTCTCTCTCTCCCTTCGGATCTGTACTGGACTATCGTGTAGCGCCGACTCACTCTCTCCTACTGTGGGAGTGCTTCATTCCCACAGTAGTGTTATCATCCAGAGTGAGTCAACGGGCGTGTGCCATGTGTGGATCTACCAGTGACTTTGCTCTCCAGATCTCTCATTCTATTTTCTAAATAAATATTGTTAACTTGCACTTGACTCCGAAGTTTTTCCTGACAGATGAGCGCGCCACTAATGGAGTCAGCAAGTTTAGAGACACTGGAGGTGCAGACCGCCCTTCACCAGCAGGGGGCGGCCATCGATCAACATTCATCATTATTGTCTGCTGCTGCCAGGGATTTCAGTATCTTGTCTGTGCAACGTAAGGAGCTCAGTAATCGCTTGGACCAAGTGACTCCTCACTATGAAGCTCCAGCCTCATCCGGAGGAGCCGTTTCGATTGAACGGGAGCCACACACGGCAACACCCCCCACCTACAATGCCGACCCCAACACCTGCAGATCCTTTTTGCAACAGTGCTCTCTCGTCTTTGCGCTCCAACCCCGTCGATTTTCTTCATCCACTTCCGAGGTGGCCTATGTTCTGACGTTACTCACGGGAAGAGCGAGAGACTGGGGTATGGCCGCCTGGGGGGCTAAAGCTCCTTTTACATTTTCATTCGAGGCTCTTGAGGAGGAGATGTTAAAATTGTTTGACCGGTCACACAAGGGAGAGATGGCAGCGGCTGAGTTGGTGAGATTACGGCAACGTAATGACTCCGTTACTGACTTTGCTATAAGATTTAAGACTCTCGCTATTTGCTGCAACTGGAACGACGCGGCATTAAGAGCGCAATTTCTCGAGGGTCTCACACCGGGCATTCAAGACGAGATTGCACTGAGGGAGCCACCCACGTCACTGGAAGCTGCCATCGATCTGGCTCTGAGGGTTGAGTCTCGCCATCGGCAGAGAGATCTGCATCGCTCATTTCGCCATCTGATGTGGGAACCAGGGGAGGCCGCTTCAGAGACGCCTTCCGAGGAGCCTATGCAGCTGGGCAAGTTTCGTATCTCTGCTGGTGAGAGAAATCGTCGTCTGTCTAATGGCCTCTGCTTATATTGTGGCAAGCCGGGGCACCTGGCGGCCACATGTTCGGTAAAAAGCTCACGCCCACCGATGAACTTGGGAGTCTCGGTGGGCGCAACGTCATTTAAGTCTCCCGTAAGCAGCACAACACTTCCTGTCATTATTAATTCCTTCCATTCACAGGCGTTGCTGGATTCCGGTGCGGAGGCGTGTCTTTTGGATGCTGGGTTGGCCAAGTCCTGGGGTATCCCATTCATCCCTCTCTCCTCTCCTTTGTCTGCCTGGACATTGAAGGGCCAGCATATGGCTGTGATCACGCACCGCACACCCCCTGTGAGTTTGTTTGTTTCTGGCAATCATCGTGAGGAAATTGAGTTTTACATCTTAGAGGATTCACGATCACCAGTCATTTTAGGTCATGACTGGTTATCCAAACATAATCCTCACGTTGATTGGCAGAACAATGTTGTGTTATCTTGGAAGTCTTCGTGTTATGTTTCTTGTCTTGGTCCTGCTCCTTCTCTTGTCTCTTGTTCTGTCTCGCAGGTTCCGGCTGTCGATCTCTCAGGGGTCCCGGCGGAGTACTCGGATTTGTATCAGGTTTTCAGTAAGTCTCGGGCCACTTCTCTGCCTCCTCATCGGTCGTATGATTGCGAGATCAAACTACTTCCCAACACTTCTCCGCCTAAGGGTCGTATATTTTCCCTAGCTAAACCAGAAAGAGAGGCTATGGATAAATACATTAATGACGCTCTTAAAGCCGGTCTCATTCGCCGCTCCTCGTCTCCAGCTGGTGCTGGATTTTTCTTTGTAAAGAAGAAAGACGGGTCTCTTCGTCCGTGCATTGATTATCGAGGGCTGAATGACATTACTGTTAAGAATAAGTACCCCTTGCCATTAATGTCATCAGCATTCGAGTTATTACAGGGAGCGCGCGTATTTACCAAGATAGATCTGCGCAACGCTTATCACTTGGTACGTATTAAAGAGGGCGATGAGAGGAAGACAGCCTTTAATACACCCTCAGGACACTGGGAATATTCCGTTCTGCCGTTCGGTCTTTGTAACGCTCCAGCTGTCTTCCAGACCATGGTCAATGAAGTGCTGGGTGACATGATTAACAGATTTGTCTTTGTGTATCTCGATGACATTCTCATCTTTTCTCCCTCCATGCAGATACACACTCAGCACGTTTGCATGGTTTTACAACGGCTTTTAGAGAATCAATTATTCGTTAAGGCGGAGAAGTGCGAGTTCCACAGGAAGTCGGTTTCGTTTCTGGGTTTTGTTATTGCCGAGGGAGAAATTCGTCCCGATCCCGCTAAGGTTAAGACGGTTGCCAATTGGCCAGTACCCGACACTCGGAAGGAGCTTCAGCGATTTCTGGGGTTCGCCAATTTTTATCGGCGTTTCATCAGAAATTTTGATCAGATCGCTAAGCCTCTTACTTCTCTCACTTCACCTAACGTATGTTTCCGTTGGAATAGAGAGGCTCAGGAGGCCTTTGATGTGTTAAAGTCCCGGTTCATCTCTGCGCCTGTCCTCTCTATTCCCGATCCGGCTAAACAATTTATAGTGGAAGTGGATGCATCTGATGTCGGGGTAGGCGCCGTTTTATCACAGCGATCGTCTATTGATGGGAAAGTACATCCGTGTGCTTTTTTCTCTCACCGGTTAAACCCAGCAGAACGTAATTACGACATAGGGAATCGGGAGCTGTTGGCGGTTAGACTCGCTTTGGGTGAATGGCGTCACTGGTTGGAGGGAACCTCGGAGCCCTTTCTGGTCTGGACGGATCATAAAAATCTTGAATATATCCGTTCGGCCAGAAGACTAACATCTAGGCAGGCTCGTTGGGCACTCTTCTTTGATCGTTTCAACTTCACCCTCTCGTACCGACTTGGCTCGAAAAATACAAAACCTGATGCTCTCTCCCGTCTGTTCGAGAAGTCCAATTCGGAGAGGGCGGAGACCATTCTCCCGGAGGGGAGGGTGGTCGGCGCCCTCGTATGGGGAATCGAACAGCGGGTGAGAGAGGCCGGCCGGGAGGGGGAAGTTCCGGAGGGGTGTCCAGCGGGTCGCCTATGGGTTCCTGAGCGGTTACGTTCCGATGTCATCCGGTGGGGTCACGAGTCCAAGTTTGTCGGCCATCCAGGTATTCGGAGAACGTTGGCTGCCATCCGCCAGCGTTTTTGGTGGCCTTCTATGTCCACTGACGTCAGACAGTTTGTACTAGCCTGTTCGGTTTGTGCTCGTAATAAAGCATCTAATTTACCACCCGCTGGTCTGCTTAAATCTTTGCCCGTGCCCTCCCGCCCCTGGTCTCATATAGCCCTTGATTTTGTCACTGGCTTACCGGCATCTAATGGTAACACTGTTGTTCTAACTGTGGTGGATCGTTTTTCGAAGGCGGTTCATTTCATTCCCCTGCCCAAGCTACCTTCTGCAAAAGAGATGGCTCATGTTTTGATTAATCACGTCTTTCGGTTACATGGTATTCCGACTGACGTAGTGTCAGATAGGGGTCCTCAGTTCATCTCTCGTTTTTGGCAGGAGTTTTGTAGACAAATTGGCGCCACGGCCAGCTTGTCTTCTGGTTATCACCCGCAGACCAATGGGCAATGCGAACGGGCTAATCAGGATCTCGGTAGAACGCTCCGCTGTCTGTCGTCACAATATCTGAATTCCTGGTGCGATCAGCTCCTGTGGGTTGAGTATTCTCATAATTCTCTTCCCGTTACGTCTACCAATTTATCCCCGTTTGAACTTTCCATCGGTTATCAACCTCCCCTGTTTCCATCACAGGAGCCCGAGGCAGCGGTTCCGTCTGCGTTAGCTTTCGTACGCAGGTGCAGACGCACCTGGAGGAGAGCTAAGACACTGTTATTATCTAATTCCAGACGAACCAAAGCTGCAGCTGATCGTCATCGGCGACCTCCACCCCGTTACGTTTGTGGTCAAAAGGTATGGCTTTCTACCAAGGATCTGTCTCTCCGTGAGCCTTCTCGTAAGCTGGCTCCGAGATTCATTGGGCCATACAGTATTTCTAAGGTCATTAATCCGGTGACGATAAAGCTTAAGTTACCCCTTTCTCTTGGTCGGGTTCACCCTGTTTTTCATGTATCCAAGGTTAAACCTGTGATGTTTGCTCGCTATAACCCTCCTGTCTCTGCCCCTAATCCCCCCGCCCCTCGTCTAGTGGATGGTGCCCCTGTCTATACTGTTAAGAGGTTACTAGACTCCCGCCGCAGGGGCAGAGGATTTCAGTATTTAGTGGATTGGGAAGGATACGGTCCGGATGAGAGGAGCTGGGTTCCGGGTCGGGATTTGCTAGATCCTGGGTTGATCGAGGACCTCCGTCGGCGACAGGGTGAGTCTCCCGGTCCGTCTGGTGCCGGTCGTGGAGGGGGGGCTACTGTCATGACTGCTGGGTGATCGATGGCTGTGTGATCTGTGTGTGTGTGTTGTTTACCTGTGGTGCCGGTTCCTCGTGTGTTCACTAACTCCGCCCCCTTGTTTCGGTAATTGTTCACCGGTGGTGTCTTGTTTACCTTTTCCTTTATATTGCCCGTAGTCCTGTCTTTCGTTGCGCGCTCATTGTTTTATCACAGTCCTGCTGCCCTGCCTTGTCTTGTCAGTCGCTCTCTGTCTCTTCCTCTTGTTACCCCAGGTTTGGTTTGTGGCGTTCGGGGACTCGTCTTCGCCCGGACCGCTCGCTTGTGGATTACTGGAACTCATTGACTTTGTTTGTCTCTCGGAACAGCTGGTTCGCTTCGTTTCTAGGCGGTACACCAGCTGTCTCTGTTTCTCATCGGTTTGCATCATCGCCCGTGAGTGGAGTACACCTTTTACCATTGTGGATTACTTTGACTCTAATGACTGTTGTTTCTCGGAACCGCTGGTTCGCTTCGTTTTTAGGCGGTGACCAGTGGGTTCCGGGTGGCTCTCTCTCTCCCTTCGGATCTGTACTGGACTATCGTGTAGCGCCGACTCACTCTCTCCTACTGTGGGAGTGCTTCATTCCCACAGTAGTGTTATCATCCAGAGTGAGTCAACGGGCGTGTGCCGTGTGTGGATCTACCAGTGACTTTGCTCTCCAGATCTCTCATTCTATTTTCTAAATAAATATTGTTAACTTGCACTTGACTCCGAAGTTTTTCCTGACAAACTCATCTTGCACTTGCCTATTGATGCGCCATTGTTTTGCCTATTGATGCGCCACTTAGTTGGTGAAAGTGACAATTGTTTTGGTAGATAACACCTTTATGCCACAGTTTGTTTTCAACTGGAGAAGGAAAGGCATAAACATCTTGGATGACATGGGGGTGAGTAAATTATTGTTTTTTATTAAAGTTGAGTAATCCAAAAATTAGTCAAAAGAGTGTTATGATGTTGCTCCTATTCAGGTTACATGGTTACAAGTGTTACTATTTTTTAGTTTATTCAGTTCATGCTATACTAGTCAACATTTGAAGTGGAAAAAAGCACAAGTATTGTTTAAAATTTTAGACGACTTTTATGAAAGGCTTTGATCCACTTGAAATGTTAACTTGTGGTAAATACATTTTAACTATTGGTGGACGGTCAGGACATGCAAGGCCTTCTTTTCTGGCCTGAATACTATCAGAATCACTGACATAATTTATTTTCCATAAATGTGCATTGTATTCCCAATAGTCTATTTTCTTCATTTTATACATTTTCTCAAGGTTTGCGCTGCTTCCAGAAGGGGTATGTTTATGTTGGAGCTTTTATCCAATTATATTACAGCCATCATTTGTTGCCAGGCAGGGACAAGAAACTCTGCTTTGAGACCTTCAGAAACAGTAGTGCTGGCGCCTGTAAGCTTAAAATGAATGATAATGAAGCTGTTGCTTTAACCAATCAGATTTCAAGTTGGCGACTTCAGGGCCATCTATAGTAGTTGATATTTTCATAGTCTTTTGATTGGATGGTCAAAGAGCGTACTACTAAAGTTAATTTAATTAACATTAAAACATACACTACTAGCCAATAGTATCAAACGTTGCAGCTGAAGCCATCTATACTGTAACAGTGTGTATATATATATATATATATAGCATTCCTTCACACTGCATGAGATATCTGTATGTGATACAACAAGCTGGCGTCATATTGATGGTGGATTAAATCAGGTAGGACACTACTGAAGGTGTAAAATACACATCCTGCCACTGACTTTAACACTTTAATGTAACTTCTGTTCATGTTGTTCACATTCAAGTCCTGATCCAAAACCATTTGAGAACCTCTGATTAAAATAAGATGAGGTGTTTAATTTTTAAGAAATGGACATTAGGCTATACGTACACTCTAAAAATGGCTGGGTTATTTTTGACCCATAATGGGTAAATATCGGACAGAACACACTGTTGGGTTGAAATTGACCCAATGCTGGGTTATTTTAACCCAACTGCTGGGTTATTATACCCCATGGTTGCATAACAACAACCCAACATTGGGTAATTTTTAACCCAGCACGGGGTAATTTTTAAACCAGCTCGTGTTCTGTCCAATATTTACCTATTATGGGTCAAAAATAACCCAGCCATTTTTAGAGTGTATGTTATTCGAAATTCTTTCTCTTCATTGCACTCACCTGACAAACTCCTTTGCCTGCTCTCCCTGCACAGATCATCTGTGATGTGATTATATCACCATCTGTTGGCTTGTACTGGCAGGCACATTGCCTGTTGCTCACGATTGGGACTTCTACTTCCTGAAGAGTTTTGGGAGCCGGCAAAACCTCTATCACAAAGATAAACAGTGTTTGTGTGTCGTTGTACAGACTTGGGTATAGTTTGGAGGGAAGTAAAGGGGAATAAAAATAAATTTGCCAATATAGTGTGTGCAACTGGTGTGTTTTGCCATATCAGGAAACATGTAACCACATGTGCAAGACTTACTCCGCCTGCACACATACTAATAATGCACACAAGTCAACTGTTAGATGGACTTAGATGACTAAAAAAGGAAGTTTTAGCCTAGCCATTTAAAGCACATGTGTGCAACCCAGCACAAACAGTGAAAGACAAACGAGTGAAAAATAGAAAACTGTGCAACAACAATATATTACACTACAGCAGTGGTCTCCAACATGGTCTGTGTGTTTACCTGCCAAAGCACATTCTATTAATAGCCTCAATTTAAATATGTATGCATTACATAGTTTTGTTAATAGCTTGGTTTCTTTAATATGTGCTAACATTTTAAACAGTGATAAAATATATCAAAATATATCAAGTAAAATCAAATAAAATCAACAAGTAAAAGAAAAAAGTTTTGAGGAGACTTGATAGAGCAGATTGTTTTATCCATTGTGGTAGCCCTTGCTCACAAAAAGTTTAGAGACCCCTGCACTACAATATGCATAAAGGTAAATAATAAAGTAGTGCTGATCAGTATACAGTATTGCTCTGATTACAGAAGAGACTGCTTGTCAACATCACTACACATATTTTAGCAGCAGTTCATTTGCTTTTTAACTGTACTGTACAAATACTCAGCAGAAAAGCATGTTCTCCCTTTATAAACACTGCTAAGGTACTGAGTCAAAACCCTACATACTGAATATAATAATTTTCTCACAGTTAATGGCATGAGACTAGCCTGACGTAGTCATACTCAATTCTAGTCAGAATTTGAGTCTGATACCGCTCCATTGAGCTATAATTATGAGGCGTGTCTCAACCGAAAAATGCCTCTGCACTCAATTGGATAGACCTACAACCAATCAGAGCAACGGAGTGTGTAACGTATGTTGAAATGTCGTCTTTTGTAGCCTGATCGAACTGCTAGTTATTTCGCTACAATGACACTAACATTGTGATTATACTAAGTCTGAGTTAGCAATGTACATCAACACCTACTATGTTTACAACATTTCATTTATATCACAACATTGTATTTACTAAGTCATACAGTAAGACTATCTCTTACCATTTGTACGTTAGGTAAACTTCATCCACAACAATACCCATTAACGTTACGTTGGCTTGAAAAATATCGGAGACTAGCATGTCCCTCCACTTATTCAGCAGCCACGATTCTGGGCTTCCGAAAAGAAGCTGGCAACGACCGCTAATTATATCCATCTCGTCGTGCACGCCGAGTTGCATCGCCGTGACACTCATTTCAGTTGCTTCTTTAACTTTGTCCTCCATAAGTGCGACCAACTTTTGCCGAATCCCGTAGGAAGGACGGCAAAAACATAAACAAATGCCTTGCTCGCGTTTCTCTGTTCCTCTTTTAAAATCAATGCTCTGTCGATATATTTTAGAACAGACTCAACGTCAGAATCCACCCATCTGAATTCTCCAGCGGCAGCCATTTCGTTGTAAACAGATTCAACACACGCGCTCTTTGGTGACGCGGTTGATTACGTTACTGTTAAACATCTGTCCATCATCGTATAAGGCCCGCCCTCACAATTTGATTGGTTCGACCAGCTTTGGGACTCGCATAGTAGCTCCTCAACGGAAAAACCCCAGACCGATCCAGAGCCATAGAAAAACACGCCGTTTCTCAAAACCAAGTACGCTGAACTCGGACTTGTGTCCTTCGTAGTTCGAACTTGCAAGTGCAGACTCGGAAGAACGAACTCCTGACGCGAAATGCATTCTGGGAAACTTCACTGTCATAAGTCCACACAAGTCTCCTCTGATGCATCCTCGATAAAATGGGCGGATCAAGAACACATCCCGGGATTTTATGTGAACTTGGGCTTGATGCGAACTTTGAATTGGAACAGTACTTGGGCCGCAACTGATGACGTTTCACAAGTCCACAAGAACGCAAGTACAGACAAGAACGCATATTGAGAAACGGCTACAGAGTTGTGCCACCGGAAGTCCAGAAGCTCGCCCGTCACATGATTCACGGAGATTTCAGTTAGTATAGTAGTTTTTGTTGGGTATATTACTGATCATATACTGTATTAATATTATATTAGGCCTAAGGCCTATTGCTTTTACACAAGGCTATAAGACACCCAGTTAAACTTTTGTTTTATGAGAAAAGGTCGAAACGACCGATAAACAAGAGGACGTCATTTCAGATTAGTTAACTTTCGTTTTCTCAGTTTCCTAATTAAACGAGACCAGGTGCGATCCTGCCACTATACCCCGATTGTTCTTGCCACGATTATTTTGAGAAACAACGTCGGAACAACCAATAAACAAGAGTACGTCATTTTAGATTAGAGAATTCGTCCAGCTGTACTTTAGCTAGGCCAAGGCCATGAGAACCAATAAGCTGAATATATAATTTTAGATACGAGGAAGGATTCAGCTGCACTTTTGCTACATCAAACAAATAAAATTAATTGTGGCAGACCGAGACCAATTAGAAGAGTATACGTCATCTCAGATAAGAAGTGTTTGATCTTACTGTATAAAAATGGAGTCAGATGTTGGGAGGGCAGATGATCTTTGAGCACCTCTATGAGGGGTGTTGATTGTCTCACTTTGGCTCGAGCAAATAAAGTAATTTTTGTTTGGCACCTGGAACCTTTGTCTCCTGAGTATTTTTCTTATGAAGATTTAAGCTAAGACTTTTTGCCACAACATAATTTGGTGACCCCGCGACGTGATTGGACAGAGGCTACGGAGTGGAGGGCTGCAGACGGGCAGAGGTCGGCCAGGTCACACAAGGGCGCGCCACTATAGAGGTGAGCATAAATTTACTTGCTTATTCGGTAACGCTTTAGATTACAGCCCGGAAAGTACTACGTAAGTACAGCGAATTTAGAGCGTATGTTTCTGTAATTATAGATTACTTATGAAGTACGTACGTGTAATTATAAGGGAACAATTTATAATATTTGGGGAACAAAAGGGGTAACAACCAGGAAAAATACAAATAATATATGCAGTGAAGTACTGCGTAAGTACAGCGAATTTACAGCGTATGTTTCTGTAATTATAGTATACTTATGAAGTACGTATGTGTAATTATAAGGGAACAATTTATAATATTTGGGGAACAAAGTGGTAACAACCAGGAAAAATACAAAAAATATATGCAGTAAGTATTTTAGATAACTAAACAAAACTTAAAATTCAGTTAATGTGTTTATGCTATTTATTAGTACGATACAATTTATTTAGAATTTTCAATAAAGGTTACTTACCTTAAGAAAGAAAAAGAGTACAGGAATTTGTTGGGTCATCAAGCAAAATTAAAAATAGGCAAGGCAACTTTGGTGAAAACAAAGCAAGCAAAACTAGAACTACACTCTTAGAACAAATGTGTTAAAAACAACACATTAGTGTTGATTCTGGGACGACACATTAAATGCGTTGTCCCGAAATCCACCCATCTCTGTGTTATTATGGAAACAACACATTTTGTGTTACTTTTAACACAACTTGTGTTATATTTTAACACAAAATCAACACAAAATGATATATAATGTGTTAAAATTACACATAATGTGTTAAAAACTTAACACACAAAGATGTGTAAAAAATTAACACATCCTTTCTAAGAGTGTATTTTCTGTAGTTACTGTTTTGTGTTGTTACAGTCTAAGTCAAAAATTTTTACCCCCTTGTTTCACGTAGTTACAGAGTAAGTACAGAATCTGCGGGCTGTAAATTAAAGTGGCACTTGTTACCCCCTTGTTTCACGTAGTTACAGAGTAAATACAACATCTGCGGGCTGTAAATTAAAGTGGCACTTGTTACCCCCTTGTTTCACATAGTTAAAGAGTAAATACAACATCTGTGGGCTGTAAATTAAAGTGGCACTTGTTACCCCTTGTTTCACGTAGTTAAAGAGTAAATACAACATCTGCGGGCTGTAAATTAAAGTGGCACTTGTTACCAGTGTTGGGAACGTTACTTTAAAAAAGTAATTAGTTATAGTTACTAATTACTTCTCACAAATAGTAACTGAGTTAGTAACTGCGTTACATTATTATAAAAGTAATTAATTACCAGGAAAAGTAATTACTGCGTTACTTAAAATTTTTTTAATATTTCAAATAACTTGAATGCCCCTTACAAAATTAAATATGTTAAATGACTAAAATGGATACTAAAGAGAAATCACTAATTTTGTGGCAGCATGTGACGATGTGAGGTGCTTTATTAGATCAGAATTACTAGCCACAGACGTGGAGAGACTTTTTCTTCATGGGCATAAGTTGCACATTACACAAACATTCTTGCCTTTCACCTCAACAATGGAAAAGTAGTGCTTTATACTTCGTGTTTGCGTCCGCTACCTTTGAGCTTGTTGTACTTGCCATCGCCCTGTCGCCGGTGTTTTCAGAGTGATTGATGCGCGATGACCGGGCTGCATGTCAGTGCTTTGAGATGGGGCACAGTCAGCAGAAGCACCGCTGCTCGTTGAGAAGAGAAAACGACGCGTATTTTCATGTCAGTCTACAAAAGTCTCCAACCACGCCAGAAAAGATAGCTAGATTTGTCCTATAAAGTCGCTAAAGTGATAGAAAGATGCTAAATCTAGCGACAAAGTGACCAAGTTGCTCAGACTTTTTAACACTGCTGCTCGGCAGTGCTGGCTCCTCGCACTGCGCGTGTGGGCGGGCCTTTTTGTGAACTCTGCCTCTGGTTGGCTACCGATGGAAATTAAGCCAATCATCATCCGTTATGTTTCTCACAACACACAAGAGAAAAAAAGTGTTTTTGGCTTAGAGAGTGAGCATACGCGGCTGAAAATCACTACAGTAAGATCAATTTTAGTAATGCGCAGCATTTTAATGTCAGTAACGATAACGGCGTTATAACGGGGGAAACAGTAATTTATTTGATAACTCGTTACTGAAAAAAATAACGCAGTTACTAACGCCAATTACTTATAACGCCGTTATTCCCATCACTGCTTGTTACCCCTTTGTTCCGAAAATATTATAAATTGTTCCCTTAAAATTACATGTATGTACTTTATAAGTACACTATAATCACAGAAATGTATGCTATAAATTCGCTGTACTTACGCAGTACTTTACTGCATATATTATTTGTATTTTTCCTGGTTATTACCCCTTTATTTCCCAAATATTATAAATTGTTCCCTTGTAATTACACGTACGTACTTCATAAGTAAACTATAATTACAGAAACATACGCTGTAAATTCGCTGTACTTACGTAGTACTTTCCGGGCTATAATCTAAAGCGTTACCGCTTATTCTGTATAGTGCTTGTGTGGTCTGCCGAAGGTAAGCCCTGAGCGGTGTTGATACTCTAGGTCTCTCCAAATTGAACACAGCAATTTGATACTTATAATCTAAATTATTTGCTTCCATTAAGATAATGATAAAATATTGAATTGATAAAGCAAAAAGGGTTCCAGATTCTAAACAGGTGTGCGTGTGAGTGCGGGTGTCGAGCTTGGTGCTCGAATAAACCCTGCTTGGGCAGGTCACGCGAGAGGCGTGTCGGGCCTTGGGGTCCGGAGCTTGGTGCTCGAAAAAACCCTGCTTGGGCAGGTCGGGCCTTGGGGTCCGGAGCTTGGTGCTCGAAAAAACCCTGCTTGGGCAGGTCGGGCCTTGGGGTCCGGAGCTAGGTGCTCGAAAAAACCCTGCTTGGGCAGGTCGGGCCTTGGGGTCCGGAGCTAGGTGCTCGAAAAAACCCTGCTTGGGCAGGTCGGGCCTTGGGGTCCGGAGCTAGGTGCTCGAAAAACCCCTGCTTGGGCAGGTCGGGCCTTGGGGTCCGGAGCTAGGTGCTCGAAAAAACCCTGCTTGGGCAGGTCGGGCCTTGGGGTCCGGAGCTAGGTGCTCGAAAAAACCCTGCTTGGGCAGGTCGGGCCTTGGGGTCCGGAGCTAAGTGCTCGAAAAAACCCTGCTTGGGCAGGTCGGGCCTTGGGGTCCGGAGCTAGGTGCTCGAAAAAAGCCTGCTTGGGCAGGTCGGGCCTTGGGGTCCGGAGCTAGGTGCTCGAAAAAACCCTGCTTGGGCAGGTCGGGCCTTGGGGTCCGGAGCTAGGTGCTCGAAAAAACCCTGCTTGGGCAGGTCGGGCCTTGGGGTCCGGAGCTAGGTGCTCGATAAAACCCTGCTTGGGCAGGTCGGGCCTTGGGGTCCGGAGCTAAGTGCTCGAAAAAACCCTGCTTGGGCAGGTCGGGCCTTGGGGTCCGGAGCTAGATGCTCGAATAAACCCTGTAAAAAATCCTGTAGGTCAGGTGGTCGCTGGTACGATCTATGTGTAATTTGTCTTGTTGCTATGTGTTGTTTTTGTCAGTAATTGTAGCATTAATTTGGTGAACTGTGTTAAAACTGCAATCAGTTTGTGTATTCTATATAAATGTTGGACTGATGAGAGAGTGTTTTTCTATGTCTGTGTCTTATTCAGCGTGGGAAAATGTTTGCCTGCTAGAACTGTGTGTGTGTGAAAAGATAAGAACTAAGAGAGCAGAGAAAGGAGGGGCTCATTGTGTATGAGAAAAAGATTGAGAGAGATTTTTGTGAATGAAAAACTGTTTTGAGTGAGAGCATATGAGAGATCAGTGTGTGTTAGTAAAGAGAAAGTGAGGCCTCTGTAAATATAAACTGTAAATATGAGTGATTTTATCTTTAAAAACTTAGCTTTTGATCTTATTTTTCATTTTCTCATTTTCTTTTTTCCTTAATAGACTTAATGAAGTAATTATGGATGATAATAACTTAAAATATAAGAGACGTGTATTTATAGCAGCTAGGGATGTTCATATTGTATATAATAATAATTGCTAACGCATGGTGACACAAAGGTGGCCCCTAAATGACACAAATTAGCAAAAGCAAAACTTTTTGAAATGCGTCCTACTTTAGAAATGACTTCTGTGGTAGATGAAAAAGAGACAATCTGCCATTTTTGGATAACAATCATCTGAGCTGATTGCGTGGTCTTTGATGAGGTAATGTTGCGTGAATATCTGATAATGTATGAATCCTGTTGATTCTGTTGTAGATCTGTCGCTCCTATTTGCACGTTTAAATGAGATAAAATGTTTTGTTTTTACCAGGTCACAGACAACTGTCAACTATTTTTACTCAATGACAAATTTATATTAAAATCTTATAAGTTAATGGTTAATGTTCAGTTAATAAGCTGCGGTTGTCGGTTGTGAAAATTAACTGATACGAACATTCCTATTAGCAGCAGAAAGAGTGTGAAATGTTTAAATTCAAACTGAAATAAGAAATATTAACAATCACTTTTGGAAAAGCATTTAGCAAATATTTAGCAGTAATATAATATAAAATTAATAGACTGGTATCTGAGATAATTAGTGGAAGTACAAAAGTTACCAGAAGTACAGAAAAAGTGGCCATAGATAACCTGGCAAGTAATAATTAGAATCCTTTGTGAGATGTCATGTTGATAGAATATTTAGATAAGGTTTGCTCATGCAACCTTCAGAGATCAAGTAGGCCACGTATGCCTGAAACTGGAAATAATAATATTTTGGAAATATTATTTGTGAGTGTGAAGTTGTCTATTTATTCATTGGTCACCCCTTATTTTGTATTAGGGAATATACATTAATTATTACATAATAGT
The DNA here is from genome assembly GCF_030506205.2 of Paramisgurnus dabryanus. Classification (NCBI taxonomy): domain Eukaryota; kingdom Metazoa; phylum Chordata; class Actinopteri; order Cypriniformes; family Cobitidae; genus Paramisgurnus; species Paramisgurnus dabryanus. The sequence continues at coordinate 70,167,449 of NC_133337.1, read as the reverse complement.
AAACAATAATAAACAGTATTATGAATAAATAAATGAATTAATAAAAAGTAATCTGTGATAAGAGTATATGCATGAACAGTGCATTGTGAGCGTAGGCCTTTGATTGCCTGTGACAGAGAAAGTGTAATAAGAGTATTTGTGAGAGAATTTGAGGGAGGAACCTTGAAGAAATACATTTTCCAAATGAACCCATGTAATTAATTCTAATTATGGTGAAGTGTGTTTTTTCAGACATGGCATCCATATCATTGGAAAGGCTGAAGTCCAGGCATCCTATCAGAAGGGATTTGATTACAAGAACTTCCAAACAAATGGACCAAACGTACCAAACACTGTAGGCAAAATGACTAGAGGATGGAACATTTGAGGTAACAGTGTGTGAGGACATGGAAAATTTGTAGGAATTACAAACCCTCAGAGTAAAATAAGAGAAGAGATGAGAAAAGAATAATAATAATGATAATAATAAAATAATTGTTTTTAATTTAAAAAGAAAAAAAAGAAAAGGAGGGACTTTACTTTTTAAAATTTAGAGTAAATAGATTTAGAATAAAAAGATTCTAAAAGAAGATGATAAAAAGTTGCAGACAAAGAAAAAATGCCTCCTCTAGGGATGAGGGATCTGAAAACCAATTACCAATAATTACAGGTGACATACAATTTGAGGACAGAATAGAAGTAGAGCCAGACCAATCACAGGCTAGAGCACAACCCCTTTTACAAACCCCTAAACTCGCCACAAACACAGATGAGCCCACAGGCCCAATTAAAAAAAAAAAAAACACACAGCAAACCAAGGCCACAACCCAGTTCTTAGCGCATAGGCTGATGCAGCCAACACTTTAGGAAAGATTTTAACACCCCCTGAGATACATAAGGCATATGATAGTGTAGCCACAGCCCTACATCAGATAACACCCCTAGACGTAAGCAGAACAAAAAGGCTTAAGTTAAGGATGGACAAATTTAGGAATGACATAAAAAAAAGTAAATGATACAACACCGGCAGGAAGTGTAGAGTAGGGACCAGGCAGGCTGGAGAAACCAGACCAGTAAAAGCTACAAGCAAGAGGAAAATTCAAGCAAGCAGATGGTATCTCAAGGATGGAGAGAGAGGGTGCAAGGATTTAAAGTTTGAGACTGGAAGCTGGGTAAACGTTGGACAAGAACAGCAAGCTGCATGGATTTATGCCAAGAGACAATGTTGAAGAACCCAAAAATACATCAATTTGCCTGATTTTGATAAAGGGGACAACAAGGACAATATTTACACTGGGCCATGCAGGATTTTTATGGACTAGCTGCACGCCTTCCAGAAATACATGAAGGAGCCAGAAAATGGATACACATTTTTGAGCAAAAGACAGCAGGGTGTGTCTTAGCCATAGGAGATATCAAGGCCCTGTTGGCAAAGTATGTCGGTGGAACAAAGTTGAATTAACTTTTGAATGATGCTGGACTGAGAATTGCAATTGACAACATCAGAAGAGATCAAATGACCTTTGCCCCCTTTAGGAAGAGCATGTGGACAACAAAATGCAGAGAATACCCCATGCAGATTGACCCAACGATGCTGAAAGGTGATCCTATTGGTGAAACAGATAATCCAACAGCATATATGCAAGAACAGCTGAAACGGTGGTGTGAAGAACTGTGAAAAGACCCGGAAGAAGACTTTGTTTTAGCTGCACTGGTCAGAAATGCAATAGTGGAAGCTGTGCCACCACCGGTTAAAACCAAACTCGAAGATGTGGTCGAACTGAACTCCAAATCACACAAGGAGTTCTGTCATCATGTTTCACATGCAGTCGAGCAGCACCGAAAGAATGAGCTGAAGGCAACAACAGCAGAGAGAGAGAGATGCAGAGGGGGCTGGCACAGTTACAGCAAGACGACTTTGTGAGCAAAACTAAGAAAAAAGCACAAGCTGTTCTGAAGGAGGAACAACCAGCTTTAATGGCGCTCACCAACACACCTGCCCCCACCATCCAGCAAACACAGATAGCAACACCAGCCCAACCCACTCCGGGAAATGCTCAACAGCAAGCCACTCTCATTGTTATCTGTGCAAAGCCAAAACAGCAAAACAGCAGGAATGGACAAAAACACCAAGGAGGCACAGGACAAGGCAGACCAAAAAGATCACGGGAAGGATGCTGGGGCTGTGAAGATGCTGGGGCAGCCTGGACACTTCAGAAGTGAATTTCCGAATAACCCATGATCTAATTAAGATCAACAAAACTGACAGCAGAATTAACAAGGCGGACGGTTGAACCAACAAGACTGGCAGCCAAACCAGAGACAGTAAGGCCCACCCATAGCAGCAGCAGCAATCACAACAACAATCACAGTGTGGCCCAGTGAATCTGTGGTGTGGGCCAGACCAAAGCTACTAAGGTTGCCCAGAGGATCCTAACGGGAGGGGCCAACATCAAATGATAACTGACAATGCTGACGTCAGATTATTGACTCTGCGGGTTGAAGTTGAAGGCAAGTCTGAACCTATGATGACTGACACTGGAGCAATTTACACATGCGTAAGTCCAAATTATACCACACACCTCCACCTGTCTGAAAATTTTGAAAAACAAGCAGGATTTTAAGGAAAAAACCCAGCTGACACCTCTGACTGCTCCAGGAATTTATATTAACAGTGAGATACTTAGAAAAACTACAATGATGACACCACAAGTAAATGTATATTGGATAGGAAAACTTAGAATAGAATATATACATGATAATTACAAAATGGAAAAGTTTGTGAAAGAGCAAATTAATGAACATAGAAGGTACAGTCTGAATTTTTACTGTATTATGATGTATGACCCCTTATCCAGAGCAGATCTAGAAAAAGAGTGAATAAATGAGAAGGAATGATAGAAAGGTCCCCTGATTTCCCCACATATATGTCACAGGCCGGATCGGACCCGAGATCTCTAAAGGGTCACGCCCCTCTCTAGTTGCCACCTCGAGGAGTTTCCCAAGACCACCCCAATGACCAGACAGACAAGTATATTATAATTAAAATATAACTTTATTTAAATATTAAAAACAAGGGGGAAAGGGGAGAGGGCAGTTTAAAACAAATATCTCTTTCTCGCCTCCAGGGCGGTTTGGACCATGAAACGGGGGCTGGGACTCCTTCCTGGTTTTGTCCTTTGACTCGTGGCGCCCTCCGCTTCTTCAAGGCTTGGGCTCTCCATTCGCTTCGGGGCATTCACTGAGACACAGGTACGTGGTTCACACTATTGACACGGTTCGTTCCTCCTTAAGACGTTGCTATAAGCAAAGGTAGGTAACACATCACAATGGTAAGTTACTCACAAGACTTGGGCTTTCCATTCACTTCGGGGCGTTCACTGGGGCACAGGTGAGTGGTTCACACTATTGACACGGTTCGTTCCTCCTTAAGACGTTGCTATAAGCCAAAGGTAGGTAACACATCACAATGGTAAGTTACTCACAAGACTTGGGCTTTCCATTGCTTTTACAGGCAGTGGACTTTCGCAGCAGCGTCCGTACACAGTATACCTCCACTCGTCACCTAAACTTCCTGGGTGTCGTGGGGACTGAGGAGTCGTGTGGCACAGAGCCGAACGCTTCCCTAGCTCCCCCTTCTGTTGTAGTAACCGGGGTCGCGAGCTGGGGCGAACTCTCGACGAGGCTCCACCCACACCCGGGGTTTCTGTTGGATAGATCTACACACAACTACGACCCTCCGTCCGTACAGTGCACGTTGGCTGCTACTCACTCTGATGTACCGCCGGGCTTCGCCACTGCCTGCTGGCTGGAGTGGTGTGACTCTTGCTAACACACAGGGAGGCAAAACAAAGGAACTTTAATTCCCCTTCTCATAGGGCTCCAACCACAGCGTGTTCTCTCCTTCTCACGACCGTCCGGGGCCAGGGCAGCTTTGGTCGCTACAAGCACAGCATACAAAGCAAGCTTTAGTGTAAACAAAAATGATAATCACAACACACCCACAGCACTCTGCACGCACACTTTACATGAATTTATGGACTGAAGCCGCCTGGCTTTGACTACCTCGTGAGGCGGGTTGAGCGTTGTCCTTTCCCCAGAGAAGACGGGTTAGTACACAATTTTGATCAATACAGCCCCTGTATGTTCACAGTTACCTCTTTGGCTCACCCACGCTTCCTTCCTCCGCAGGGCCAGATAACAGACAGCACACGTTTCCCCAGTTGAGTTTCTTTCCCGTGTTTCCGATCGATCCACGGCTCGCCCACGCTCCTCTCTTCAGTGGGGCCAGGAACCTTCAACACACTTCACATGTACACCAAGCAGCTCTTCATATAAATACTTCATCGACACACATCAGCTGTTACTCACTCTTCGTTGTCAACATAATCTTACAACAATGTACTCGCTGACTCGATAGTAGCCCAGTCACACGTGAAATCGCCCAATGATCCCTTCGCCCGATCGTCTTATACTTCCTTCTTCCCCAAGGGATCGATGTTGGTCGATAAAGCGGGTCTGCACAGCAGCAACACAGCGCACACACAGTACACCAAAAGCACCTCGGTGTGGTGTCCCTTTAATTTTCACAGCCCCGTCCTTTTCGCCTCTTTTGGCAGCCGCACTCTTTCCTTACACCATAAGTGATTCACGGATCAACGGCGCCCTTCGGCTCCTCCAGGGACGGAGCGTGTGGTTAGGTTTGCCCAAGGCATAAAGGGACTCACGCCCGAAAACAACTCTGCTCCTTTGTGCTTCTTTGGACCTTTTTATGTGACTTGTCTTCACTCCCTCCTCCAATCATGGGTTGCTCCACTGATTCGCCACACCTGTTGCTCATTCCTCATAATTTTCGTTGTCATGGAGACCAGGAAGTAAAATGGTGTTTTAAAATCGGGTCCGGGCGGAAACCATCTTTAAACGGAACCTTTCTCCGCCACTTTTGGTTCCCGCCCTACCATAGTCACCTAGTGACATATAGAATAGGGCCCCAAGTTACAGCTTCACAGATAGACACTTGATTTAAAAAAAAAAAAAAAAAGGATTTTTGACTCTACAGCACATGTGACTATTTTGCAGGCAAATAATTTTAGTATAAAGATCTTAGCCATATGATGAAAAATAAAATAGGGAACGCAGTAAAATTCTATACTGCTCATTTTGGAAGAGAGGAGAAACAAGAAAGTTGTGCGCACCATGGTTCTGGCAGGAGAAGTTGCAACAGATAAGATAGAGATGCTTTGGCAGTCATCCCAGAAATACAGGCAGGCCTAACATCAGAAATAGAGCAGCTGATTTCGAACTAATTTCTGGAACAGCTAAAACATATTTAAGTTTAACAAAAATTAGCAAAATCCGTAAGAATTAAAATAGAAAACAAGAGTACCCATTGTGACAGGAAACAACAAAATGTTAGAAGCACTATTGAGGCATTAGGAGTTTTTAGTAGAAACAACAAGCTATTGTAAAACACCAATATTTTCTGTAGCTAAAGCTTTATTTTTGTACATGATTGGAGAAATATAAATGATGTATTTGAAGATTGGCCAGCACACAGTAAGTTCCAGATCCACACACACTGTTAACTAGTATCCCTCCTGAAGTAAAATGTTTCAATGAAATTGATTTATGCTCTGCTTTCTTTATTATTTAACTGGACGAGAAATGCAGAAACTTTTACCTACAAAGGTAAACAACTCACTTATTTTAGATTACTGCTAAATTTCCTCATTTACTTTATATTTTCAATTAATTAATTATTGAAACAGATTTGTAAAGATCTAGTGCTGGACAATGCACTGTTCCAATATGTGGATGACCTATTAATTTAATATCCCACACTTGACCAATGCTGTAGAGATTATAAAAGTATTAAATAAATTATCTGAGGGGGGAGGCACAAAGCCTCTAGAGCTAAATTACAAAATTGTTAAACATAGGTTCAATATTTGATAAGATTGCATATAAGACTGAGAAATTATAACCTAACACATTAGAAGGCATAAGCAAAGCACTTATGCCACAAAGGAAAAAACATGACAGAGTTTAGCTTTGATTGGATAGAGGATTATGTAACAAAAATTGCATATCCATAAAATCATTAATAATTCAGTGAAGCAAAAAAAAAAAAAAATTTGTAAGTGCCTTACTTTTACTTTAAAGCATTCATATTATTAAAATGAGACACATATTTGTAGCCCCAACTGTGATGTATGATTACTCACTAGAGGATAATGTCTCAACAGAACTAATGTAACTAGGGGAATAAATGTGGGAAAAATTCCATAATAACTGCATCACAATTTGACATTTGGAAAAATATGTTTTGGCAAAAATGGTATGTCAGAACTTGGTTTAATCTGTGAGCTACAACGGTATTCATAGACAATTTCACAATAGTACAGTTAGGAAGACCTGTAAAAATCAGACTATAACTTTTTCCTGTTACAAACAAAAAACCTTGTTGTAGCTGAATGTTTTTGGATATGTGGGAAAAATGCCTTAAGATATACCCTCCCCAGATATTGAAAATGCTTGTGTGCTAGTTAACTTAGCTCAAGCCATTAGTATTTAAATTTGAAAATTATATAACATTGTTACGAACCCCTGCTCTTTATTTTTGTGCAGTTTGTGTTTTTCTCTGTCCTAGTAGTGGTTGTCCAGTTGGAATGGGGCGGAAACCAATTATCTATGACGCCTGAGGTATAACTATTTAAGAGCTGTTGTGTCCCCTTACAGAGGATAGCTACCTGTTTGTATGTTGGCATTTCTTTTGGTATCAAACAGTGAGTTTGGATTTGTCTAGTTAAACGAGCTCAGAGAAAGTGTGGGTAAGTGAGCTGAACCGGAAGACTTTTTCTTATGTTTGTTATTTTCTTTCTCGGAAGTTAGGAAAGTTTTAACTCAGGAGATCTTGTAGTTCAGACTAGCTAGCTCACTGTCCTGGCCTTATCTAAGTATTTAGTGTTGACTTTAGTAAAAAAAAAAGATTGATTATCTTTTGCTTCGCCATAGTGATTTGTTTTCTGTTTTTGACTAGCTTAATATGTTGGTACCTCAATTGGGTGGTAACAAGCCTGATGAGTATGTTTAGCCCTGACCCCTTTATCATAGAGTAAAAAGAGCATATCAAATTGTCAATTATTTAATGATTGGATAGATTATATTGAACAGCCAAGAGGAATACCAAATTGTATCTGAATTCCAAATCTGGATTTGATAACAAAAAATCTGAATGAATTAATAATCTCTATTACAATTAGAATCAATTTATTAACTATAGTAATGATAAAATGAAGCTGATAGAACAAATAAGACTTAATGATGGTACTGATTTGAAAATTGATAATTGGTTTGCTTTTGTTCCTGGGGAGCTTGGCTAACCAAAACCGCTATTTCATGTTGTCTTGCACTTGTTGTTTTTTCTTTTGCTCTTCTGTTGTGTTCTACCTATCCTCAGGTCTGTGGTGGACAAAGCTGCTGCAAAGATGAAGGTGCAAACAGAACTAAGTCTGTGCCAAAGTACTGACGGCCTAATGCTAAAACATACAAATTGCACCATTAGCTGACACTACACCACCACCCACTATGCTTATGAAACTATGAATTAAAATGTCACAACACTTTGTTTTTACTTTACACCCTTTTTGTGATGTTTTTGGTAAGTGAGGGAGCTAGATTGTAATTGTATTTCTTTTATTGTTTTTCAGTGTTAGTTACAAAGCATTAGTTCTGAGTAGGCAGGAAGTTAGAGAAATTTTGTTTTTATCTTTGTTTTCATCTTTAATTTCCCATCTTGTGTGGTGACTGCAGGTCCTGGTGTCTTTTTTAGATATAAAATCCAGGAGACAGATTGTCTAGCTCGGCCGCACAACTGGGGACAATGTAAAGATGTGAAATATACTATATAATACACATAGACACATATTACAAAACACAGATAACAGCACAACTTCACCTCAACGACTGCGCTAAAGAGTGTCTCAGATAGCGCCCCTGGTGACCGGAAAAGCTAGGGGTTCCTCTGAGAACGAAGATCCATTATTGCACAGCCACTGGAATTATAATCTTTGCACTAAAGTTATACACATTACCATTATATTATTAAACGTAGACTGTCTAGATATTTTGACTACTGATACATTACTGAATTGTTACTGCTGTATTACACTACTGTTGTATCTCTCTACCTGCACTGAGAACATCTTTAATTAATCAATATATATATAGTACTGATCAAGATGATGGACTTATTTTACTTGATATATATTTTTCTGCATTATCTTTAGCAGTGGCGAAGCTACGGGTGGGCCTGGCCGGGCCTGGGCCCGCCCACTTTGAGTTGTGGCCCACCCAATCAGAAGGCCATTTTCTAAAGAAATGTGTAAATAATTTAACAAAAATAAATACTAGTACTACGAATATACGTCTTATCACACTATAATTTATATTTGTAAATATATGTAATACAATTATAAGTATAATTAAAATATAAAATTTAAGTGCAAGTTTGCATGTTCAGTCAGTTTCGCAGTTTTCTTTTACCCTATTGGTGCACACGCTTGTCAACATGAAATGTTGAATATGATTCGTCAGTCATTGTTAGTTCCGCCTACGCGCGATTGAACTGAATTTGAAAACAGCGAGTCGCAAATCATCAAGTTTAACAGCCTTTCCACGATGACATCTGCTTATGCCTGTTTACTTTTGGAGACGGAGACTATTACATCACTCATGGAAATGTTGGATTCCTGAGGACATCTTTTCAAACGTCAACTAAATGAAACGAGCACGTATTACTTTGATAATGACTTCATGCTGTGTTGAAAGACTGTTCTTCACCATATATTGTATAAAAAACCTATAACGTTACGCTCATCGATGATAAATGCTCGTCTGAGAAATGTATTTCTGCTTTTCTTTGCGCGAAGGGACATTATGATCAAAGATATTGGACTTTGTTATTATGAACCAGAAGCCCCGTCTCAGACTAATTCAGGACATGTAATGGTGAGTTTAGACATTTTCTTAATGTTTATAGTGGTGTCATTATTATTTACAGTTTATAGTCAGTATAGGTCATATAGGCTGTATGATTTAATGTTGTTGGAATATTTACACTTAAATGGCAACACATGCAATTTTGTATTGCGCCATGTTGTTTGATGGCCATTGTCTCATTAAATAACAATCTTTCGAACGAGTTCTTTAGTAAAATCACTACCTGTTGAATCTGTAGTAGCCTATGACGCTTTCACGTCATGCATTTTGCTGAGGAGGAATGACATATTGTTCGGATCTACGTTCACGCAACGTAAATAACATAAAAACTAATTCCGTTACTAATTTAGTTTATATTGAGTTCTGTGTTTTCCAGTGGATTAATAATTTGGTGGGGCACTGCTCATAGACTGTATAAAACAGGCACAGCCCCACCTGCCCATATACTGTAGACAAGCTGGTTGGTTATTTAAGTTGTTTTATAAATTTCCCCTTGAAACATTGTGCTGCCTGCATGGCATTAGGGTAACTTGGCTTAGGTAGCGTGCACCAAAGCTTTTAAACGCGGCTGAAAACGCCTGGAGGACGCCAAATGCCAGCTGTTTTTTCAGCCAAGCGCTTTGGTTGCTGTGATACTTGAGCTGTGAGCCGGTTGGTTGTTGTGATATTATTCCCGCCCTTTCACCAACTGTGATTGGACGGCTGTGTGAGAACTTACATTGACAAGCTGAGCTTTTCATCCAGAGTTGAATATTTTTAGACCACAGCGCGGAAAAAATGGACAGCTGCTGGCTGTTTTGAAAAAAGCTGCACTTACATTGGGAAAAAATATACGCCGGCCATGGGCGTAAACACTCCCAATTTATGTACATTCTATGCTTTGCCCACCCTGTTTTATAAAGGCCCACCCACTTGAACATTTCTGGCTTCGCCACTGATCTTTAGTAATGTTAAGTTTTATACCTTTTAAAGTTACTGAATTTGATTTCACATGTGTCTTTCTTTTTTACAAATAATGAGATGTTAATTGTTTTTGCACATTTTCATTTTTGGGTTCCTTTAGTATGTACAGGGTCCAAGAATCTTTTTCCCTTCCTTTAAGCTAATATACTCACTAAAACAAACAAGAATGGTGCCATTTTGGGAAGGTTTTTGGTTCTTGTTCCCTTAAGGGAGTGAGTGCTGCATCTTAACTGCGTCTGTGTTAGGATCTGCATGGAAATTTTGATCCATGAAAGCTCTTAGCTAGTGTAACATCATGTGCGACAACGTTCTGCTGCAGCACTCTCATTATGTGATGGTTCTCTTAAAAGTACCCAGTAATGTTTGATGGACTTAGAAGTCCATGAGGGGGGAATATATAGTAGTTTTTGTTGGGTATATTACTGATCATATACTGTATTAATATTATATTATGCCTAAGGCCTATTGCTTTTACACAAGGCTATAAAACACCCAGTTAAACTTTTGTTTTATGAGAAAAGGTCGAAACGACCGATAAACAAGAGGACGTCATTTCAGATTAGTTAACTTTCGTTTTCTCAGTTTCCTAATAAAAAGAGACCAGGTGCGATCCTGCCACTATACCCCGATTGTTCTTGCCACGATTATTTTGAGAAACAACGTCGGAACAATCAATAAACAAGAGTACGTCGTTTTAGATTAGAGAATTCGTCCAGCTGTACTTCGCTACGTTAACAATAAGGTATCTGTGCAAGCTAGGCCAAGGCCATGAGAACCAATAAGCTGAATATATTATTTTAGATACGAGGAAGGATTCAGCTGCACTTTTGCTACATCAAACAAATAAAATTCATTGTGGCAGACCGAGATCAATTAGAAGAGTATACGTCATCTCAGATAAGAAGTGTTTGATCTTACTGTATAAAAATGGAGTCAGATGTTGGGAGGGCAGATGATCTTTGAGCACCTCTATGAGGGGTGTTGATTGTCTCACTTTGTTGGCTCGAGCAAATAAAGTAATTTTTGTTTGGCACCTGGAACCTTTGTCTCCTGAGTATTTTAATTATGAAGATTCAAGCTAAGACTTTTTGCCACAACATTAGTTCCTAGAAGCCCATAGTGAGCCATTGAAATACATTGAGTTAGAGGCAAAGAGCTGTGATTTTTCTTAATTTATAGTCAAGAAACGTATTTTTTACAATATTTATATATCACATAAAAATGTGAAGGTAGTATTGTTATGTAGTAATATAAACAATGTTTTTTGACAAATTAAATTCACCAATATAGGAAGATTTGTATGGTCATCTGCTGGTATGTCCCTTGTTAACATGTTTTACGCTACCTTTTGTCAGGCTCAGAAAAAAACAGAAGATCCCGATGCAGTAAACAGAAAGTTTTATTCAAATAATAATGAGTGCAAATAGACAATGGCACGTCTGGGCATTAAACCACACCAGGGCAGACGGCTGAGGAGGGGAGCACACACATGCACCGGGGAGGTAACCCACACACGTTCGGGCTCCGGTCAGACAGCGAACGGTGGGAGAGAGTATATATGGGGGCCAACCACAAAAGGCCAGGAATAGGGTGAAAGTCCGGCTACAGGCACTCGAGGCAGAAGATAAGAGGAGATCCTGCGGCAGGCAGAGAGAGAGAGAGCGTTAGTGGTGCTGAAGGGAGAAGCCGGGCAACTCCAGTGCTGAAGTGTCACAGGGTGACGATCATTGAAGGGCGGAACTAAAAGTTGGAGAGTTTTGTTCCGCCCGGAAGATCACTAACGCCGGAACTTCCGGTAAACCCCGCTGCGCAAAATCAGCGAATTCGTTGCAGGTGCGGCTGATTAACCGTAGCGGTTGGTGATTGGAGGAAACAACAGATCAGGGGAGTATACAGAGATCATCTCAAAACGTAGTCAGTGTCGTTTGCTGGAGTCTTTGTTGGCGTGTGTTGGTGTTGTGTTTGTATACTCTTCAGGCTGGGCTGGCGTGGCTGTGTGGGACGAAGGAAAGCATACTGCTGGAATCTGAAACGAAACCGAGAGAGAGAAATCAACGTCAGAGTGAGTAATAAATGATCCGAAGGAAACAAAAGCTACTGACATTACTGGGGTAAACATTGTGTTGTGTGTGTACACGCCAACTCGTCTGCTGCTGTGGATACGAGCCCGCGTGTGTGGAGAAGAGGCTGACAACGGAGCATACTGTACGGTGATTGTGAGTACAAACAAATACTTTTGGACACTGGTTGTTAACCCATTGTGTGACAGGGCGTTTAGTGAAAACAGGACGGCCCTACCGCGGAGCAGTGTGGTGGGAGTGCCGGATGAAAGCCAACTCGGTTGACTATAGCTCCCATGAACGTAGACTGCGTCATACAAACAACGCCATACCGAATTCCGGGAAGGAGGAGAAGACGGGGTTTCTCAGTGCTCACTTATAGTGTGGTGTGGTGAGTCTATATTGTGTGAAACCTTTCACTTGAAGTGGTGCAGTGTCCTTTCTTTTTGCTGTGTGTGTGTATCGTCTGCCAGACCCCCGCCTCCATCCTCTGAACTGTGGAAAGACGGAAAGGCTGTCGGCGTCAGTCGTTGTATTCTCCTAATCTATAATGTAGGTGAGCCTGAGTGGAAACGCTTGTTGTGGCTGGATATCGACGGACTTCCTGTGGATTTGGGTTGTGTGACAGAGAGGTGGTGGAGCGTTTGACCACAAGAAACTGTGTGAGTAACATGAAGGATACACAATTGCTTGTATGTTGTGATTCATAACCTTTGCTGTGCGGAGTGAGGCGGAGTCGATCTCATCTGTCCCGTAGCCTCTTCCAAAGGGTGCCCCTGTCTAGCGTTCGCTAGCTGACGGAGCAGAAAGGAGAGGGCAGCACTCGGCTCGGTGTGACAGAGTGAGTTGTGTCCCCGCAGTAACAGCAGCCGTCGAGAGGTGTTGCTACTCGACGCCATCATCGTCATCTTGCCTCGAGGCCTTCGGAGAGTTGGGGAACAACGGTCACTGTAAGTCCACCTTCTTCTTCTTCCACTCACCCAAACAAAACGCAGGCCTGTATTGATCGTTGACTATCCACGTGTGAAAATAAGAGAAAGAGAGAAGAGGAGCTCATACCTGCCATACTTACTGTATGTTGTGTTCGCTGGAGAGGTGAGAGAAACCCCCAGTTGTGTACTTAACCATTCTGTGTGTCCCGGCCAGCAGCCTGTGTAAAGAAAGAGAGAAGAGGAGCTTATACCTACCATACTTACTGTATGTTGTGTTCGCTGGAGAGGTGAGAGAAACCCCCAGTTGTGTGCTAACCATTCTGTGTGTCTCAGCCAGCAGCCTGTGTGAAGGGAGAGAGAAGAGGAGCTTATACCTACCATACTTACTGTATGTTGTGTTCGCTGGAGAGGTGAGAGAAACCCCCAGTTGTGTACTTAACCATTCTGTGTGTCCCAGCCAGCAGCCTGTGTGAAGAAAGAGAGAAGAGGAGATTATACCTACTATACTTACTGTATGTTGTGTCCGCTGGAGAGGTGAGAGAAACCCCCAGTTGTGCACTTAACCATTCTGTGTGTCTCAGTCAGCAGCCTGTGTGAAGAAAGAGAGAAGAGGAGATTACACCCACCATACTTACTGTATGTTGTGTTTCGCTGGAGAGGTGAGAGAAACCCCCAGTTGTGTACTTACCCATTCTGCGTGTCCTAGCCAGCAGCCTGTGCGGAGAAAGAGAAGAAGAGGAGACCATACTTACCATATTCGCTGTAGGTTGTGTCTGTTGGAGAGGTGAGAGAAACCCCCAGTTGTGTATTTGACTATTCTGTGTATCTCAGCCAGGAGCCTGTGAAGAGGAAGAGAGGGAAGAGGAGGCCATACTTACCATACTTGTTGTATGTTGTGTCCGCTGGAGAGGTGAGGGAAACCCCCAGTTGTGTGCATAACCCCTCTGTGTGTTCCACCAGCTACCTGCGAAGGGAGAGAGAGAGATACCAGTGATTAGGAGTACGTCCCAGACACCCACACGTTGTTGTTCCAGCTTTCATTGCTGCATTCTGTTCTGCCTCCAGGAGGAAGAGGAGGGCGCCACGGGTTCACGAGCCAGGCGGAGAAGCCTGAGGCACACCCCTCCCTTTGTGAAATACGTGCAAGTCCTGGGCCCGACCCCCTTCTATCCCCCCCCCTCTCCATTGGATCTGGGCCACGATCTACCTGGAGAACGGAAGTGGAGCATTAGTTTTAAACATCCCCTTTCCCCTGCCCTTTTTAAACGTCATTTTAATTAAATTAATAAAATATTATTTTTATACTCATTCACGCTTGTGTTGTTTGGTCATTGGGTTGGCTTTGGGGACCTCCTCGAGGTGGGAGTTAAACAGGGGTGTGGCCTAGTTAAATTTGTGGCCACCCCCGGCTTGTGACAGATTTTGGCGTAGTCGGCAGGGCCCCACGTCGAGTTGAGTAACCAAGGTCGCCCAATGGCCAACAACGAAGTGCCCGCAGCCCAACCCCGTGTAATGCCCGTGTTCATGGGTAACCCCTCACCGAGCAATATGGCGATCACACCCCCGTAGCTGTCCTCCGCTCCCAGTTTTTTAACTGCAAGCAGGGCCCCCGCCAACCTATTAGAGCTTTCGCTCTGAGACTGCGAGAGCAGTTTACCCGACTGCAAGGACGACATGACCATGGGCTGGGAGATGGAGAGGCCCTGTTACGTGATCAGTTTCTCTTGGGGATGCGAGAAGGCCCGGTAAGGCAGAGTCTGAGAGTGCAATTTCGAAGAGACCCAGGACTCACATTCGAGGATCTGAAGAAGGAAGCGGTGGCCTTGGAGAGTGACGAGACGGAGGTTAGGGAGCCCCCAGTGTGTGCGGAGGTGAGTGAAGTGACGACGGCAAAGCCTGAAGGTAGGGATTGGAAGCAGGCGTTAAAGACAGAGCTCCTGAAAGACGTGCAAGACCAGATGTCCGCACTGTCCAAAACCCTCTTGGGAGAGTTACGCCAAGGACGGGCGCAAGAGGAGATGAGGCCGGCTCCCCGAGACAGGGTGTACTCGGAAGGGGGCCGAGAGCCACACCGACGGCCAAACCGGTTCAATCGACCCCGGTTCGAATGGTATGAGCAAGGGAGACCCATCTGTAATCATTGTGGGGAGCCAGGCCACTACAGTCGCCAGTGTGGGCCCCGTAGAGCATCCGAAGGGGGTTTTACAGTGGGTCGTGTGGCCGGGACCCCCATAGAAGACCCTTTGGGAAGAGGTAGCTCTAGGAGCCAGATGATAGGGCATAGCCCGACAGCGGAAGTCAAGGTGTGTGGTAAGAAGATTCAGTGCCTGGTAGATACAGGCTCACAAGTCACTTTGTTCGCAGAGAGCCTCTCCCAAGAGATATTTGGAAGGCAAGGAGTCCATGGAACGGAGGCCCCCTGGCTCACCTTGAAAGGCGCAAATGGCCTAGATATCCCGTACATCGGCTATCGATTGGCAGACCTGGAAGTTCACGGCGTGGTAGTTCCCCAGAAGGGAGTGATAATTGTACAGGACCATTGCTTGGGCACACACCGAGCCCTCCTGGGGATGAACGTCCTTTCAGAATGCTGGGAGGAATTATTTCGGGCAAGGCCCTTTCAGAAAATACCACCCGCCAAGCGGCCTAAATGGGAACGTGTGGTAGCCGACTGCCAACGGGTACAAATGGCCCAGGTCCGAAGAGACCGAGAAGACGTGGGTAGAGTGGCATGCCGGTTTGCATTATCTATTCCTGCAAAGAGCGAGGCGATCGTATGGGTACGAGTGCCGCCGCGAGGGGTTGGCCCCGAAGAATGGGTGCTGATAGAGCCCCATGGAGACTGCCAGCAGGTGGAAGTGGCACGAGGTCTGGCGGCGGTCCGACGAGGACGGGTCCCCGTAAAGGTGTGAAACGAACACCCTTATGCAGTGCATCTGCACCGGCACCAACAGTTGGCCCGGCTAACGACAGTCACGTCCCATCAGGTACGGGAAGGGAGAGACGTGAGTTTCCGTCAGGTGTGCCCCACCGTCGTTGAGGTGGCCCTGACACAGACAGACCTGCCCCCCAATGATGCCGAGAGAGGCCATATGAGGGGTGAGTCCCTACAGGAGGAAGATTTAGAGCGGGCCCAAACCCAGAAGCTCCAGGCACTACTCCGACGATGGCAACATGTCTTTGCAATGCACGACGAAGATTATGGGTGCACCCAGGTAGTAGAGCATCACATCCCCACGGGGGACGCAGGCCCCAGCCGAGAGAGGTACCGGCCTATTCCACCTACCCTATACACCGAGGTGCGTGCACTACTGCAGGGCCTGCTGGAGCGAGGCATTGTCCGGGAGAGTAGCAGCCCCTGGGCTGCCCCCATTGTACTCGTGCAGAAGAACACGGGGGCTTGGAGATTCTGTGTCGATTACCGTATGCTCAATTTAGTCACCAAGAAGGACGCCTTTCCTTTGCCGCGGATCGAAGATTCTCTGGCTGGCCTCACATAGTCTGCATGGTACTCCACCTTGGATTTGGCCAGTGGCTATTGGCAAGTACAGGTGGCCCGGGCAGATCGGGAGAAGACTGCATTTACAACCCCATTTGGATTATTTGAATGGGACCGGATGCCCTCCGGGCTCTGTAATGCTCCGGCCACCTTCCAGCGCCTGATGCAACGGTGTTTGGGAGGTCAGTTGATGGAGTCAGTACTAGTGTATCTGGATGATGTGATTGTCTATTCCCCAGATTTCGAGTCCCACCTCCGGCACCTGGAGGAAGTCTTTCAAGCTATGGAAAAATACGGGTTGAAGTTGCAGCCCGAAAAGTGCCACCTGTTACGCCGGAAAGTTAAGTTCTTGGGCCATGTGGTCAGTGCTGCGGGAGTGGCAGTAGACCCGGAAAAGGTCTCCGCGGTGGAGGATTGGAGTGCCCCGAAGACGGTGAGACAAGTACGGTCCTTTTTGGGCTTTGTGGGGTACTACAGGCGCTTTATTAAAGATTTCTCCAAGGTTGCCAAACCCTTGAACCAGTTGCTGGTTGGTACGGGCCGCCCCCGGGGCCGCGGGTCGCCCACGATCGAATGGAGTACAGACTGTGAGGCTGCCTTTAGAAAATTGAAACAGGAATTGTTGCAGGCCCCCATCTTGGCTTATGCTGATTTCTCAAAACCCTTTGTCCTTTATACAGACGCCAGCAACCTGGGACTGGGGGCGGTGTTGGCCCAACGACAAGACGGAGCTGAAAGGGTTATCGCATATGCTAGTCGGAGCCTCCATCAGGCGCAAAGGAACGACGCGAACTACAGCTCCTTTAAGTTGGAACTGTTGGCACTGAAGTGGGCCCTCAGTGAAAAGTTTAAAGACTATCTCTGGGGCGCAAAGGTAACAGTTATTACCGATAATAATCCATTGGTGCACTTACAGACGGCAAGATTGGGGGCAGTAGAACAGCGGTGGGTGGCCCAGCTGGCAAACTTCGACTACCAATTACAGTACCGCCCTGGACGAGAACATACGAATGCCGATGTACTCTCGAGGCTCCTTGAAGGGGAGGATCCTAGGGGCCGGGTTGGGCCCGAAGCGGCGGACGCTGAGGTAGGGTATATGGTAGGAGTGATCAAAGCACCAGGAAGCCAGCGAGAGGCTGTGCCCGAGAATTGGGGATGGGACCCCCGCCGATGGAAGGAACGACAGGCCGAGGACCAAGAGGTGAACCGCATTCGAGAGTGGTTGGAGCGGGGCCGGCGGCCGACTTTGGAAGAGAGGAAAAGTCAGTCGGATAGAGGGAGAAGGCTGCTGGGACAGTGGGACAGGCTGGAGTTACAGGAAGGAGTGCTGTGCAGGAAGGTGAGGGACCCGAAGCTGGGCGAGGAGATGCGCCAGATCGTGGTGCCCGAAGACCAGGTGGCTGCATTGATCACGGCCTACCACGACCAGTTGGGGCACCAAGGACAGGAGAGGACTGTGTCCTTGCTGCGGCGACATTTCTATTGGGCCGGCATGGAGGCGTCCGTGCACGCCCTGATCCAGGCATGTCCCCGGTGCACGCTGTTTAACACTCTGGGGTCGGCTGCGGCGCGGGCGCCGCAAACTCTTTATTTTTCGATCACTCCCCAAAGAGACTTAGATAACTCTGCTGATTTTTGACATACAGATATGATTTATACATCATTTAAAACGTTAAATTGTCTAGTTTTTTTCTGTCCACTCCTAATAAAAACAGCATGTTGTGCTTTTCGCAAAATTAAGAAAATAAACATGATGCGCGTTTTGTTCTCTCTCCCTCAGTGAAGTCCTTTCAGAAACACGTCAGAAAAATTAACTGTAACTTAACGAATATTTGTCATATAAACAAAAGATAAATGTCTACATAATGCTTGGAATGTCTGCTTTTGGAAGATGTAAGTGAAATCGAAAACAAATATTGTAATTCGTTGTTAACTGTATTAGAAGAGAGAGATGTACCGTCTTTCTTCTGTTGCTTCATTATCTATAATGAGCCACGCCCCGCTCCATTGAAGAAAAGAGCAGAGATCATCCAAATTCATTAGTCAACCCCACAGTCAATGGACATTCCGTCTCTGCAGCCATTCACTGCTGTGTTGAGTTTTAATCCGAGTGCTGGAAACATGACATCTACTTGTTTACTTGTGACTGTAACTAAAGTTATCTCCAGACGCGAGTGTGACTCGATCGACGTCCAAACGCACACACAAACACACAATGCCTCATATTTGAAGCGCTTTGTGGTATCATTATAAAAGATGCGATTGCACACATCACATACTTGTTTACTCGCGCCTAAATCTCCAGACAGACGCGAGTGTGTGTGCTTCGTCAGTGTGACGGGATCGATGTCCGACATCTAAATCCTTATTTACTTGCAGATGTGTGTCAGTATCTCAAGACGCGAGTGTTTTCTTTGTCTTCCGTCAAACAGCTGAGGCGACGGGAACGCACATACACAAACACGCGAGTCAGGAAACTCGACGCGCTTTTTGGTATTCTTATAAAATACGCGATTGCAAACAGTACAATCCTTATTTAGTTGCGTCATATCTCCACACAGCAAGTTTATTAAACACAGGATCACTCGCATGTGCACACTTTCACTGCTTTCATGATCAACACGTGAGGTAATGGCGGCGGCTGTAAACAAACATTGATAAGTTTATCACGCGTGTCCCTGGTTGTGTTTCTACTATAATGATTACAAAAACACAAATAGGAGTCCAGACAACGATAGGCAGATGTTCTTTTGAGCTTTTTACAAACCCTGTGTTCACTTTATGATGGCCAAACAGTACCTTTACCATGATTAGGCTACTATGGTTTTAAAAGGTAAGTTATACTTGTGATATTAATAGAAAATATTTCAATAGAAATATATATAATGTGTGTGTGTGTGTGTGTGTGTGTGTGTGTGTGTGTGTGTGTGTGTGTGTGTGTGTGTGTGTTTACATTATATTGAAAAGTAAACCTTATCATGGTTTTACTACAGAGAAAGTTATTCCTGTTGAACATCCCCACAAGGCTTATTAATGTGGCTCATTATTCAACTCTTTTGTCTCTCAGCTGTCAATCACTGATTATTCAGGAGCTTTCCCGCCTCCACGCATACAGCCTTTCCCAAGCAAAAGTGTCTTAGAAATTGTAAATCAATGTATCGCTTTATGTGATTGAGTAGGCCATATGATTTTCACATCATTTTGAAAAAAAAACTCTAGACTACTAGATCCTATTTTGAAAAGTCTTGGGAAAACATGTTTAGAATGAGTTTTGTGGTGTTATATCAGTGACTTAAAAATTTTGCTTTTTCAAAAACCACGCATAAATATTTTTCTCTCAAAAATACAAACATGTACATACATGTTGATTATATGATATTGTAGCCCAGTTTGTGATGAACACAGTGTTATGACACTTTTGCCATAAATATGTTTTCAAGCAACTGAAAAAAGCACAAATGTCAGTGCATGTCAAAACTTCCCCAGGGCCCTAAAAACCCTTTAGACCCCAGAGGGTTAAGACAAGAGGTGAGACCCGGGCGCCCATGGTACCCATTCACGCCAAAGCTCCCCTTCATATTATGGCCATGGATTACCTGACGTTGGGTCGACCCTCCGATCGCTACCAGAACATCTTGGTGATCACTGACCTGTTCACGAAATACGCATGGGCTGTCCCTACCCTTGACCAGACAGCGACCACCACTGCCACGGCCTTATGGAGGACGGTCTTCCAGACGTTTGGATGCCCGGAGTTTTTACACTCAGACCAGGGGGCAAACTTTGAATCACGGGTTATCCGGGAGCTGTGTAACTTGTATGGGTGTACGAAAACGCATACTACCTCTTACCATCCTCAGGGAAACGGCAACTGTGAAAGGTTTAACCAAACCCTACTAGGGTAGTTGGGAACTCTGGACCAAAGGAGACAAGACAACTTTTTGCTTTACCAAACCTTCTCCAAGCATATAATAACAGTGTACACAGTACAACGGGGTATGCCCCTACTTACCTGATGTTTGGCAGACATGTTCGCATGCCCACCGACCTGGTGCTGGGAGTGGTGGCGAGTCAGGAGGAAGTGAGTGTGACCGAGTGGGTGGGACGTCACCATCAACGCCTACACTTTGCATACGAACAGGTGTCCATTCAGATCCAGAAGACAGGAGAGAGGAATAAGCGGCTGTATGATCGGACCGCTCGATACGCCCCCCTTCTGCCTGGCGAAAGGGTCCTGGTCAAGGATAATTGGAGACAAGGGAAAGGGAAACTGAGCGACCGCTGGGAGGCCGTTCCATATGTGGTCTGCAGGCAGCAGAGGCCAGGGCAGCCCGTGTATACGATCCGGCCCGAAGGAAGGCCTGGGCCCGACCGAGTAGTACACCTGAACATGATTCGCCCGTGCCCGAACTATCCTGAAACCGCAAGAGTAGCTCCTACGGAGCCAGTGCCCGTGGCCCCATGGGTAGGAGGCTGGGCTGTAATTCCGGAAAGCCCCGCAGCGGCGCCACCCCCGATTGCCCCGGTGGAGCCAGAAGCTATGCAAGCACACCCCTGCCCGTTATGGTGAGTGGACGACCCGAAGACGTTCTAGGGACTAGAACGCATTGGCGGGGGAGGATGTCACAGGGTGACGATCATTGAAGGGCGGAACTAAAAGTTGGAGAGTTTTGTTCCGCCCGGAAGATCACTAACGCCGGAACTTCCGGTAAACCCCGCAGCGCAAAATCAGCGAATTCGTTGCAGGTGCGGCTGATTAACCGTAGCGGTTGGTGATTGGAGGAAACAACAGATCCGGGGAGTATAAAGAGATCATCTCAAAACGTAGTCAGTGTCGTTTGTTGGAGTCTTTGTTGGCGTGTGTTGGTGTTGCTGTTGTGTTTGTATACTCTTCAGGCTGGGCTGGCGTGGCTGTGTGGGACGAAGGAAAGCATACTGCTGGAATTTGAAACGAAACCGAGAGAGAGAAATCAACGTCAGAGTGAGTAATAAATGATCCGAAGGAAACAAAAGCTACTGACATTACTGGGGTAAACATTGTGTTGTGTGTGTACACGCCAACTCGTCTGCTGCTGTGGATACGAGCCCGCGTGTGTGGAGAAGAGGCTGACAACGGAGCATACTGTACGGTGATTGTGAGTACAAACAAATACTTTTGGACACTGGTTGTTAACCCATTGTGTGACAGGGCGTTTAGTGAAAACAGGACGGCCCTACTGCGGAGAAGTGTGGTGGGAGTGCCGGAAGAAAGCCAACTCGGTTGACTATAGCTCCCATGAACGTAGACTGCGTCATACAAACAACGCCATACCGAATTCCGGGAAGGAGGAGAAGACGGGGTTTCTCAGTGCTCACTTATAGTGTGGTGTGGTGAGATCTCATCTGTCCCATAGCCTCTTCCAAAGGGTGCCCCTGTCTAGCGTTCGCTAGCTGACGGAGTAGAAAGGAGAGGGCAGCACTCGGCTCGGTGTGACAGAGTGAGTTGTGTCCCCGCAGTAACAGCAGCCGTCGAGAGGTGTTGCTACTCGACGCCATCATCGTCATCTTGCCTCGAGGCCTTCGAAGAGTTGGGGAACAACGGTCACTGAAAGTCCACCTTCTTCTTCCACTCACCCAAACGAAACGCAGGCCTGTATTGATCGTTGACTATCCACGTGTGAAAATAAGAGAAAGAGAGAAGAGGAGCTCATACCTGCCATACTTACTGTATGTTGTGTTCGCTGGAGAGGTGAGAGAAACCCCCAGTTGTGTACTTAACCATTCTGTGTGTCCCGGCCAGCAGCCTGTGTAAAGAAAGAGAGAAGAGGAGCTTATACCTACCATACTTACTGTATGTTGTGTTCGCTGGAGAGGTGAGAGAAACCCCCAGTTGTGTGCTAACCATTCTGTGTGTCCCAGCCAGCAGCCTTTGTGAAGAAAGAGAGAAGAGGAGATTATACCTACCATACTTACTGTATGTTGTGTCCGCTGGAGAGGTGAGAGAAACCCCCAGTTGTGCGCTTAACCATTCTGTGTGTCTCAGCCAGCAGCCTGTGTGAAGGGAGAGAGAAGAGGAGATTACACCCACCATACTTACTGTATGTTGTGTTTCGCTGGAGAGGTGAGAGAAACCCCCAGTTGTGTACTTAACCATTCTGCGTGTCCCAGCCAGCAGCCTGTGTGAAGAAAGAGAGAAGAGGAGATTGTACCTACCATACTTACTGTATTTTGTGTCCGCTGGAGAGGTGAGAGAAACCCCCAGTTGTGCGCTTAACCATTCTGTGTGTCTCAGCCAGCAGCCTGTGAAGAGGAAGAGAGGGAAGAGGAGGCCATACTTACCATACTTGTTGTATGTTGTGTCCGCTGGAGAGGTGAGGGAAACCCCCAGTTGTGTGCATAACCCCTCTGTGTGTTCCACCAGCTACCTGCGAAGGGAGAGAGAGAGATACCAGTGATTAGGAGTACGTCCCAGACACCCACATGTTGTTGTTCCAGCTTTCATTGCTGCATTCTGTTCTGCCTCCAGGAGGAAGAGGAGGGCGCCACGGGTTCACGAGCCAAGCGGAAGAGCCTGAGGCACACCCCTCCCTTTGTGAAATACGTGCAAGTCCTGGGCCCGACCCCCTTCTACCCCCCCCCCCCTCTGCATTGGATCTGGGCCACGATCTACCTGGAGAACGGAAGTGGAGCATTAGTTTTAAACATCCCCTTTCCCCTGCCCTTTTTAAAAGTCATTTTAATTAAATTGATAAAAGATTATTTTTATACTCATTCACGCTTGTGTTGTTTGGTCATTGGGTTGGCTTTGGGGACCTCCTCGGGTGGGAGTTAAACAGGGGTGTGGCCTAGTTAAATTTGTGGCCACCCCCGGCTTGTGACAGAAGGACCCTCCTGCTGGACAGCGGCAATGCCGCGGCGAGTGTGCGCTGCTGCAAGCACAAGAGGCAGTCAGTAAAGCAGGCAGGCATTTAAGCAGGCAGATGGAGAGTAGTCCGTAACTGGAGAATGAGAGCCGTCGAGTAAACAAAGTCCACAGCAAAAACTCCCGGGTAGCAGAGAGCACAGACTGGGGTAGGAGAGATAAAATCTATAAACTGGAAACAGAGACAGGACAGGACTAGAAACTAGCAGAGCTAGTAAATTGGCGAGAACACACAAAGACGAACTTGCAAAGAAAAAAAAAACACACAGGGATTAAATACTAACCGATTGGGCATGAAAACAAGCTTCAGGTGAGGGACGCAGGTGAATGAAATGACACTAATGACACCCGTGGCGGAGACGCGCATGTGTGAAACTGACAACACAGAAACACCAACAGAGAAACCAAAATACAGCAGTCAATTAAACCGAAGTCATGACAGGACCCCCCCCATGACCGCCACCAGGCGGTCCATGGGAGGGCTCACCTCGTTGCCGACGGAAGTCCACAATCAGGTCAGGGTCCAAGATGTCCCGGGCCGGTACCCAACACCTCTCCTCCGGACCATAGCCCTCCCAATCCACTAAGTACTGAAAACCCCTGCCCCGCCGACGCACATCCAAAAGGGATTTGACAGTAAAAACTGGGGCACCGTCCAAAAGCTGCGGGGTGGGAGGGGTGGGAGCTGAGGGGACAGGGTTAAGGGGAGAAAAAAAACAGGCTTCAGTTTAGACACATGGAAAACTGGGTGAACCCGACCGAGAGCAGGAGGCAATCTGAGCTTGAGTGTCACCGGGTTAATAACCTTTTCAATACTGTATGGCCCAAGGAAGCGAGGTGCCAGCTTGCGAGATGGCCCTCGGAGAGACAGATCCTTGGAAGAAAGCCATACCTTCTGCCCACAGATAAAACGGGGAGCAGGTCTACGGTGACGATCAGCCGCGGCTTTGGTCCGTCTGGAAGTTTCGAGTAACGTAATTCTAGCCCTCCTCCAGGTGCGTCTGTAACGTCGAACGAAGGCTAGCGCAGACGGGACCACCGCATCGGGTTCTTGAGCTGAGAAAAGAGGGGGCTGAAAACCCATGGAAAGCTCAAACGGAGACATCTTAAGGGATGAAACAGGGAGAGAGTTATGTGCGTATTCTACCCAGGGTAACTGTTGGCACCAAGAGCTCGGATATTGAGATGTCAGACAGCGGAGCGCACGACCAAGATCCTGGTTAGCCCGTTCACATTGCCCGTTGGTCTGTGGGTGATAACCTGAAGACAAGCTGGCTGTGGAGCCGATCTGCCTACAGAACTCTTGCCAAAAACGGGAGATAAACTGAGGACCCCTATCAGAAACTACGTCAGTGGGCAGACCATGTAAGCGAAAGACGTGTTCTATCATGACCTGAGCCGTTTCTTTGGCAGAGGGGAGCTTGGGCAGAGGGACAAAATGCGCAGCTTTAGAGAAGCGATCGACAATGGTCAAAATTACGGTGTTACCTCTAGAACTGGGTAAATTGGTAACAAAATCGATGGCTATGTGAGACCAAGGACGGGAAGGGACAGATAAGGGCTTAACCCTCTGGGGTCTAAGGGGTTTTTAGGGCCCTGGGGAAGTTTTGACATGCACTGACATTTGTGCTTTTTTCAGTTGCTTGAAAACATATTAATGGCAAAAGTCTCATAACACTGTGTTCATCACAAACTGGGCTACAATATCATATAATCAACATGTATGTACATGTTTGTATTTTTGAGAGAAAAATGTTTATGCGTGGCTTTTGAAAAAGCAAAAATTTTAAGTCACTGATATAACACCACAAAACTCATTCTAAACATGTTTTCCCAAGACTTTCCAGACTGGATCTAGTAGTCTAGAGTTTTTTATTCAAAATGATGTGAAAATCATATGGCCTACTCTATCACATAAAGCAATACATTGATTTACAATTTCTAAGACACTTTTGCTTGGGAAAGGCTGTATGCGTGGAGGCGGGAAAGCTCCTGAATAATCAGTGATTGACAGCTGAGAGACAAAAGAGTTGAATAATGAGCCACATAATAAGCCTTGTGGGGATGTTTAACAGGAATAACTTTCTCTGTAGTAAAACCATGATAAGGTTTACTTTTCAATATAATGTAAACACACACACACACACACACACACACATTATATATATTTATATATATATATATATATATATATATATATATATATATAATCTGTGTGTGTGTGTGTGTGTGTATATCTATCTATCTATCTATATATATATATATATATATATAATCTGTGTGTGTGTGTGTGTGTGTATATCTATCTATCTATCTATCTATCTATATATATATATATATATATATATATATATATATATATATATATATATATATATATATATATATATATATATTGAAATATTTTCTATTAATATCACAAGTATAAGTTACCTTTTAAAAACCATAGTAGCCTAATCATGGTAAAGGTACTGTTTGGCCATCATAAAGTGAACACAGGGTTTGTGTTTGGTTGGCCAGCGAGAGGTTTACTTTTGTGCAGTAAAAAGCTCAAAAGAACATCTGCCTATCGTTGTCTGGACTCCTATTTGTGTTTTTGTAATCATTATAGTAGAAACACAACCAGGGACACGCGTGATAAACTTATCAATGTTTGTTTACAGCCGCCGCCATTACCTCACGTGTTGATCATGAAAGCAGTGAAAGTGTGCACATGCGAGTGATCCTGTGTTTAATAAACTTGCTGTGTGGAGATATGACGCAACTAAATAAGGATTGTACTGTTTGCAATCGCGTATTTTATAAGAATACCAAAAAGCGCGTCGAGTTTCCTGACTCGCGTGTTTGTGTATGTGCGTTCCCGTCGCCTCAGCTGTTTGACGGAAGACAAAGAAAACACTCGCGTCTGGAGAAACTGACACACATCCGCAAGTAAATAAGGATTTATATGTCGGACATCGATCCCGTCACACTGACCAAGCACACACACTTGCGTCTGTCTGGAGATTTAGGCGCGAGTAAACAAGTATGTGATGTGTGCAATCGCACCTTTTATAATGATACCACAAAGCGCTTCAAATATGAGGTATTGTGTGTTTGTGTGTGCGGTTGGACGTCGATTGAGTCACACTTGCGTCTGGAGATAACTTTAGTTACAGTCACGAGTAAACAAGTAGATGTCATGTTTCCAGCACTCGGATTAAAACTCAACACAGCAGTGAATGGCTGCAGAGACGGAATGGAATGTCCATTGACTGTGGGGTTGACTAATGAATATGGATGATCTCTGCTCTTTTCTTCAATGGAGCGGGGCGTGGCTCATTATAGATAATGAAGCAACAGAAGAAAGACGGTACATCTCTCTCTTCTAATACAGTTAACAACGAATTACAATATTTGTTTTCGATTTCACTTACATCTTCCAAAAGCAGACATTCCAAGCATTATGTAGACATTTATCTTTTGTTTATATGACAAATATTCGTTAAGTTACAGTTCATTTTTCTGACGTGTTTCTGAAAGGACTTCACTGAGGGAGAGAGAACAAAACGCGCATCATGTTTATTTTCTTAATTTTGCGAAAAGCACAACATGCTGTTTTTATTGGGAGTGGACAGAAAAAAACTAGACAATTTAACGTTTTAAATGATGTATAAATCATATCTGTATGTCAAAAATCAGCAGAGTTATCTAAGTCTCTTTGGGGAGTGATCGAAAAATAAAGAGTTTGCGGCGCCCGCGCCGCAGCCGACCCCAGAGTGTTAAGCAGACCTACTGGGGCTTGATGAGAAGCCTTATTGCGGGCACAAACCTGACAGGCTAACACAAACTGTCTGACATCGGAGCCCATAGAGGGCCACCAAAATCGCTGACGGACGGCAGCCAGCGATCTCCGAACTCCAGGATGACAAACTAACTTGGATTCGTGACCCCACCGGATGACTTCGGAACGGAGTGACTTCGGAACCCAAAGCAGACCCGCTGGGCACCCCTCTGGCACTTCCCCCTCCCGTCCGGCCTCCCTCACTCGCTGTTCGATGCCCCAGCGCAGAGCACCCACCACTCGCCCCTCCGGGAGAATGGTGTCGTCTCTGCCAGAATCGGAAACATCGAACAGGCGAGAGAGGGCATCGGGTTTGGTATTCTTTGAACCAGGCTGGTACGAGAGGATGAAGTTGAATCGGTCAAAGAAGAGCGCCCAACGGGCCTGGCGAGACGTTAACCTTCTGGCTGAACAGATATATTCTAAATTTTTGTGATCCGTCCAGACCAGAAAGGGTTCCGAGGTCCCCTCCAACCAGTGACGCCACTCACCCAAAGCCAGTTTGACGGCCAGCAGCTCCCGATTTCCTATGTCGTAGTACCGTTCTGCTGGGTTTAGTCGGTGTGAGAAGAAATCGCAAGGATGCACCTTGCCATCCTTTCGTGATCGCTGAGACAGAACGGCACCAACCCCGACATCTGAAGCATCCACCTCAACAATGAACTGGGAGGTAGGATCTGGAATAGAAAGAACAGGAGCAGTGATAAACCGGGACTTTAAATTATCAAAGGCCTCCTGAGCCTCCTTACCCCAGACAAACCTCTCCTTAGTGGAGGTTAGAGCCGTAAGGGGTTGAGCAATCCGACCAAAGTTTCTAATGAATCGGCGGTAAAAATTGGCGAACCCTAAGAAACGTAGTAATGCCTTACGAGAGTCGGGGACAGGCCATTCAGCCACCGTTCTGACCTTAGCTGGATCGGGACGTATCTCACCTTCGGCTATCACAAAACCCAGAAACGAAACCGACCTTCTGTGAAACTCACACTTCTCCGCCTTAACATATAACTTGTTCTCAAGCAAACGGCATAAGACTTGGCGGACATTCTGAGTGTGTTCCTGCATGGAAGGGGAAAAGATGAGAATGTCATCAATGTACACAAAGACAAACTTGTTTATCATGTCTCTCAGCACATCATTAACCAAAGTCTGGAAGACAGAGGGAGCGTTACAAAGCCCGAAAGGGAGAACGCAGTACTCAAAGTGTCCGGTAGGGGTATTAAAGGCTGTCTTCCATTCATCGCCCTCTCTTATGCGCAATAAATGATAGGCGTTGCGCAAATCTAACTTGGTGAAGAACCGCGCTCCCTGCAAAAGCTCAAAAGCAGAAGACATTAAAGGAAGAGGGTACCTATTCTTAACAGTAATGTCATTCAAACCCCTATAATCAATACAGGGACGTAGGAAGCCGTCCTTCTTTTTAACAAAGAAAAACCCCGCCCCTGCGGGAGAGGTGGAGGGACGGATGAGACCAGCACGGAGGGCATCATTAATATAACGGTCCATAGCCTCTCTCTCAGGACCAGACAAGGAATAAAGTCTACCTTTAGGCGGAGAAGTGTCTGGGAGGAGTTCGATAGAACAATCGTATGACCGGTGGGGAGGAAGGGAGGTGGCCCGAGCTTTACTGAACACCTGACCGATATCGGCATACTCCGCCGGGACCCCGGTCAAATCAACCGCCGAAACCTGAGGGAGAGAAGAAACAGAACCCAAAACAGCAGAACCAAGGCAAGACACATGACAAGACGGAGACCAAGCTAAAATAACATTGTGTTGCCAATCAACGTGGGGATTGTGTTGTGCCAACCATGCATGCCCTAAAATAATGGGTGAGAGCGAGGCATGAAGGATGTACAACACAATCTCCTCACGATGATTGCCGGAAATAAAAAGGCTTACAGAGGGAGTGCAGTGCGTGATCTGTGCCATCTGCTGACCTCTGATGGACCAGACATCCAGGGGAACCTCTAATGGAACAGCAGGAATGCCGCAATCATGAGCCAGATCCTCACTAATAAAATTTCCCTCTGCGCCTGAGTCGAGCAACACAGTGGTGGGGTGATCGAGACCAGCAAAGGACAGGGTGACGGGAAGCTGAGTGCATGAAGTCGGAGAGGATTTTCTTGAAGTGGCGCCCACCAGGACTCCCCGGTTCACCTATGGGCAATCCCCTTTTACCGGACAGGACCTGGCAAAATGACCCGGCTTGCCACAATAAAGGCAGAGGGAGTTCTGAAGGCGACGCTCCCTCTCTCTCTGCGAAAGGCGCATACTACCCAGCGGCTCACACTCCAAAGTTAAAGGGACACTGCATTGACTGGACTGAGAGATCTCACTCTGATTGACACGGTGACGAAGAGTGCGGCGTTGATCGCGAAACAGCATCCGGGCTTCCACCCTTAAAGCTAGCTCGATGATGCCGCCTAGAGAGTGGGGCAGATCGTGGGTAGCGATCTCGTCCTGAATGCAGTCGCTAAGACCCTCAAGAAACTGTGCCCGGAGTGCAGCCTCGTTCCAGCTGCAGGTCGCTGCCAAAGTCTTAAACTGGATAGAGTAGTCGGTAACCGAACTCGCTCCCTGCGCGAGGCGGGCCAGCTGGGCAGCGGCGACATCTCCGCGGGCCGAGCGGTCAAAAAGCTTTACCATCTCCTCCCGGAATTCCTCAAAAGAATAACAGCAAGGGTCCTGGGCGTCCCAAACAGTGGTGCCCCACTGGCGTGCTTTCCCTACCAACAGGGTGATGACGTAGGCGATCCGAGTGCGCTCAGTCGCATAGCGGCGAGGCTGAAGAGCAAACACCAGTGAACACTGGGACAGGAACGCTCGACAGGAGGAGGGATCACCGTTGTACGGTGGAGGGTAGGCGGCATGAGGCTCCGAATCGCGGGAATGGTGAGTCCGGTCCAGACGTGATGAGAGCTCATTAAGACGAGCGGATAAATTCTCCACCTCCCGGGCTGTTGTCGAGAGCTGATCGGTGTGTCTACCCAGCCAAGCCCCTTGTTGAGCGATCGCTGAGCGAACAGAATCTGCGTCTGCGGGATCCATGATGGCAAGTTCATCCTGTCAGGCTCAGAAAAAACAGAAGATCCCGAAGCAGTAAACAGAAAGTTTTATTCAAATAATAATGAGTGCAAATAGACAATGGCACGTCTGGGCATTAAGCCACACCAGGGCAGACGGCTGAGGAGGGGAGCACACACATGCACCGGGGAGGTAACCCACACACGTTCGGGCTCCGGTCAGACAGCGAACGGTGGGAGAGAGTATATATGGGGGCCAACCACAAAAGGCCAGGAATAGGGTGACAGTCCGGCTACAGGCACTCGAGGCAGAAGGGAAGAGGAGATCCTGCGGCAGGCAGAGAGAGAGAGAGCGTTAGTGGTGCTGAAGGGAGAAGCCGGGCAACTCCAGTGCTGAAGGACCCTCCCGCTGGACAGCGGCAATGCCGCGGCGAGTGTGCGCTGCTGCAAGCACAAGAGGCAGTCAGTAAAGCAGGCAGGCAGTTAAGCAGGCAGATGGAGAGTAGTCCGTAACTGGAGAATGAGAAACAGTCTCAGAGAGCCGTCGAGTAAACAAAGTCCACAGCAAAAACTCCCGGGTAGCAGAGAGCACAGACTGGGGTAGGAGAGATAAAATCTATAAACTGGAAACAGAGACAGGACAGGACTAGAAACTAGCAGAGCTAGTAAATTGGTGAGAACACACAAAGACGAACTTGCAAAGAACGAAAAAACACACAGGGATTAAATACTAACCGATTGGGCATGAAAACAAGCTGCAGGTGAGGGACGCAGGTGAATGAAATGACACTAATGACACCCGTGGCGGAGACGCGCATGTGTGAAACTGACAACACAGAAACACCAACAGAGAAACCAAAATACAGCAGTCAATTAAACCGAAGTCATGACACCTTTAGTAACTTTAAAGCTTTAAAATGCATCACACTGTGTACTAATGTAAGTTTGCCTGTTAATAATATACAAAGTGAATGTGCTGTGTATGTAACTCATACTGGTTTAATTTATTAATATACAAAGCACAACATAAAAAAAGACTTACAAAGCACTTTGTTTAATTTATTATAAATTATAATAATATTTCTGGCTTAGTGTAGTTTTCTTTTTGTTGTTAATATAAACATCTGATGGGAAATAACATCATCTTTACTTTAAATGATTACTAATCTCTTAACTATGTAAGTATACATTTGACAAGTTATTAATAAATTAATTTATTTTATTTTATTTATTAACCAGCAAAACCACAGTGTCAAAAACACTCCACCCATACGTTTGATGCATAAATATGCACTTTATACCAGCATCACTTTATTTAATAGCCTCTCTAATTACACAATATTTACAATAATGGATGAATCTGCATTAAAAAAAAACAAAATTTACCAATAAAAGGCTGTTCGTGGTTTGCTTCAAATACATTGAAGTATTCACTACATTGAAGTGAAATTGTACACTTATTATAAATCTTATAATGTACTTAAGTTACTTGAGCAATCAGTACAGGACATCGCTGGTTTATTTTGGCTTATATAGTAAGTTATATCAAGTTATGTAACTTACCAGCTCGGGTTAGCTGATAAAGTAGCATTAGAGTATATAAACATTTGTGCTTGCCTTTGAGTTGTGGGATGACCCTCCTGCAATCGCGCATCACTTTTGTTTTGATTGTAGCATCACAAGTTTAACAAAGGGTCCCTTGACTGAAGCAAATGTGATATGCATCCATATGTTTGCTCTTTATCTCGTCTCTCAGATAAGACGCTAACTTTTCTCTACAGTTTATGACATACGCAGCACGCAGATGTCCCGCTACGGTGGCTCAATGCAAGCCATTCAGTGTTTGACATCAATGTACCGCGAAACCAGACTTCTCCATATGAATTTGATTCGCTCTCGCAGTACTTTGATTTCATACGATTGCCCTGCGTAGCAGCAATGAAGTCCCTCAGTTGTGTGTGTGTGTCTAACCTCGCGACCACAGATTCTATCCATCATCACTCTCTGACACTTTCGTCTCGTTTTTATTTGACGAATAAACAATGTAGCGAGTAATGGTAAGTGTTATTTCAAATGTAGTGGAGTAAAGAGTAAAAATACCCAATCAAAAATGTAATTGAGTAGAGAGTAAAAGTTGCCTATATTTTTGATACTCAGTACAAGTAGCCTACAAAGTAGACCCCGAAGCCGCCGCCAGGCGCCGCCATTTGCGCCATTTAGAAGTTCAGCCGCCATCAGCCAATAATTTCCTAAGCCAAATTGAGCCGCCAGCTGATAAAGTTTGGCTGAGCCGGCTAGAATTATTTGCAATCAAATAATAATTCTATCACATAAAGACATACACACACAAAATATATAAACAATACACGAGATCCATTTTCCGATTGGTTTCATAACAGCACAGTCTTGTGCTCGCTCGTTGCTACAATACACAAAGGGGTTGCAACCTGTGGAGGTTGCATATGCAGGCTGCAAACGTCATCAAGCCTGGTTTATTTAAGTTAACTGAGCATTACATTCGCAAGCCATACGCATATTACAACAATTTACGATTAACTTATAATAAGAATAAACTTTATAATTGTTGATATTTTGAAATAAGACAGTGTTGATGATGTAGGCAGCGTAAAAATGCGACCTCCGGAGGCTGCAGTCTTCGGATTGGGAAATTAAAATTGCTCGTTTTCCGTACAGAAGAAGTGATGCATTAGTAACGTGCGCGTCACGACAATGCATTTCAAAAATAGACTGTGTTATTTTTATTTTTGACCAATGCGCGCGACCAGCATCCACACAGGAAAAAGCTGCCGGTAAAATTTTGTATGTCTGTTTCCGGGTGCTGTATGCAGCATGTTCATTATTACTTTAATTTTGTATTGGAACTGCGATTTGGAATCGGTGAAGTCAAATATAGACACGTTTCTTATAAGAGCGTTTCTTCTGGGAAGTCCGTGGCTGTATAACATTTCGTAAGTGCTAGAAACGAAATTCTCCGTCAAACGACGTCATTTTCCGTCATGAAAATTTTTCCGCCATTTTGATTTATTCGTAAAACCTACTTTTGCGAACTCGTCCTAGAGCTTTTGCCCGATTTCCACGAAAATCGGTATGTAGCATCTACAGACCCTCACGGCAAAAAGTTATGGAATTCATGTCAATTCGTCAATTTGTTTTCGTAAACCGCGTCAACAAATTTTACGTAGAGCGCAAAAAAACGGATTTGAGGCTGTATCTTCGGCAAACTTAAGCCTATTGACACGATACTTGGTACTTGTGATGCCAGTCAGGAACTACGAGTGCATGCAGAGTTTCGTCACAGTGCCACCTAGTGGTCAGACTTATGCTTTACACGCCTATAACTTTGGCTCCGATTGACGTATTTTCACGGGACTTGTTTCTTTGGAGTTCTGAGTAGTTGCCGAGTCCAACGGTACCAAACATGCCAGAATTCGCCTTACGGTTAACCCTGCGCGGCAAAATAGCACTTAAAAAACACGCTCGAATATTTCCGCGAGCGTTATTCCGATCGACTCGAAAATGCCATAGGAAGAACATTGCATTACCTTCTGAACAAAAAACTCTATTGGCGTTATATTAAAATTTTCATCAGAAATGGCCGAAAATTGCAAAAAACGAAAAATTACCTTTACATTTTGTGTTTTTTAAACATAAATGGTTATAACTTCGCAACGAAAATAGATTTTTCACCATATTTGATACCCTGATGTATGAGCATATTCTGAGGCCACACAAAAAAAATTGTATGCTTGCACCACTAGATGGCCTTATAATTGAACAAAACCTTTGATATCAAGCCAGCCCTATGGTCATACAACTGTTTCTTCACTAAACTAAAGTGTATAGTCATAAAACTAGCTAGATGTGACACAATAATGACCTGATGTTGCATGCACAATGTTGTCATTGCGCCACCTACTGGTTTTGAGATAGAATATGGTATTTTTGCCTAAAACTACTGCAACAACACTTTTAAAACCATGAGTCATCATGGATTATTCCTTTCATGGCTTTGACTATAATCACTGATGGTTGCCAATTCACTCCCTAGCAACCAATGAGAATACCTTATCAACCGTTTTTGCAAGAGCTATATCTCTGCATCGGAACATCGTAGAGACACGGGGGTGGGCTCTTTTGACTAATTAAACTTGGTTTAACTAGGTTCTTCAGTCTGCTTATCCAATCTCAATTTTACATCCTTTTGGGCCCTTTTCGGCTTGACCCCGGTATTGCTGCTTGCAGCTATATTTAGGGGTCAAGCCCCGAAGGGGCGAAGACCCCTATTGTATTTGTTAGTTTTCTTATTAGGGGTCAAGCCCCGAAGGGGCGAAGACCCCTATTGTATCCGTTAGTTTTCTTTTTATTAGGGGTCAAGCCCCGAAGGGGCGAAGACCCCTATTGTATCCGTTAGTTTTCTTTTTATTATTAGGGGTCAAGCCCCGAAGGGGCGTAGAACCCTATTGTTATTGTTAGTTTTCTTATTATTATTAGGGGTCAAGCCCCGAAGGGGCGTAGAACCCTATTGTTATTGTTAGTTTTCTTATTATTATTATTATTATTATTATTATTATTATTATTTTTCTTCCTCGTTCTTCCGCCGAAAGTCAATGGCAGCCCATAGAACCGTACGTAGGAAAGTTATGAAATTTGGCACACTGATAAAGGACAGTCCAATGTGTCCCCACAGCAAATTTGGAGTCTCTATCTCTAACCCTCTAGCGCCACCAACAGTCCAAAGTTGCACTTATGTTTTTGCTTATAACTTCTGATCCGTAGGTCCTAGAAACGAAATTCTTGTTTCGTCTGATTCCTTGGCTCAAGACGATTCGAATAGACCCTATGACGTCATTTTCCGTCATGAAATTTTTTCCGCCATTTTGAATTATTCGTAAAACCTACTTTTGCGAACTCGTCCTAGAGCTTTTACCCGATTTCCACGAAAATTGGTATGTAGCATCTAGAGACCCTCACGGCAAAAAGTTATCAAAAGAATTTCGATAAACCAATCCGTTGTCGTATAGCGCGTCAACAAAATTTTCGTAGAGCGCAACAAAACAGATTTTAGGCTGTATCTTCGTCAAACTTAGGCCTATTGACACGACACTCGGTACTTGTGATGCCAGTCAGGAACTGAGTGTGCATGCACAGTTTCGTCGCAGCGCCACCTAGTGGCCAGACAGATGTTTTTTACACCTATAACTTTGGCTGTGATCAACGTATTTTGACGGGACTTGATTTTTAGGAGTCCTGAATAGTCGCCGAGTCCAATGATACCAAACATGCCAGATTTCGCCTTACGGTTAGCCCTGCGCAGCAAAACAGCACTTAAAAAACACGCGCGAATATCTCCGCGAGCGTAATTCTGATCGACTCGAAAACATCATAGGAAGAATATTGCATTACCTTCTGAACAAAAAGTTCTATTGGCGTTGTATTAAAATTTTCATCAGAAATGGCCGAAAATTGCAAAAAACGAAAAATTACCTTTAAATTTTCTGTTTTTACACATAAATGCTTATAACTTCGTAACGCAAAGAGATTTTTTCACCATATTTGATACGCTGATGTACGACCACAGTCTGAGGCTACACAAAAAAAATTGTATGGTTGCACCACTAGTTGGCCTTATAATTGAACAAAACCTTTGAAATCAAGCCACCCTATGGTCATACAACTGTTTCTTCACTAAACTAAAGTGTATAGTCATAAAACTAGCTAGATGTAACACAGTTATGACCTGAGGTTGCATGCACGAATTTTGTCATTGCGCCACCTACTGGTTTTGAGATAGAATATGGCATTTTTGCCTAAAACTACTCCAACAGTACATCTAAAATCTTGGGTCATCATGTATTATTCCTTTCATGGCTTGGAGATCATTGATGCATGCCAATTAACTCCTTAGCAACCAATTAGGATACCTTATCAATCCTTTTTACAAGAGCTATATCTCTGCATGAGAACATCGTAGAGACATGGGGGTGGTCTCTTTTGACTCATTAACACCACTGTAACATTTTGTGAGCTGAGAATTGCCACTGCAAGCACCACTCACATTTTCTTCAGTGTTCTAGTTGTCAATGCTCCTCGAAAAGAGAGGGAGAGATGACACTGAATGAAAACACAGCTTTTTTGCTGATAACTGTTATATTATTTAGTCTGAAATCAAGAGATTTTCCCAGGTTCTTTAAACTGCTCATCCGAATTCAACTTTACTTTCTTATGTGCCCTTTTTGGCTTGACCCCGGCATTGCTGCTTGCAGCTATATTTATTATTATTTTTCTTCCTCGTTCTTCCGCCGAAAGTCAATGGCAGCCCATAGAACCGTACATAGGAAAGTTATGAATTTTGGCACACTGATAAAGGACAGTCCAATGTGTCCCCACAGCAAATTTGGAGTCTCTATCTCTAACCCTCTAGCGCCACCAACAGTCCAAAGTTGCACTTATGTTTTTGCTTATAACTTCTGATCCGTAGGTCCTAGAAACGAAATTCTTGTTTCCTCTGATTCCTTGGCTCAAGCCGATTCGACTGGACCCTATGACGTCATTTTCCGTCATGAAAATTTTTCCGCCATTTTGAATTATTCGTAAAACCTACTTTTTCGAACTCGTCCTAGAGCTTTTGCCCGATTGCCGCGAAAATTGGTATGTAGCATCTAGAGACCCTCACGGCAAAAAGTTATCAAAAGAATTTCGATAAACCAATCCGTTGTCATATAGCGCGTCAACAAAATTTTCGTAGAGCGCAAAAAAACAGATTTTAGGCTGTATCTTCGTCAAACTTAGGCCTATTGACACGACACTTGGTACTTGTGATGCCAGTCAGGAACTGAGTGTGCATGCACAGTTTCGTCGCAGTGCCACCTAGTGGCCAGACAGATGTTTTTTACACCTATAACTTTGGCTGTGATCAACGTATTTTGACGGGACTTGATTTTTAGGAGTCCTGAATAGTCGCCGAGTCCAACGATACCAAACATGCCAGATTTCGCCTTACGGTTAGCCCTGCGCAGCAAAACAGCACTTAAAAAACACGCGCGAATATCTCCGCGAGCGTAATTCTGATCGACTCGAAAACATCATAGGAAGAATATTGCATTACCTTCTGAACAAAAAGTTCTATTAGCACTATATTAAAATTTTCATCAGAAATGGCCGAAAATTGCAAAAAACGAAAAATTACCTTTAAATTTTGTGTTTTTACACATAAATGGTTATAACTTCGTAACGCAAAGAGATTTTTTCACCATATTTGATACGCTGA
Organism: Paramisgurnus dabryanus; assembly: GCF_030506205.2. Classification (NCBI taxonomy): domain Eukaryota; kingdom Metazoa; phylum Chordata; class Actinopteri; order Cypriniformes; family Cobitidae; genus Paramisgurnus; species Paramisgurnus dabryanus. Next base: position 70,129,981 of record NC_133337.1, on the reverse strand, counting down.
TGTACGACCACAGTCTGAGGCTACACAAAAAAAATTGTATGGTTGCACCACTAGTTGGCCTTATAATTGAACAAAACCTTTGAAATCAAGCCACCCTATGGTCATACAACTGTTTCTTCACTAAACTAAAGTGTATAGTCATAAAACTAGCTAGATGTAACACATTTATGACCTGAGGTTGCATGCACGAATTTTGTCATTGCGCCACCTACTGGTTTTGAGATAGAATATGGCCTTTTTTGCCTAAAACTACTGCAACAACACATCTAAAACCATGAGTCATCATGGATTATTCCTTTCATGGCTTTGACTATAATCACTAGAGGATGTCCATTTACTCTCTAGCAACCAATGAGAATACGTTATCAACTGCTTTTGCAAGAGCTTTTTCTCTGTATCAGAACATCACAGAGACATGGGGATGGTCTCTTTTGACTCTTTTAACTTGTTGTAACATGTTGTGACCCATGTTTGCCCACTGTAAGCATCACATACATGTCCTTCAGTGCTCTAATGTTCCATGATTGTCAATAACCGAAGGACAGTTGCAGTAGACAAGAATATAGATTATTTTTGTTGATAACCTTTGCATTTTTTCATCTGAAATCATTAGGTTTACCTAGGTTCTTCAGTCTGCTTATCCAAACTCAACTTTACACCCTTCTGTGCCCTTTTCGGCTTGACCCCGGTATTGCTGCTTGCAGCTATATTTATTAGTTATTCTTCTTCCGCCATTGCGGTCTATGGCAGCCCATAGAACCGTACGTAGGAAAGTTATGAAATTTGGCACACTGATAAAGGACAGTCCAATGTGTCCCCACAGCAAATTTGGAGTCTCTATCTCTAACCCGCTAGCGCCACCAACAGTCCAAAGTTGAACTTATGTTTTTGCTTATAACTTCTGATCCGTAAGTCCTAGAAACGAAATTCTTGTTTCCTCTGATTCCTTGGCTCAAGACGATTCGATTGGACACTATGACGTCATTGTCCGTCATGAAAATTTTTCCGCCATTTTGAATTATTCGTAAAACCTACTTTTTCGAACTCGTCCTAGAGTTTTTACCCGATTGCCACGAAAATCGGTGTGCAGCATCTAGAGACACTCACGGCAAAAAGTTATTAAAAGAATTTCGATAAACCAGTCAGTTGTCGTATAGCATGTCAACGAATTTTACGTAGAGCTCAAAAAAAACTGATTTTAGGCTGTATCTTCGCCAAACTTAGGCCTATTGACACGACACTTGGTAATTGAGATGCCAGTCAGGAAATGAGGGCGCATGCACAGTTTCGTTGCAGCGCCACCTAGTGGTCAGACATATGCTTTACATGCCTATAACTTTGGCTCTGATCGACGTATTTTTACGAGACTTGTTTCATTGAAGTCCTGAATAGATGCCAAGTCCAACGATACAAAACATGCCAGGTTTCGCCTTACGGTTAGCCCTGTGCAGCAAAACAGCACTGAAAAAACATGCGCGAATATCTCAGCGAGGGTAATAACGATCGACTCGAAAACACCATAGGAAGAACATAGCATTACTTTCTGAATAAAAAGTTCTATTGGCGTTATATTAAAAATGTTATCAGAAATGGCCGAAAATTGCAAAAAACGAAAAATTACCTTTAAATTTTGTGTTTTTTACACATAAATGGTTATAACGTCGAAACGAAAAGAGATTTTTTCACCAGATTTGATACGCTGTTGTAATACCACAGTCTGAGGCTACACAAAAAAAGTGTATGCTTGCACCACTAGTTGGCCTTATAATTGAACAAAACCTTTTAAATCAAGCCACCATATGGTCATACAACTGTTTCCTCACTAAACTAAAGTGTATAGTCATAAAACTAGCTAGATGTAACACAATTATGACCTGAGGTTGCATGCACAACTTTGTCATTGCGCCACCTAGTGGTTTTGAGATAGGAATATGGTATTTTTGCCTAAAACTACTCAAACAGTACATCTAAAATCTTGGGTCATCATGTATTATTCCTTTCATTATTACACCTTTAGGATACCTTATCAACCCTTTTTACAAGAGTTATATCTCTGCATCAGAACATCGTAGAGACATGGGGGTGGTCTCTTTTGACTCATTAACACCACTGTAACATTTTGTGAGCTGAGAATTGCCACTGCAAGCACCACTCACATTTTCTTCAGTGTTCTAGTTGTCAATGCTCCTCGAGAAGAGAGGGAGAGATTACACTGACTGAAAACACAGCTTTTTTGCTTATAACTGTTATATTATTTAGTCTGAAATCAAGAGATTTTCCCAGGTTCTTTAAACTGCTCATCCGAATTCAACTTTACATCCTTCTGTGCCCTTTTTGGCTTGACCCCGGTATTGCTGCTTGCAGCTATATTTAGGGGTCAAGCCCCGAAGGGGCGAAGACCCCTATTGTATTTGTTAGTTTTCTTATTATTATTATAATAATTATTCTGCTTCTTCTTCTTCTTCTTCTTCTTCTTCTTCCGCCATTGCGGTCTATGGCAGCCCATAGAACCGTAAGTAGGAAAGTTATGAAATTTGGCACACTGATAAAGGACAGTCCAATGTGTCCCCACAGCAAATTTGGAGTCTCTATCTCTAACCCGCTAGCGCCACCAACAGTCCAAAGTTGAACTTATGTTTTTGCTTATAACTTCTGATCCGTAAGTCCTAGAAACGAAATTCTTGTTTCCTCTGATTCCTTGGCTCAAGACGATTCGATTGGACCCTATGACGTCATTTTCCGTCATGAAAATTTTTCCGCCATTTTGAATTATTCGTAAAACCTACTTTTTCGAACTCGTCCTAGAGCTTTTGTCCGATTGCCACGAAAATTGGTATGTAGCATCTAGAGACCCTCACGGCAAAAAGTTATTAAAAGAATTTTGATAAACCAATCCGTTGTCGTATAGCATGTCAACAAATTTTACGTATAGCGCAAAATAGCTGATTTTAGGCTGTATCTTCGTCAAACTTAGGCCTATTGACACGACACTTGGTACTTGTGATGCCAGTCATGAACTGAGTGTGCATGCACAGTTTCGTCGCAGCGCCACCTAGTGGCCAGACAGATGATTTATACACCTATAACTTTGGCTGCGATCAACGTATTTTGACGGGACTTGATTTTTAGGAGTCCTGAGTAGTCGCCGAGTCCAACGATACCAAACATTTCAGATTTCGCCTTACGGTTAGCCCTGCGCAGCAAAACAACACTTAAAAAACACGCACGAATATCTCCACGAGCGTTATTCCGATCGACTCGAAAACACCATAGGAAGAACATTGCATTACCTTCTGAACAAAAAGTTCTATTGGCGTTATATTAAAATTTTCATCAGAAATGGCCGAAAATTGCAAAAAACGAAAAATTACCTTTAGATTTTGTGGTTTTTACACTTAAATGGTTATAACTTTGCAACGAAAAGAGATTTTTTCACCAGATTTGATACGCTGATGTATGAGCAGAGTCTGAGGCCACACAAAAAAATTGATATGCCTGAACCACTAGGTGGCCCTATAATTGAACAAAATCTTTCATATCAAGCAAGCCCTATGGTCATACAACTATTTCTTCACTAAACTAAAGTGTATAGTCATGAAACTAGCTAGATGTAACACAGTTATGAACTGAGGTTGCATGCACAACTTTGTCATTGCGCCACCTAGTGGTTTTGAGATAGAAATATGGTATTTTTGCCTAAAACTACTCCAACAGTACATCTTAAATCTTAGGTCATCATGTATTATTCTTTCATGGCTTGGAGATCATTGGTGCATGCCAATTAACTCCTTAGCAACCAATTAGGATACCTTATCAACCCTTTTTACAAGAGCTATATCTCTGCATCAGAACATCGTAGAGACATGGGGGTGGTCTCTTTTGACTCATTAACACCACTGTAACATTTTGTGGGCTGAGAATTGCCATTGCAAGCACCACTCACATTTTCTTCAGTGTTCTAGTTGTCAATGCTCCTCGAGAAGAGAGGGAGAGATGACACTGAATGAAAACACAGCTTTTTGCTGATAACTGTTATATTATTTAGTCTGATGTCAAGAGATTTTCCCAGGTTCTTTAAACTGCTCATCCGAATTCAACTTTACTGTCTTATGTGCCCTTTTTGGCTTGACCCCGGCATTGCTGCTTGCAGCTATATTTATTATTAGTTATTCTTCTTCCGCCATTGCGGTCTATGGCAGCCCATAGAACCGTACGTAGGAAAGTTATGAAATTTGGCACACTGATAAAGGACACTCCAATGTGTCCCCACAGCAAATTTGGAGTCTCTATGTCTAACCCGCTAGCGCCACCAACAGTCCAAAGTTGCACTTATGTTTTTGCTTATAACTTCTGATCCGTAAGTCCTAGAAACGAAATTCTTGTTTCCTCTGATTCCTTGGCTCAAGACGATTCGATTGGACCCTATGACGTCAATTTCCGTCATGAAAATTTTTCCGCCATTTTGAATTATTCGTAAAACCTACTTTTGCGAACTCGTCCTAGAGTTTTTACCCGATTGCCGCGAAAATTGGTATGTAGCATCTAGAAACCCTCACGGCAAAAAGTTATCAAAAGAATTTCGATAAACCAATCCGTTGTTGTATAGCGCGTCAACAAATTTTACGTAGAGCACAAAAAAACAGATTTTAGGCTGTATCTTCGTCAAACTTAGGCCTATTGACACGACACTTGGTACTTGTGATGCCAGTCAGGAACTGAGTGTGCATGCACAGTTTCGTCACAGCGCCTCCTAGTGGCCAGACAGATGTTTTTTACACCTATAACTTTGGCTGTGATCAACGTATTTTGACGGGACTTGATTTTTAGGAGTCCTGAATAGTCGCCGAGTCCAACGATACCAAACATGCCAGATTTCGCCTTACGGTTAGCCCTGCGAGCAAAACAGCACTTAAAAAACATGCGCGAATATCTCCGCGAGCGTTATTCCGATCGACTCGAAAACACCATAGGAAGAACAACGCATTACCTTCTGAACAAAAAGTTCTATTGACGTTATATTAAAATTTTCATCAGAAATGGCCGAAAATTGCAAAAAACGAAAAATTACCTTTTACAATTTGTGTTTTTATACATAAATGGTTATAACTTCGCAACGAAAAGAATTTTTTTCACCAGATTTGATACGCTGATGTATGAGCAGAGTCTGAGGCCACACAAAAAAATTGGTATGCCTGAACCACTAGGTGGCCCTATAATTGAACAAAATATTACATATCAAGCAAGCCCTATGGTCATACAACTATTTCTTCAATAACCTAAGGTGTATAGTTATAAAACAAGCTAGATGTAACACAGTTATGAACTGAGGTTGCATGCACAACTTTGTCATTGCGCCACCTAGTGGTTTTGAGATAGAAATATGGTATTTTTGCCTAAAACTACTCCAACAGTACATCTAAATGTATTATTCCTTTCATGGCTTGGAGATCATGGGTGCATGCCAATTAACTCCTTAGCAACCAATTAGGATACCTTATCAATCCTTTTTACAAGAGCTATATCTCTGCATCAGAACATCGTAGAGACATGGGGGTGGTCTCTTTTGACTCATTAACACCACTGTAACATTTTGTGAGCTGAGAATTGCCACTGCAAGCACCACTCACATTTTCTTCAGTGTTCTAGTTGTCAATGCTCCTCGAAAAGAGAGGGAGAGATTACACTGAATGAAAACACAGCTTTTTGCTGATAACTGTTATTTTACTTAGTCTGAAATCAAGAGATTTTCTTAGGTTCTTTAAACTGATCATCCGAATTCAACTTTACTTTCTTCTGTGCCCTTTTTGGCTTGACCCCGGCATTGCTGCTTGCAGCTATATTTAGGGGTCAAGCCCCGAAGGGGCGAAGACCCCTATTGTATTTGTTAGTTTTCTTATTATTATTATTAGGGGTCAAGCCCCGAAGGGGCGAAGACCCCTATTGTATTTGTTAGTTTTCTTATTATTATTATTAGTTATTAGGGGTCAAGCCCCGAAGGGGCGAAGACCCCTATTGTATTTGTTAGTTTTCTTATTATTAGTTATTCTTCTTTTTCTTCTTCCGCCATTGCGGTCTATGGCAGCCCATAGAACCGTACGTAGGAAAGTTATGAAATTTGGCACACTGATAAAGGACAGTCCAATGTGTCCCCACAGCAAATTTGGAGTCTCTATCTCTAACCCTCTAGCGCCACCAACAGTCCAAAGTTGCACTTATGTTTTTGCTTATAACTTCTGATCCGTAGGTCCTAGAAACAAAATTCTTGTTTCCTCTGATTCCTTGGCTCAAGACGATTCGACTGGACCCTATGACGTCATTTTCCGTCATGAAAATTTTTCCGCCATTTTGAATTATTCGTAAAACCTACTTTTGCGAACTCGTCCTAGAGCTTTTGCCCGATTTCCACGAAAATTGGTATGTAGCATCTTCAGACCCTCACGGCAAAAAGTTATGGAATTCATGTCAATTCGTCCATCCGTTTCCGTAAACCACGTCAACAAATTTTACGTAGAGCGCAAAAAAACAGATTTTAGGCTGTATCTTCGTCAAACTTTGGCCTATTGACACGACACTTGGTACTTGTGATGCCAGTCAGGAACTGAGTGTGCATGCACAGTTTCGTCGCAGCGCCACCTAGTGGCCAGACAGATGTTTTTTACACCTATAACTTTGGCTGTGATCTACGTATTTTGACGGGACTTGATTTTTAGGAGTCCTGAATAGTCGCCGAGTCCAACGATACCAAACATGCCAGATTTCGCCTTACGGTTAGCCCTGCGCAGCAAAACAGCACTTAAAAAACATGCGCGAATATCTCCGCGAGCGTTATTCCGATCGACTCGAAAACACCATAGGAAGAACATTGCATTACCTTCTGAACAAAAAGTTCTATTGGCGTTATATTAAGATTTTTATCAGAAATGGCCGAAAATTGCAAAAAACGAAAAATTACCTTTTACAATTTGTGTTTTTATACATAAATGGTTATAACTTCGCAACGAAAAGACATTTTTTCACCAGATTTGATACGCTGATGTATGAGCAGAGTCTGAGGCCACACAAAAAAATTGGTATGCCTGAACCACTAGGTGGCCCTATAATTGAACAAAATCTTTCATATCAAGCAAGCCCTATGGTCATACAACTATTTCTTCACTAAACTAAAGTGTATAGTCATAAAACTAGCTAGATGTAGCACACTTATGAACTGAGGTTGCATGCACAACTTTGTCATTGCGCAACCTAGTGGTTTTGAGATAGAAATATCGTATTTTTGCCTAAAACTACTCCAACAGTACATCTAAAATCTTGGGTCATCATGTATTATTCTTTCATGGCTTGGAGATCATTGGTGCATGCCAATTAACTCCTTAGCAACCAATTAGGATACTTTATCAACCCTTTTTGCAAGAGCTATATCTCTGCATCAGAACATCGTAGAGACATGGGGGTGGTCTCTTTTGACTCATTAACACCACTGTAACATTTTGTGAGCTGAGAATTGCCACTGCAAGCACCACTCACATTTTCTTCAGTGTTCTAGTTGTCAATGCTCCTCGAGAAGAGAGGGAGAGATGACACTAAATGAAAACACAGCTTTTTTGCTGATAACTGTTATATTATTTAGTCTGATATCAAGAGATTTTCCCAGGTTCTTTAAACTGCTCATCCGAATTCAACTTTACTTTCTTATGTGCCCTTTTTGGCTTGACCCCGGCATTGCTGCTTGCAGCTATATTTAGGGGTCAAGCCCCGAAGGGGCGTAGAACCCTATTGTTATTGTTAGTTTTCTTATTATTATTATTATTATTATTATTTTTCTTCCTCGTTCTTCCGCCGAAAGTCAATGGCAGCCCATAGAACTGTACATAGGAAAGTTATGAATTTTGGCACACTGATAAAGGACAGTGCAATGTGTCCCCACAGCAAATTTGGAGTCTCTATCTCTAACCCTCTAGCGCCACCAACAGTCCAAAGTTGCACTTATGTTTTTGCTTATAACTTCTGATCCGTAGGTCCTAGAAACGAAATTCTTGTTTCCTCTGATTCCTTGGCTCAAGCCGATTCGACTGGACCCTATGACGTCATTTTCCGTCATGATATTTTTCCGCCATTTTGAATTATTCGTAAAACCTACTTTTTCGAACTCGTCCTAGAGCTTTTGCCCGATTGCCGCGAAAATTGGTATGTAGCATCTAGAGACCCTCACGGCAAAAAGTTATCAAAAGAATTTCGATAAACCAATCCGTTGTCGTATAGCGCGTCAACAAATTTTACGTAGAGCACAAAAAAACTGAATTTAGGCTGTATCTTCGTCAAACTTAGGCCTATTGACACGACACTTGGTACTTGTGATGCCAGTCAGGAACTGAGTGTGCATGCACAGTTTCGTCGCAGCGCCACCTAGTGGCCAGACAGATGTTTTTTTCACCTATAACTTTGGCTGTGATCAACGTATTTTGACGGGACTTGATTTTTAGGAGTCCTGAATAGTCGCTGAGTCCAACGATACCAAACATGCCAGATTTCGCTTTACGGTTATCCCTGCGCAGCAAAACAGCACTTAAAAAACATGCGCGAATATCTCCGCGAGCGTTATTCCGATCGACTCGAAAACACCATAGGAAGAACATTGCATTACCTTCTGAACAAAAAGTTCTATTGGCGTTTTATTAAAATTTTCTTCAGAAATGGCCGAAAATTGCAAAAAAAGAAAAATTACCTTTTACAATTTGTGTTTTTATACATAAATGGTTATAACTTCGCAACGAAAAGAAATTTTTTCACCAGATTTGATACGCTGATGTATGAGCAGAGTCTGAGGCCACACAAAAAAATTGGTATGCCTGAACCACTAGGTGGCCCTATAATTGAACAAAATCTTACATATCAAGCAAGCCCTATGGTCATACAACTGTTTCTTCACTAAATTAAAGTGTATACTCATAAAACTAGCTAGATGTAACACAGTTATGACCTCAGGTTGCATGCACAATTTTGTCATTGCGCCACCTACTGGTTTTGAGATAGAAATATGGCATTTTTTGCCTAAAACTACTGCAACAACACATCTAAAATCTTGGGTCATCATGTATTATTCCTTTCATGGCTTGGAGATCATTGGTGCATGCCAATTAACTCCTTAGCAACCAATTAGGATACCTTATCAACTGTTTTTGCAAGAGCTATATCTCTGCGTCAGAACATTGTAGAGACATGGGGGTGGTCTCTTTTGACTCATTAACACCACTGTAACATTTTGTGAGCTGAGTATTGCCACTGCAAGCACCACTTATTTTTACTTCAGTGTTCTAGTTATCAATGCTCGTCGAAAGAGAGGGAGAGATTTCACTAAATTCCTGTTACATTTAGAATAGACTTTAAAGTATTGTTACCCGTTTATAAATCACTTCATGGCTAAGGACCCAAATACATGACAGATATGCTAACTGAATATAAACCTAAAAGATTACTCAGATCATTAGGATCCGGTCAGTTAGAAATACCAAGGGTTCACTCAAAACAAGGTGCGTCAGCATTTAGTTATTATGCCACCTCTAGCTGGAATCAACTTCCAGAAGAGATCAGATGTGCTTCAACAGTAAACACTTTTAAATCTAGATTAAAAACACATCTGTTTAACTCTGCATTTACTGAATGAGCACTGTGCTGCTTCACACTGACTGCACTTTTAACTCAAGTCACTTTTACTCCTGTTTTATTCTTTTTAATATTTTAAACTGTTTTATTAAAATCACATTTATTTTCTTTAATTGTTATTTAAAATTCTCATGTCTTTATTGTGATCTTATCGTGTATATCTTATTTTTACATTTTCTTTTTCTTTTTTTATATATTGTTTTCTCATCTCTGTGTAAAGCACTTTGAATGACCTCTGTGTATGAAATGTGCTATACAAATAAACTTGCCTTGCCTTGCCTTGCCTAAATGAGAACACAGCTTTTTTGCTGATAACTGTTATATATTTTTGTCTGAAATCAAGAGATTTTCCTAGGTTTTTTAAACTGCTCATCCGAAGTCAACTTTACTTTCTGCTGTGCCCTTTTCGGCTTGACCCCGGTGATTGCTGCTTGCAGCTATATTGGCAATTGTTTCTGTTAGTAAATTTTTCTTCTTCCGCCATTGAAGTCAATGGCAGCCCATAGAACCGTACGTAGGAAAGTTATGAAATTTGGCACACTGATAGAGGACAGTCCAAATAATATCCACAGCAAATTTCGAGTCTCTATCTCTAACCCGCTAGCGCCACCAACAGTCCAAAGTTGCACTTATGTTTTTGCTTATAACTTTTGATCCGTAAGTCCTAGAAACGAAATTCTTGTTTCCTCTGATTCCTTGGCTCAAGACGATTCGACTGGACCCTATGACGTCATTTTCCGTCATAAAAATTTTTCCGCCATTTTTAATTATTCGTAAAACCTACTTTTGCGAACTCGTCCTAGAGTTTTTACCCGATTGCCACGAAAATTGGTATGGAGCATCTAGAGACACTCAAGGCAAAAAGTTATTAAAAGAATTTTGATTAACCAATCCGTTGTCGTATAGCGCATCAACAAAATTTACGTAGAGCGCCAAAAAACAGATTTTAGGGTGAATCTTCGCCAAACTTAGGCCTATTGACACGACACTTGGTATTTGAGATGCCAGTCAGGATCTGAGGGTGCATGCACAGTTTCGTTGCAGCGCCACCTAGTGGCCAGACGAATGTTTTATAGGCCTATAACTTTGGGTGTGATCGACGTATTTTTACGGGACTTGTTTTTTTGGAGTTTTGAAGAGTTGCCGAGTCCAACGATACCAAACATGCCAGGATTCACCTTACGGTTAGCCCTGTGCAGCAAAATAGCACTTAAAAAACATGCGCGAATATCTCCGCGAGCGTAATTCCGATCGACTCGAAAACACTATAGGAAGAACAATGCATTACATTCTGAACAAAAAGTTCTATTGGCGTTATATTAAAATTTTCATCAGAAATGACCGAAAAATGCAAAAAACGAAAAATTACCTTGAAATTTTTTATTTTTACACATAAATGGTTATAACTTCGCAACGAAAAGAGATTTTTTCACCAGATTTGATACACTGATGTATGAGCAGAGTCTGAGGCCACACACAAAAAATGGTATACCTGCACCAGTAGGTGGCCTTATAATTGAACAAAACCTTTGAAATCAAGCCACCCTATGGTCATACAACTGTTTCTTCACTAAACTAAAGTGTATAGTAGGGGTGGCACGGTCCATGAAAAAAATCCGAACCGTTCGGTTCGCTTGTCTCGGTTCGGAGCGCGTGTGTACCGCACGGTTCAACGGTTCATGGCATGCGCAATGTAGTCTCATGCCCTGTATGTGACCTCAGATAGCGTGTTTCCCTTTCGCGCGAAAGAAGAGGTGACTGGTTTTTTGTATAAGTACTGCGGGTTATGTTACGTGTAGAAATGGCAAGTGGGAGAGAAATGGAAGTCTGCCCGCAGTTGGAGGATGCGCCAGCGTCGTATAAGTTTGGTGTGTGGAAACACATTTTTATTTCATGTTACTTATGATGACAGCGGAAATAAAACAATAGATAGAACTGCAGTCTATGGGTTGAATATGCTCCAACAGCCACAGGAGATCGCCTTCTCTCCGACCATTTATCTAATCTGAGGTATTGACAACAATGTTTTACGTCTTTTCATATTCAGCGCTATTTTTAGCCTTTCATTGATAAAATTAAAGCGGCTGATTTCCGCGTAGTTTCATTTTGCTAGCATGTGAAAGTTGCACGATCTTATTTTAGAAATTGCCCCTCAAAGTAATCAGAAGTGGTCAAAAGTGGACAAAAGACACTTAAAGAGATTTTAATATTACAGGTGCAAAGGTTATGTTTCTCTCTCGTCCACATAAACTCTCAGTATTAAAGCAGCCCCTCAGTGATAAATCTGAGCTACACTGAAGTTGGCATTTTAATAAATGCAAGTTATCTTTGTGTGCTAAAAATGCACATAAAGTTTATGTAGATGGCAATACACATTCTCTTTTTTGCCAATTAAATGAAAAGCATGTTGAAATCATCAATGTCTTCCCTCTTGCTCTATCAAAATCTCATCTGGCTTTCCTCAGAGATGGTCCAATGTGCTTAAAGTCAAATTCAGTTTGTGCATGATTACATGATATAACTTTTTTTAATACTGTATCCTAAATTATGGATAATTAATACATTAATAAGATAATACATTTCTGGAGTGTTAAAAATGTAAAGAAAAAATAACAACAAGAACCGTACTGAACCGTGAACCGTGACCATAGAACCGTGATACGAACCGAACCGAGGGTTTTGTGAACCGTGCCACCCCTAGTGTATAGTCATAAAACTAGCTAGATGTAACACAGTTATGACCTGAGGTTGCATGCACAACTCTGTTATTGCGCCACCTAGTGGTTTTGAGATAGAAATATGGTATTTTTGCCTAAAACTACTCCAACAGTACATCTAAAATCTTGGGTCATCATGTATTATTCCTTTCATGGCTTGGAGATCATTGGTGCATGCCAATTAACTCCTTAGCAACCAATTAGGATACCTTATCAACTGTTTTTGCAAGAGCTATATCTCTGCGTCAGAACATTGTAGAGACATGGGGGTGGTCTCTTTTGACTCATTAACACCACTGTAACATTTTGTGAGCTGAGTATTGCCACTGCAAGCACCACTCACATTTTCTTCAGTGTTCTAGTTGTCAATGCTCCTCGAGAAGAGAGGGAAAGATTACACTGAATGAAAACACAGTTTTTTTGCTGATAACTGTTATATTATTTAGTCTGAAATCAATACATTTTCCTAGGTTCTTTAAACTGCTCATCCGAATTCAACTTTACTTTCTTCTGTGCCCTTTTTGGCTTGACCCCGGCATTGCTGCTTGCAGCTATATTTAGGGGTCAAGCCCCGAAGGGGCGAAGACCCCTATTGTATCCGTTAGTTTTCTTTTTATTAGGGGTCAAGCCCAGAATGGGCGAAGACCCCTATTGTTTCTGTTAGTTTTCTTTTTCTTTTTCTTTTTCTTTTTCTTTTTCTTCCTCCGCCATTGCGGTCTATGGCAGCCTATAGAACCGTACGTAGGAAAGTTATGAAATTTGGCACACTGATAGAGGACTGTCCAAAAAGTCTCCACAGCAAATTTGAAGTCTGTATCTCTAACCCGCTAGCGCCACCAACAGTCCAAATTTGCACTTATGTATTTGCCTATAACTTCTGACCCGTAAGTCCTAGACACTAAATTCTTGTATCCTCTGATTCCTTGGCTCAAGACGATTCGATTGGACCCTATGACGTCATTTTCCGTCATGAAAAATTTTCCGCCATTTTGATTTATTCATAAAACCTACTTTTGCGAACTTGTCCTAGAGCTTTTGCCCAATTGCCACGAAAAATGGTATGTAGCATCTAGAGACACTCAGGGCAAAAAGTTATTAAAAGAATTTTGATAAACCATTCCGTTTTCGTATAGCGCGTCAACAAATTTTACGTAGAGCCCAAAAAACAGGTTTTAGTGTGTATCTTTGCCAATCTTATGTCTATTGACGCCACACTTGGTAGTTGTGATGCCAGTGAGGATCTGAGGGGGCATGCAGAGTTTCGTCACAGCACCACCTAGTGGTCATACGAATGTTGTACATGCTTATAACTTTGGCTCTGATCTGTGTTTTTTCACGGGACTTGTTTCGCTGAAGTCCAGAATAGTTGCCGAGTCCAACCTTACCAAACATGCCAGATTTCGCCTTAGGGTTAGCCCTGCGCAGCAAAACAGCACTTAAAAAACACGCGCGAATATCTCCGCGAGCGTAATTCTGATCGACTCGAAAACATCATAGGAAGAATATTGCATTACCTTCTGAACAAAAAGTTCTATTGGCGTTGTATTAAAATTTTCATCAGAAATGGCCGAAAATTGCAAAAAACGAAAAATTACCTTTAAATTTTCTGTTTTTACACATAAATGGTTATAACTTCGTAACGCAAAGAGATTTTTTCACCATATTTGATACGCTGATGTACGACCACAGTCTGAGGCTACACAAAAAAAATTGTATGGTTGCACCACTAGTTGGCCTTATAATTGAACAAAACCTTTGAAATCAAGCCACCCTATGGTCATACAACTGTTTCTTCACTAAACTAAAGTGTATAGTCATAAAACTAGCTAGATGTAACACATTTATGACCTGAGGTTGCATGCACGAATTTTGTCATTGCGCCACCTACTGGTTTTGAGATAGAATATGGCATTTTTTTGGCCTAAAACTACTGCAACAACACATCTAAAACCATGAGTCATCATGGATTATTCCTTTCATGGCTTTGACTATAATCACTAGAGGATGTCCATTTACTCTCTAGCAACCAATGAGAATACGTTATCAACTGTTTTTGCAAGAGCTTTTTCTCTGTATCAGTACATCACAGAGACATGGGGATGGTCTCTTTTGACTCTTTTAACTTGTTGTAACATGTTGTGACCCATGTTTGCCCACTGTAAGCATCACATACATGTCCTTCAGTGCTCTAATGTTCCATGATTGTCAATAACCGAAGGACAGTTGCAGTAGCCAAGAATATAGATTATTTTTGTTGATTACCTTTGCATTTTTTCATCTGAAATCATTAGGTTTACCTAGGTTCTTCAGTCTGCTTATCCAAACGCAACTTGACATCCTTCTGTGCCCTTTTCGGCTTGACCCCGGTATTGCTGCTTGCAGCTATATTGGCAATTGTTTCTGTTAGTAAATTTTTCTTCTTCCGCCATTGCGGTCTATGGCAGCCCATAGAACCGTACGTAGGAAAGTTATGAAATTTGGCACACTGATAGAGGACAGTCCAAATAATATCCACAGCAAATTTGGAGTCTCTATCTTAAGCCCACTAGCGCCACCAACAGTCCAAAGTTGCACTTACGTTTTGTCTTATAACTTCTGAACCGTAAGTCCCAGAAATGAAATTCTTGTTTCCTCTGATTCCTTGGCTCAAGACGATTTGATAGGACCCTATGACGTCATCTTCCGTCATGAAAGTTTTTCCGCCATTTTGAATTATTTGTTAAACCTACTTTTGCGAACTCGTCCTAGAGTTTTTGCCCGTTTGCCTCAAAAATCGGTATGCAGCATCTAGAGACACTCAAGGCAAAAAGTTATTAAAAGAATTTCGATAAACCAATCCGTTGTCGTATAGCGCGTCAACGAATTTTAGGTAGAGCACACAATAACAGATTTTTGGCTGTATCATCGCCAAACTTAGGCCTATTGACACGACACTTGGTACTTGAGATGCCAGTTAGGAACTGAGGGAGCATGCACAGTTTCGTTGCAGCGCCACCTAGTGGCCAGACGAATGTTCTTTACGCCTATAACTTTGGCTGCGATAAAAGTATTTTCACGGGACTTGATTTTTTGGAGTCCTGAGTAGTCGTCGAGTCCAACGATACCAAACATGCCAGGTTTCGTCATACGGTTAGCCCTGTGCAGCAAAATAGCACTTAAAAAACACACGCGAATATCTCTGCGAGCGTTATTCCGATCGACTCGAAAACACCATAGGAAGAACATTGCATTACCTTCTGAACAAAAAGTTCTATTGGCGTTATATTAAAATTTTCATCAGAACTGGCCGAAAAATGCAAAAAACGAAAAATTACCTTTAAATTTTGCATTTTTTACACATAAATGGTTATAACTTCGCAACAGAAAGAGATTTTTTCACCAGATTTGATACGCTGATGTACGAGCAGAGTCTGAGGACACACAAAAAAATTGGTATGCCTTCACCACTAGTTGGCCTTATAATTGGAGAAAACTTTTCATATCAAGCAAGCCTTATGGTCATACAACTATTTCTTTGCTGAACTAAAATGTATAGTCAGGAAACTAGCTAGATGTAACGCAGTCATGACCTGAGGTTGCATGCACAATTTTGTCATAGCGCCACCTAGTGGGTTGGAGATAAAAAATAGCAATTTTTGCCTAAAACTACTGCAACAACACATCTAAAATCATAAGTCATCATGGATTCTTCATTTCATTGCTTGGACTATAATCACTGGTGGATGTCAATCTACTCTCTAGCAACCAATGAGAATACCTTATCAACCGTTTTTAAAAGAGCTTTTTCTCTGCATCAGAACATCGTAGAGACATGGGGATGGTCTCTTTTGACTGATTTAACTTGTTGTAACATGTTGTGACCCATGTTATGCCACTGCAAACATCACTCACATGTCCTTCAGTGCTCTAATGTTCCATGATTGTCAATAACAGAAGGACGATTGCAGTAGACAAGAACATAGATTATTTTTGTTGATTACTTTTGCGTTTTTTTCATTGAAATCATGAGGTTTACCTAGGTTCTTCAGTATTCTTATCCAAACCCAACTTTACACCCTTCAGTGCCCTTTTCGGCTTGACCCCGGTATTGCTGCTTGCAGCTATATTTAGGGGTCAAGCCCAGAATGGGCGAAGACCCCTATTGTTTCTGTTAGTTTTCTTTTTCTTTTTCTTTTTCTTTTTCTTCCTCCGCCATTGCGGTCTATGGCAGCCTATAGAACCGTACGTAGGAAAGTTATGAAATTTGGCACACTGATAAAGGACTGTCCAAAAAGTCTCCACAACAAATTTGAAGTCTGTATCTCTAACCCGCTAGCGCCACCAACAGTCCAAATTTGCACTTATGTATTTGCTTATAACTTCTGACCCGTAAGTCCTAGACACTAAATTCTTGTATCCTCTGATTCCTTGGCTCAAGACGATTCGATTGGACCCTATGACGTCATTTTCCGTCATGAAAAATTTTCCGCCATTTTGATTTATTCATAAAACCTACTTTTGCGAACTTGTCCTAGAGATTTTGCCCAATTGCCATGAAAAATGGTATCTAGCATCTAGAGACACTTAGGGCAAAAAGTTATTAAAATAATTTTGATAAACCATTCCGTTTTCGTATAGCGCGTCAACAAATTTTACGTAGAGCCCAAAAAACAGGTTTTAGTGTGTATCTTCGCCAATCTTATGTCTATTGACGCCACACTTGGTAGTTGTGATGCCAGTGAGGATCTGAGGGGGCATGCAGAGTTTCGTCACAGCGCCACCTAGTGGTCATACGAATGTTGTACATGCTTATAACTTTGGCTCTGATCTGTGTTTTTTCACGGGACTTGTTTCGCTGAAGTCCAGAATAGTTGCCGAGTCCAACGTTACCAAACATGCCAGATTTCGCCTTACGGTTAGCCCTGCGCAGCAAAACAGCACTTAAAAAACACGCGCGAATATCTTCGCGAGCGTAATTCTGATCGACTCGAAAACATCATAGGAAGAATATTGCATAACCTTCTGAACAAAAAGTTCTATTGGCGTTGTATTAAAATTTTCATCAGAAATGGCCGAAAATTGCAAAAAACGAAAAATTACCTTTAAATTTTCTGTTTTTACACATAAATGGTTATAACTTCGTAACGCAAAGAGATTTTTTCACCATATTTGATACGCTGATGTACGACCACAGTCTGAGGCTACACAAAAAAAATTGTATGCTTGCACCACTAGTTGGCCTTATAATTGAATAAAAACTTTGAAATCAAGCCACCCTATGGTCATACAACTGTTTCTTCACTAAACTAAAGTGTATAGTCATAAAACTAGCTAGATGTAACACAGTTATGACCTGAGGTTGCATGCACGAATTTTGTCATTGCGCCACCTACTGGTTTTGAGATAGAATATGGCATTTTTTTGGCCTAAAACTACTGCAACAACACATCTAAAACCATGAGTCATCATGGATTATTCCTTTCATGGCTTTGACTATAATCACTAGTGGATGTCCATTTACTCTCTAGCAACCAATGAGAATACCTTATCAACTGTTTTTGCAAGAGCTTTTTCTCTGCATCAGAACATCGCAGAGACATGGGGATGGTCTCTTTTAACTCTTTTAACTTGTTGTAACATGTTGTGACCCATGTTTGCCCACTGTAAGCATCACATACATGTCCTTCAGTGCTCTAATGTCCAATGATTGTCAATAACCGAAGGACAGTTGCAGTAGACAAGAACATAGATTATTTTTGTTGATTACTTTGCATTTTTTCATCTGAAATCATTAGGTTTACCTAAGTTCTTCAGTCTGCTTATCCAAACGCAACTTTACATCCTTCTGTGCCCTTTTCGGCTTGACCCCGGTGATTGCTGCTTGCAGCTATATTTAGGGGTCAAGCCCCGAAGGGGCGAAGACCCCTATTGTATCCGTTAGTTTTCTTTTTATTAGGGGTCAAGCCACGAAGTGGCGTAGACACCTATTGTTATTGTTAGTTTTCTTATTATTATTCATCCTAGTTCTTCCGCCATTGAAGTCAATGGCAGCCCATAGAACCGTACGTAGGAAAGTTATGTAATTTGGCACACATGTAGAGGACAGTCTTAGAAGTTACTATAGCAACATTGGTGTGTCTAACTCAAACCCTCTAGCGCCACCAACAGTCCAAAAATCCACTTATGTTCATGCTCATAACTTCTGACCCGTGAGTCCTAGACAATAAATTCTTGTTTCCTCTGAATCCTTGGCTCATGATGATTCAATTGCACACATTGATGTCATTTGTGTCATGCACATCTTTCCGCCATTTTGAATTTTCCGTAAAACCTACTTTTTCGAACTCCTCCTAGAGCGTTTGTCCGATTTGCATGTCATTTGGTATGTAGCATCTAGAGACACCCCAGACAAAAAGTTATCAAAAGCTTTTTGATAGACCAATGCGTTCTCGTATACAGTGACAACATATAAGGCGGCGAGCACGCCAAAACGGACGTGAGCCGTATCTTCGCAAAACTTTTGTGTATCGACACGAAACTTGGTATATGTCATTACAGTCATGACCTGAGGGTGCCTGCAACGTTTCGTCTCAGCGCCACCTAGTGGTCACGAGATTCGAAAAATGCTTATTTTTGCTTATAACTACTTCAAACTTGAGTCTAAAATCATGAAGGTGGTTTTGTTAGATTCCTTGAGGCATGCCGAGTCAAACGATAACAAACGGTTTTCGGTCGGCCATTTTGGGTGTCGGCCATTTTGAATTTTCTCATTAAGTTCAGTATTTCACAAACAAAATGGCGTATCGCTACGAAATTTGGCATGGTTCATCAGTGACATGTTCTGAGCGCACCTATAAATCTTTAGGACAGCGCCACCTAGTGGTCAGGATATGTAAAGAAATTGTTTAAAATCTTTATAGCATTTGATTCATTTGCCACACTGACATGAGACTTCACTCTATTGATTCCTTGGCTCGTGCTAAGTCCGACGGTACCAAATATGTCTGAGTCAAACCTACTTCCTGTCGGCCATTTTGAATTATATTGAACACCTACTTTTTCGAACTCCTCCTAGAGCGCTTGTTTGATTGGCTTGATTTTTGGTACGCATCATCTAGAGACACTCTAGACAAAAAGTTATCAAAAGCTTTTCGGTAGACCTATCCGTTGTCGTATAACACATCAAAGAATGCGAGGGCGAGCACGCCAAAATGTGTTTGAGCCTGTATCTTCGCAAAACTTTTGCGTATTGATATGAGACCTGGTATATGTCATAACAGTGATGACGTAAGGGTGCATGCACCGTTTCGTCACAGCGCCCCCTAGTGGTCACGAGATATAAAAATTTCTATTTTTGCTTATAACTACTGCAAACTTAAATGTAAAATTATGAGAGTAGTCTTGTTAGATTTCGTGAGGCACGCCGAGTCAAACGATACCAAATGGTTTTTGGTCGGCCATTTTGTGTGTCGGCCATTTTGAGTTTTTTTTTAAGTTCAAGCATTTCAGAAACGCAATTGCGTATTGTTATGAAACTTGGTATGGTTCATCAGCAACATGTTCTGGGAGGACTTGTAAACTTTTTGGCGCCCCCTAGTGGTCAAGAGATTTGAAGCTATATCTCTGCATCTCTTTATCGTATTTACACCAAATTTGGTGGGTGTCATCACAATCATGACCTGAGTCACCATCTATTGTTTTGGTCAGTGCCCCCTAGTGGTCAAGTCATTTAAGGCTATATCTCCGTATCGCTTTATCGTATTTACACTAAATTTGGTATGTGTCATCACAGTCATGGCCTGAGGCACCATCTATTGTTTCGGCACAGTGCCACTTAGTGGTCTCAAGATACAAAAAATTGCAATTTTTTCCCTAAAACTAATGCAAACTTAGATCTTGAATCATGACCGTCATCACGTATGAATCATTTTTGCCATGTTTGGCTTGACCCCGGTATCGCTGCTTGCAGCTATATTTATTATTAGTTATTCTTCTTCCGCCATTGCGGTCTATGGCAGCCCATAGAACCGTACGTAGGAAAGTTATGAAATTTGGCACACTGATAAAGGACAGTCCAATGTGTCCCCACAGCAAATTTGGAGTCTCTATGTCTAACCCGCTAGCGCCACCAACAGTCCAAAGTTGCACTTATGTTTTTGCTTATAACTTCTGATCCGTAAGTCCTAGAAACAAAATTCTTGTTTCCTCTGATTCCTTGGCTCAAGACGATTCGACTGGACCCTATGACGTCATTTTCCGTCATGAAAATTTTCCCGCCAATTTGAATTATTCAAAAAACCTACTTTTTCGAACTCGTCCTAGAGCTTTTGTCCGATTGCCACGAAAATTGGTATGTATCATCTAGAGACACTCATGGCAAAAAGTTATCAAAAGAATTTCGATACAGCAATCCGTTGTCAAATACCACCTTAACGAATTTTACGTAGAGCGCAAAAAAACAGATTTTAGGCTGTATCTTCGTCAAACTTAAGTCTATTGACACGACACTTGGTACTTGAGATGCCAGTCAGGAACTGAGGGTGCATGCACAGTTTCGTCGCAGCGCCACCTACTGGCCAGACGAATGTTTTATACGCCTATAACTTTGGCTGTGATAAACGTATTTTGACGGGACTTGATTTTTAGGAGTCCTGGGTAGTCGCCGAGTCCAAGGATACCAAACATGCCAGATTTCGCCTTACGGTTAGCCCTGCGCAGCAAAACAGCACTTAAAAAACAAGCGCGAATATCTTCGCGAGCGTTATTCTGATCGACTCGAAAACACCATAGGAAGAATATTGCATTACCTTCTGAACAAAAAGTTCTATTGGCGTTATATGAAAATTTTCATCAGAAATGGCCGAAAATTGCAAAAAACGAAAAATTACCTTTGAATTTTGTGTTTTTTACACATAAATGGTTATAACTTCGCAACGAAAAGAGATTTTTTCACCAGATTTGATACGCTGATGTACGAGCAGAGTATGAGGTCACACAAAAACATTGGTATGCCTTCACCACTAGTTGGCCTTATAATTGGACAAAACCTTTCATATCAAGCAAGCCCTATGGTCATACAACTATTTCTTTGCTGAACTAAAGTGTATAGTCAGAAAACTAGCTAAATGTAACGCAGTCATGCTCTGAGGTTGCATGCACAATTTTGTCATAGCGCCACCTAGTGGCTTGGAGATAGAAAATAGCAATTTTTGCCTAAAACTACTGCAACAACACATCTAAAATCATAAGTCATCATGGATTCTTCATTTCATGGCTTGGACTATTATCACTGGTGGATGTGAATTTACTCTCTAGCAACCAATTAGAATACCTAATCAACTGTTTTTGAAAGAGCTTTTTCTCTGCATCAGAACATCGTAGAGACATGGGGATGGTCTCTTTTGACTGATTTAACTTGTTGTAACATGTTGTGACCCATGTTTGCCCACTGTAAGCATCACATACATGTCCTTCAGTGCTCTAATATTCCATGATTGTCAATAACCGAAGGACAGTTGCAGTAGACAAGAATATAGATTATTTTTGTTGATTACCTTTGCATTTTTTCATCTGAAATCATTAGGTTTACCTAGGTTCTTCAGTCTGCTTATCCAAACGCAACTTTACATCCTTCTGTGCCCTTTTCGGCTTGACCCCGGTATTGCTGCTTGCAGCTATATTTATTATAATAATTATTCTGCTTCTTCTTCTTCTTCTTCTTCCGCCATTGCGGTCTATGGCAGCCCATAGAACCGTAAGTAGGAAAGTTATGAAATTTGGCACACTGATAAAGGACAGTCCAATGTGTCCCCACAGCAAATTTGGAGTCTCTATCTCTAACCCGCTAGCGCCACCAACAGTCCAAAGTTGCACTTACGTTTTTGCTTATAACTTCTGATCTGTAAGTCCTAGAAACAAAATTCTTGTTTCCTCTGATTCCTTGGCTCAAGACGATTCGATTTGACCCTATGACGTCATTTTCCGTCATGGAAATTTTTCCGCCATTTTGAATTATTCGTAAAACCTACTTTTGCGAACTCGTCCTAGAGCTTTTGCCCAATTTCCACGAAAATCGGTATGTAGCATCTACAGACCCTCCCGGCAAAAAGTTATGGAATTCATGTCAATTCGTCCATCCGTTTCCGTAAACCGCGTCAACGAATTTTACGTAGAGCGCAAAAAAACGGATTTGAGGCTGTATCTTCGCCAAACTTAAGCCTATTGACACGATACTTGGTTCTTGTGATGCCAGTCAGGAACTTAGGGTGCATGCAGAGTTTCGTCACAGCGCCACCTAGTGGTCAGACTTATGCTTTAAACGCCTATAACTTTGGCTCCGATTGACGTATTTTCACGGGACTTGTTTCTTTAGAGTTCTGAATAGTTGCCGAGTCCAACGATACTAAATATGCCAGAATTCGCCTTACGGTTAACCCTGCGCGGCAAAATAGCACTTAAAAAACACGCGCGAATATCTCCGCGAGCGTTATTCCGATCGACTCGAAAATGGCATAGGAAGAACATTGCATTACTTTCTGAACAAAAAACTCTATTGGCGTTATATTAAAATTTTCATCAGAAATGGCCGAAAATTGCAAAAAACGAAAAATTACCTTTTACATTTTGTGTTTTTTACACATAAATGGTTATAACTTCGCAACGAAAAGAGATTTTTTCACCAGATTTGATACGCTGATGTATGAGCAGAGTCTGAGGCCACACAAAAAAATTGGTATGTGTGAACCACTAGGTGGCCCTATAATGGAACATAATCTTTCATATCAAGCAAGCATACAACTATTTCTTTACTGAACTAAAGTGTATAGTCATGAAACTAGCTAGATGTAACACAGTCATGACCTGAGGTTGCATGCACGATTCTGTCATAGTGCCACCTAGTGGTTTGGAGATAGAAAATAGCTATATTTGCCTAAAACTACTGCAACAACACATCTAAAACCATGAGTCATCATGGATTCTTCATTTCATATGGCTTGGACTATAATCACTGGTGGATGTGAATTTACTCGCCAGCAACCAATGAGAATACCTTATCAACCGTTTTTGAAAGAGCTTTTTCTTTGCATCAGAATATCGTAGAGACATGGGGATGGTCTCTTTTGACTGATTTAACTTGTTGTAACATGTTGTAAAACATGTTATGCCACTGCAAACATCAGTGCAGACATCACATGTCCTTCTGTGCTTAATTGTTCCATGATTGTCAATAACATAGATTAATTTTGTAGATTACTTTTGCGGTCTTTTCATCTAAAAACATGAGGTTTACCTAGGTTCTTTAGTATTCTTATCCAAACTCAACTTTATACCCTTCTGTGCCCTTTTCGGCTTGACCCCGGTATTGCTGCTTGCAGCTATATTTATTAGGGGTCAAGCCACGAAGTGGCGTAGACACCTATTGTTATTGTTAGTTTTCTTATTATTATTATTATTCTTCCTCTTCCGCCATTGAAGTCAATGGCAGCCCATAGAACCGTACGTAGGAAAGTTGTGAATTTTGGCACACATGTAGAGGACAGTCTAAGAAGTTACTATAGCAACATTGGTGTGTCTGACTCAAACCCTCTAGCGCCACCAACAGTCCAAAAGTCCACTTATGTTCATGCTCATAACTTCTGACCCGTGACTCCTAGAAACTAAATTCTTGGTTCCTCTGAATCCTTTGCTCATGATGATTCAATTGCACACATTGATGTCATTTGTGTCATGCAAATCTTTCCGCCATTTTGAATTTTCCGTGAAACCTACTTTTTCGAACTCCTCCTAGAGCGTTCGTCCGATTTGCATGTCCTTTGGTATGTAGCATCTAGAGACACCCCTGACAAAAAGTTATCAAAAGCTTTTTGATAGACCAATGCGTTCTTGTATACCGAGACAACATATACGGCGGCGAGCACGCCAAAACGGACGTGAGGCCGTATCTTCGCAACACTTTGGTGTATCGACACGAAACTTGGTATATGTCATTACAGTCTTGACCTGAGGGTGCCTGCAATGTTTTGTCACAGCGCCACCTAGTGGTCACGAGATTCGAAAAATGCATATTTTCGCTTATTACTACTTCAAACTTGAGTCTAAAATTATGAAGGTCGTCTTGTTAGATTCCTTGAGGCATGTCAAGTCAAACGATACCAAACAGTTTTCGGTCGGCCATTTTGGGTGTCGGCCATTTTGAATTTTCTCATTAAGTTCAGTATTTCACAAACAGATTGGCGTATCGCTACGAAATTTGGCATGGTTCATCGGTGACATGTTCTGAGCGCACCTATAAATCTTTAGGACGGCGCCACCTAGTGGTCAGGATATGTAAAGAAATTGTTTAAAATCTTTATATCATTTGATTAAATTGCCACACTGACATGCGACTTCACTCTATTAATTCCTTGGCTCGTGCTGAGTCCGACTGTACCAAATATGTCTGAGTCAAACCTACTTCCTGTCGGCCATTTTGAATTATATTGAACAGCTACTTTTTCGAACTCCTCCTAGAGCGCTCGTGTGATTGGCTTGATTTTTGGTATGCATCATCTAGAGACACTCTAGACAAAAAGTTATCAAAAGCTTTTCGGTAGACCTATCCGTTCTTGTGTAACGCATCAAAGAATGCGAGGGCGAGCACGCCAAAATGTGTTTGAGCCTGTATCTTCGCAAAACTTTTGCGTATTAATATGAGACTTGGTATATGTCATAACAGTGATGACCTGAGGGTGCATGCACCATTTCGTCACACTGCCCCCTACTGGTCACGAGATATAAAAAATGTCTATTTTTGCTTATAACTACTGCAAATTTGAATGTAAAATTATGAGACTGGTCTTGTTAGATTTCGTGAGGCATGGCGAGTCAAACGATACCAAATGGTTTTTGGTCGGCCATTTTGTGTGTCGGCCATTTTGAATTTTTCTTTAAGTTCAAGTATTTCAGAAACGCAATTGCGTATTGTTATGAAACTTGGTATGGTTCCTCAGCAACATGTTCTGGGAGGACTTGTAAACTTTCCGGTGCCCCCTAGTGGTCAAAAGATTTGAAGCTATATCTCTGCATCTCTTTATCGTATTTAAACCAAATTTGGTGGGTTCATCACAATCAAGACCTGAGTCACAATTTATTTTTTGGTCAGTGCCACCTAGTGGTCAAGTCATTTAAGGCTATATCTCTGCATCTCTTTATTGTATTTACACCAAATTTGGTGGGTGTCATCACAATCAAGACCTGAGTCGCAATTTATTTTTTTGTAAGTGCCCCCTAGTGGTCAAGTCATTTAAGGCTATATCTCCGTATCGCTTTATTGTATTTACACTAAATTTGGTATGTGTCATCACAGTCATGACCTGAGGCACCATCTATTCTTTCGGCACAGTGCCACCTAGTGGTCTCAAGATACGAAACAATTGCTTTTTTTCATAAAACTAATGCAAACTTAGATCTTAAATCATGACAGTCATCACGTATGAATCATTTTTTGCCATGTTTGGCTTGACCCCGGTATCGCTGCTTGTTATTATTATTATGTTTCCTCTTCCGCCATTGAAGTCAATGGCAGCCCATAGAACCGTACATAGGAAAGTTATGTAATTTGGCACACATGTAGAGGACAGTCTTAGAAGTTACTATAGCAACATAGGTGTGTCTAACTCAAACCCTCTAGCGCCACCAACAGTCCAAAAGTCCACTTATGTTCATGCTCATAACTTCTGACCCGTGAGTCCTAGAAACTAAATTCTTGGTTCCTCTGAATCCTTTGCTCATGATGATTCAATTGCACACATTGATGTCATTTGTGTCATGCAAATCTTTCCGCCATTTTGAATTTTCCGTAAAACCTACTTTTTCGAACTCCTCCTAGAGCATTCGTCCGATTTGCATGTCCTTTGGTATGTAGCATCTAGAGACACCCCAGACAAAAAGTTATCAAAAGCTTTTTGATAGACCAATGCGTTCTCGTATAAATTGACAACATATATGGCGGCGAGCACGCCAAAACGGACGTGAGGCCGTATCTTCGCAAAACTTTATTGTATCGACACGAAACTTGGTACTTGTCATTACAGTCATGACCTGAGTGTGCCTGCAACGTTTCGTCGCAGCGCCACCTAGTGGTCACGAGATTCGAAAAATGATTAGTTTTGCTTATAACTTCTTCAAACTTGAGTCTAAAATCATGAAGGTGGTCTTGTTAGATTCCTTGAAGCATGCCGAGTCAAATGATACCAAACGGTTTTCGGTCGGCCATTTTGGGTGTCGGCCATTTTGAATTTTCTCATTAAGTTCAGTATTTCACAAACAGATTGGCGTATCGCTACGAAATTTGGCATGGTTCATCAGTGACATGTTCTGAGCGCACCTATAAATCTTTAGGACGGCGCCACCTAGTGGTCAGGATATGTAAAATAATTTTTTTAAATCTTTATATCATTTGATTAAATTGCCACTATGACATAAGACTTCACTCTATTGATTCCTTGGCTCATGCTGAGTCCGACTGTACCAAATATGTCTGAGTCAAACCTACTTCCTGTCGGCCATTTTGAATTATATTGAACACCTACTTTTTCGAACTCCTCCTAGAGCGCTCGTGTGATTGACTTGATTTTTGGTATGCATCATCTAGAGACATTCTAGACAAAAAGTTATCAAAAGATTTTCGGTAGACCTATCCGTTGTCGTATAACGCATCAAGAAATGCGAGGGCGAGCACGCCAAAATGTGTTTGAGCCTGTATATTCGCAAAACTTTTGCGTATTAATATGAGACTTGGTATATGTCATAACAGTGATGACCTGAGGGTGCATGCACCATTTCATCACACTGCCCCCTACTGGTCACGAGATATAAAAGTGACTATTTTTGCTTATAACTACTGCAAATTTGAATGTAAAATTATGAGACTGGTCTTGTTAGATTTCGTGAGGCATGGCGAGTCAAACGATACCAAATGTTTTTTGGTCGGCCATTTTGTGTGTCGGCCATTTTGAATTTTTCTTTAAGTTCAAGTATTTCAGAAACGCAATTGCGTATCGTTATGAAACTTGGTATGGTTCATCAGCAACATGTTCTGGGAGGACTTGTAAACTTTCCGGTGCCCCCTAGTGGTCAAGAGATTTGAAGCTATATCTCTGCATCTCTTTATCGTATTTAAACCAAATTTGGTGGGTGTCATCACAATCAAGACCTGAGTCACAATTTATTTTTTGGTCAGTGCCCCCTAGTGGTCAAGCCATTTAAGGCTATATCTCGGCATCTCTTTATTGTATTTACACCAAATTTGGTGGGTGTCATCACAATCAAGACCTGAGTCACAATTAATTTTTTGGTCAGTGCCCCCTAGTGGTCAAGTCATTTAAGGCTATATCTCCGTATCGCTTTATTGTATTTACACTAAATTTGGTATGTGTCATCACAGTCATGACCTGAGGCACCATCTATTCTTTCGGTACAGTGCCATCTAGTGGTCTCAAGATACGAAACAATTGCTTTTTTTCATAAAACTAATGCAAACTTAGATCTTAAATCATGACAGTCATCACGTATGAATCATTTTTTGCCATGTTTGGCTTGACCCCGGTATCGCTGCTTGCAGCTATATTTATTATTATTATTATTCTTCCTCTTCCGCCATTGAAGTCAATGGCAGCCCATAGAACCGTACATAGGAAAGTTATGAAATTTGGCACACATGTACAGGACAGTCTTAGAAGTTACTATAGCAAATTTGGTGTGTCTAACTCAAACTCTCTAGCGCCACCAACAGTCCAAAAGTCCACTAATGTTCATGCTCATAACTTCTGACCCGTGAGTCCTAGAAACTAAATTCTTGTTTCCTCTGAATCCTTGGCTCATGTTGATTCAATTGCACACATTGATGTCATTTGTGTCATGCACATCTTTTCGCCATTTTGAATTTTCCGTAAAACCTACTTTTTCGAACTCCTCCTAGAGCGTTTGTCCGATTTGCATGTCCTTTGATATATAGCATCTAGAGACACCTCTGACAAAAAGTTATCAAAAGCTTTTTTATAGACCAATGCGTTCTCGTATAAATTAACAACATATATGGCGGCGAGCACGCCAAAACAGACGTGTGGCTGTATCTTCGCAACACTTTGGTGTATCGACACGAAACTTGGTATATGTCATTACAGTCATGAACTGAGGGTGCCTGCAACGTTTCGTCACAGCGCCACCTAGTGGTCACGAGATTCGAAAAATGCCTATTTTCGCTTATAACTACTTCAAACTTGAGTCTAAAATCATGAAGTTGGTCTTGTTAGATTCCTTGAGGCATGCCGAGTCAAACGATACCAAACGGTTTTCAGTCGGCCATTTTGGGTGTCGGCCATTTTGAATTTTCTCATTAAGTTCAGTATTTCACAAACAGAATGGCGTATCGCTACGAAATTTGGCATGGTTCATCAGTGACATGTTCTGAGCGCACCTATAAATCTTTAGGACGGCGCCACCTAGTGGTCAGGATATGTAAATAAATTGTTTAAAATCTTTATATCATTTGATTAAATTGCCACTATGACATAAGACTTCACTCTATTGATTCCTTGGCTCATGCTGAGTCCGACTGTACCAAATATGTCTGAGTCAAACCTACTTCCTGTCGGCCATTTTGAATTATATTGAACACCTACTTTTTCGAACTCCTCCTAGAGCGCTCGTGTGATTGGCTTGATTTTTGGTATGCATCATCTAGAGACACTCTAGACAAAAAGTTATCAAAAGCTTTTCGGTAGACCTATTTGTTGTCGTATAACGCATCAAAGAATGCGAGGGCGAGCACGCCAAAATGTGTTTGAGCCTGTATCTTCGCAAAACTTTTGCGTATTAATATGAGACTTGGTATATGTCATAACAGTGATGACCTGAGGGTGCATGCACCATTTCGTCACACTGCCCCCTACTGGTCAAGAGATATAAAAAATGTCTATTTTTGCTTATAACTACTGCAAACTTGAATGTAAAATTATGAGAGTGGTCTTGTTAGATTTCGTGAGGCATGCCGAGTCAAAAGATACCAAATGGTTTTTGGTCGGCCATTTTGTGTGTCGGCCATTTTAAATTTTTCTTAAAGTTCAAGTATTTCAGAAACGCAATTACGTATTGTTATGAAACTTGGTATGGTTCATCAGCAACATGTTTTGGGAGGACTTGTAAACTTTCTGGTGCCCCCTAGTGGTCAAGAGATTTGAAGCTATATCTCTGCATCTCTTTATTGTATTTACACCAAATTTGGTGGGTGTCATCACAATCAAGACCTGAGTCACAATTTATTTTTTGGTCAGTGCCCCCTAGTGGTCAAGTTATTTAAGGCTATATCTCTGCATCTCTTTATTGTATTTACACCAAATTTAATGGATGTCATCACAATAAAAGCAGCCATATCACCCTGTAGCCCAAGACAGCTTGCCCACTGAAGCTAAGCAGGGCTGAGCCTGGTTAGTACTTGGATGGGAGACCACCTGGGAAAACCAGGTTGCTGCTGGTAGAGGTGTTAGTGAGACCAGCAGGGGGTGCTCACCCTGTGGTCTGTGTGGGTCCTAACACCCCAGTATAAAGATGGGGACACTATACTGTCAAAAAAGCACCGTCCTTCGGATGAGATGTTAAACCGAGGTCCTGACTCTCTGTGGTCATTAAAAATCCCAGGATGTCCTTCGAAAAAGAGTAGGGGTGTGCCCCGGCATCCTGGCCAAACTTGCCCATTGCCCTACTAATCATCCCTCATACTAATTGGCTATATCACTCTGTCTCCTCTCCACTAATAAGCTGGTGTGTGGTGGGCGTTCTGGCGCAATATGGCTGCCGTCGCATCATCCAGGTGGATGCTGCACATTGGTGGTGGTTGAGGAGATTCCCCCATTCATATGTAAAGCGCTTTGAGCACTGGAAAAGCGCTATATAAATGTAACTAATTAATTATTATCAAGACCTGAGTCACAATTTATTTTTTGGTCAGTGCCCCCTAGTGGTCAAGTCATTTAAGGCTATATCTCTGCATCTCTTTATTGTATTTACACCAAATTTGGTAGGTGTCATCACAATCAAGACCTGAGTCACAATTTATTATTTGGTCAGTGCCCCCTAGTGGTCAAGTCATTTAAGGCTATATCTCCGTATCGCTTTATTGTATTTACACCAAATTTGGTGGGTGTCATCACAATCAAGACCTGAGTCACAATTTATTGTTTGGTCAGTGCCCCCTAGTGGTCAAGTTATTTAAGGCTATATCTCTGCATCTCTTTATTGTATTTACACCAAATTTGGTGGATGTCATCACAATCAAGACCTGAGTCACAATTTATTTTTTGGTCAGTGCCCCCTAGTGGTCAAGTCATTTAAGGCTATATCTCTGCATCTCTTTATTGTATTTACACCAAATTTGGTAGGTGTCATCACAATCAAGACCTGAGTCACAATTTATTATTTGGTCAGTGCCCCCTAGTGGTCAAGTCATTTAAGGCTATATCTCTGCATCTCTTTATTGTATTTACACCAAATTTGGTGGATGTCATCACAATCAAGACCTGAGTCACAATTTATTTTTTGGTCAGTGCCCCCTAGTGGTCAAGTCATTTAAGGCTATATCTCTGCATCTCTTTATTGTATTTACACCAAATTTGGTAGGTGTCATCACAATCAAGACCTGAGTCACAATTTATTATTTGGTCAGTGCCCCCTAGTGGTCAAGTCATTTAAGGCTATATCTCCGTATCGCTTTATTGTATTTACACTAAATTTGGTATGTGTCATCACAGTCATGACCTGAGGCACCATCTATTGTTTCGGCAAAGCGCCACCTAGTGGTCTCAAGATACAAAAAATGCTATTTTTTCATAAAACTAATGCAAACTTAGATCTTAAATCATGACAGTTATCACGTATGAATCATTTATTGCCATGTTTGGCTTGACCCCGGTATCGCTGCTTGCAGCTATATTTATTAGTTATTCTTCTTCCGCCATTGCGGTCTATGGCAGCCCATAGAACCGTACGTAGGAAAGTTATGAAATTTGGCACACTGATAAAGGACAGTCCAATGTGTCCCCACAGCAAATTTGGAGTCTCTATGTCTAACCCGCTAGCGCCACCAACAGTCCAAAGTTGCACTTATGTTTTTGCTTATAACTTCTGATCCGTAAGTCCTAGAAACAAAATTCTTGTTTCCTCTGATTCCTTGGCTCAAGACGATTCGACTGGACCCTTGACGTCATTTTCCGTCATGAAAATTTTCCCGCCAATTTGAATTATTCAAAAAACCTACTTTTTCGAACTCGTCCTAGAGCTTTTGTCCGATTGCCAAGAAAATTGGTATGTATCATCTAGAGACACTCATGGCAAAAAGTTATCAAAAGAATTTTGATACACCAATCAGTTGTCGTATACCGCCTTGACAAATGTTACGTAGAGCGCAAAAAAACAGATTTTAGGCTGTATCTTCGTCAAACTTAGGCCTATTGAAACGACACTTGGTACTTGTGATGCCAGTCAGGAACTGAGGGTGCATGCACAGTTTCGTTGCAGCGCCACCTAGTGGCCAGACAAATGATTTATACACCTATAACTTTGGCTGCGATAAACGTATTTTGACGGGACTTGATTTTTAGGAGTCCTGAGTAGTCGCCGAGTCCAACGATACCAAACATGCCAGATTTTGCCTTACGGTTAGCCCTGAGCAGCAAAACAGCACTTAAAAAAAACGTGTGAATATCTTCGCGAGCGTTATTCTGATCGACTTGAAAACACCATAGGAAGAACATTGCATTACCTTCTGAACAAAAAGTTCTATTGGCGTTATATTAAAATTTTCATCATAAATGGCCGAAAATTGCAAAAAACGAAAAATTACCTTTGAATTTTGTGTTTTTTACACATAAATGGTTATAACTTCGCAACGAAAAGAGATTTTTTCACCAGATTTGATACGCTGATGTACGAGCAGAGTTTGAGGCCACACGAAAAAATTGGTATGCCTTCACCACTAGTTGGCCTTATAATTGGACAAAAGCTTTCATATCAAGCAAGCCCTATGGTCATACAACTATTTCTTTGCTGAACTAAAGTGTATAGTCAGGAAACTAGCTAAATGTAACGCAGTCATGCCCTGAGGTTGCATGCACACTTTTGTCATAGCGCCACCTAGTGGCTTGGAGATAGAAAATAGCAATTTTTGCCTAAAACTACTGCAACAACACAACTAAAATCATAAGTCATCATG
This sequence comes from Paramisgurnus dabryanus, assembly GCF_030506205.2. Classification (NCBI taxonomy): domain Eukaryota; kingdom Metazoa; phylum Chordata; class Actinopteri; order Cypriniformes; family Cobitidae; genus Paramisgurnus; species Paramisgurnus dabryanus. The sequence goes on along the minus strand of NC_133337.1, from coordinate 70,097,380 downwards.
GATTCTTCATTTCATGGCTTGGACTATAATTACTGGTGGATGTGAATCTTCTCTCTAGCAACCAATGAGAATACCTAATCAACTGTTTTTGAAAGAGCTTTTTCTCTGCATCAGAACATCGTAGAGACATGGGGATGGTCTCTTTTGACTGATTTAACTTGTTGTAACATGTTGTGACCCATGTTAAGCCACTGCAAACATCACTCACATGTCCTTAAGTGCTCTAATGTTCCATGATTGTCAATAACAGAAGGACGATTGCAGGAGACAAGAACATAGATTATTTTTGTTGATTACTTTTGCGTTTTTTTCTTTTGAAATCATGAGGTTTACCTAGGTTCTTCAGTATTCTTATCCAAACCCAATTTTACACCCTTCTGTGCCCTTTTCGGCTTGACCCCGGCATTGCTGCTTGCAGCTATATTTAGGGGTCAAGCCCCGAAGGGGCGAAGACCCCTATTGTATTTGTTAGTTTTCTTATTATTATTATTATTATAATAATTATTCTGCTTCTTCTTCTTCTTCTTCTTCCGCCATTGCGGTCTATGGCAGCCCATAGAACCGTACGTAGGAAAGTTATGAAATTTGGCACACTGATAAAGGACAGTCCAATGTGTCCCCATAGCAAATTTGGAGTCTCTATATATAACCCGCTAGCGCCACCAACAGTCCAAAGTTGCACTTATGTTTTTGCTTATAACTTCTGATCCGTAAGTCCTAGAAACAAAATTCTTGTTTCCTCTGATTCCTTGGCTCAAGACAATTCGATTGGACCCTATGACGTCATTTTCCGTCATGAAAATTTTTCCGCCATTTTGAATTATTTGTAAAACCTACTTTTGCGAACTCGTCCTAGAGTTTTTACCCGATTGCCGCGAAAATTGGTATGTAGCATCTAGAGACCCTCACGGCAAAAAGTTATTAAAAGAATTTTGATAAACCAATCCGTTGTCGTATAGCGCGTCAACAAATGTTACGTAGAGCACAAAAAAACTGATTTTAGGCTGTATCTTCGTCAAACTTAGGCCTATTGACACGACACTTGGTACTTGTGATGCCAGTCAGGAACTGAGTGTGCATGCACAGTTTCGTTGCAGCGCCACCTAGTGGCCAGACAGATGTTTTATACACCTATAACTTTGGCTGCCATCAACGTATTTTTACGGGACTTGATTTTTAGGAGTCCTGAGTAGACGCCGAGTCCAACGATACCAAACATGCCAGATTTCGCCTTACGATTAGCCCTGCGCTGCAAAACTGCACTTAAAAAACAAGCGCGAATATCTTCGCAAGCATTATTCTGATCGACTCGAAAACACCATAGGAAGAATATTGCATTACCTTCTGAACAAAAAGTTCTATTGGCTTTATATTAAAATTTTCATCAGAAATGGCCGAAAATTGCAAAAAACTAAAAATTACCTTTTACAATTTGTGTTTTTATACATAAATGGTTATAACTTCGCAACGAAAAGAAATTTTTTCACCAGATTTGATACGCTGATGTATGAGCAGAGTCTGAGGCAACACAAAAAAATAGGTATGCCTGAACCACTAGGTGGCCCTATAATTGAACAAAATCTTACATATCAAGCAAGCCCTATGGTCATACAACTATTTCTAGCTAGATGTAACACAGCTATTAACTGAGGTTGCATGCACAACTTTGTCATTGCGCCACCTAGTGGTTTTGAGATAGAAATATGGTATTTTTGCCTAAAACTACTCCAACAGTACATCTAAAATCTTGGTTCATCATGTATTATTCCTTTCATGGCTTGGAGATCATTGGTGCATGCCAATTAATTCCTTAGCAACCAATTAGGATACCTTATCAATCCTTTTTACAAGAGCTATATCTCTGCATCAGAACATCGTAGAGACATGGGGGTGGTCTCTTTTGACTCATTAACACCACTGTAACATTTTGTGAGCTGAGAATTGCCACTGCAAGCACCACTCACATTTTCTTCAGTGTTCTAGTTGTCAATGCTCCTCGAGAAGAGAGGGAGAGATTACACTGAATGAAAACACGGCTTTTTGCTGATAACTGTTATATTACTTAGTCTGAAATCAAGAGATTTTTTTAGGTTCTTTAAACTGATCATCCGAATTCAACTTTACTTTCTTCTGTGCCCTTTTTGGCTTGACCCCGGCATTGCTGCTTGCAGCTATATTGGCAATTGTTTCTGTTAGTAAATTTTTCTTCTTCCGCCATTGCGGTCTATGGCAGCCCATAGAACCGTACGTAGGAAAGTTATGAAATTTGGCACACTGATAGAGGGCAGTCCAATGTGTCCCCACAGCAAATTTGGAATCTCTATCTCAAACCCGCTAGCGCCACCAACAGTCCAAAGTTGCACTTATGTTTTTGCTTATAACTTTTGATCCGTAAGTCCTAGAAACGAAATTCTTGTTTCCTCTGATTCCTTGGCTCAAGACGCTTCGATTGGACCCTAAGACGTCATTTTCCGTCATGAAAATTTTTTCGCCATTTTGAATTATTCGTAAAACCTACTTTTGCGAACTCGTCCTAGAGTTTTTACCCGATTGCCGCGAAAATTGGTATGTAGCATCTAGAGACCCTCACGGCAAAAAGTTATTAAAAGAATTTTGATAAACCAATCCGTTGTCGTATAGTGCGTCAACAAATTTTACGTAGAGCGCAAAAAAACAGATTTTAGGCTGTATCTTCGTCAAACTTAGGCCTATTGACACGACACTTGGTACTTGTGATGCCAGTCAGGAACTGAGTGTGCATGCACAGTTTCGTCGCAGCGCCACCTAGTGGCCAGACAGATGATTTATACACCTATAACTTTGGCTGCAATCAACGTATTTTGACGGGACTTGATTTTTATGAGTCCTGAGTAGACGCCGAGTCCAACGATACCAAACATGCCAGATTTCGCCTGACGGTTAGCCCTGCGCAGCAACACAGCATTTAAAAAACACGCGCGAATATCTCCGCGAGCGTTATTCCGATCGACTGGAAAACACCATAGGAAGAACATTGCATTACCTTCTGAACAAAAAGTTCTATTGGCATTATATTAAAATTTTCATCAGAAATGGCCGAAAATTGCAAAAAACGAAAAATTACCTTTAAATTTTGTGTTTTTTACACATAAATGGTTATTACTTCGCAACGAAAAGAGATTTTTTCACCAGATTTAATACGCTGATGTATGAGCAGAGTCTGAGGCCACACAAAAAAATTTGTATGCCTGAACCACTAGGTGGCCCTATAATTGAACAAAATCTTTTATATCAAGCAAGCCCTATGGTCATACAACTATTTCTTTGCTGAACTAAAGTGTATAGTCATGAAACTAGCTAGATGTAACGCAGTCATGAGGTTGCATGCACGATTCTGTCATAGCCCCCCCTAGTGGTTTGGAGATAGAAAATAGCTATTTTTGCCTAAATCTACTGCAACAGCACATCTAAAACCATGAGTCATCATGGATTATTCCTTTCATGGCTTTGACTATAATCACTGGTGGTTGCCAATTCACTCCCTAGCAACCAATGAGAATACCTTATCAACCGTTTTGCAAGAGCTATAACTCTGCGTCAGAACATCGTAGAGACACGGGGGTGGGCTCTTTTGACTCATTAACACCACTGTAACATTTTGAGAGCTGAGTATTGCCACTGCAAGCACCACTCATTTTTACTTCAGTGTTCTAGTTATCAATGCTCGTCGAAAGAGAGGGAGAGATTTCACTAAATGAGAACACAGCTTTTTTGCTGATAACTGTTATAATGTTTTGTCTGAAATCAAGAGATTTTCTTAGGTACTTTAAACTGCTCATCCGAAGTCAACTTTACTTTCTGCTGTGCCCTTTTTGGCTTGACCCCGGTGATTGCTGCTTGCAGCTATATTTCTTCTTCCGTTTCTTCTTCCGCCATTGCAGTCTATGGCAGCCCATAGAACCGTACGTAGGAAAGTTATGAAATTTGGCACACTGATAAAGGACAGTCCAATGTGTCCCCATAGCAAATTTGGAGTCTCTATCTCTAACCCGCTAGCGCCACCAACAGTCCAAAGTTGCACTTATGTTTTTGCTTATAACTTCTGATCCGTAAGTCCTAGAAACAAAATTCTTGCTTCCTCTGATTCCTTGGCTCAAGACGATTCGATTGGACCCTATGACGTCATTTTCCGTCATGAAATTTTTTCCGCCATTTTGAATTATTCGTAAAACCTACTTTTGCGAACTCGTCCTAGAGCTTTTGCCCGATTTCAACAAAAATCGGTATGTAGCATCTACAGACCCTCACGGCAAAAAGTTATGGAATTCATGTCAATTCGTCAATCTGTTTTCGTAAACCGCGTCAACGAATTTTACGTAGAGCGCAAAAAAACGGATTTGAGGCTGTATCTTCGGCAAACTTAAGCCTATTGACACGATACTTGGTACTTGTGATGCGAGTCAGGAACTTAGGGTGCATGCAGAGTTTCGTCACAGCGCCACCTAGTGGTCAGACTTATGCTTTAAACGCCTATAACTTTGGCTCCGATTGACATATTTTCACGGGACTTGTTTCTTTGGAGTTCTGAATAGATGCCGAGTCCAACGATACCAAACATGCCAGAATTCGCCTTACGGTTAACCCTGCGCAGCAAAATAGCACTTAAAAAACATGCGCAAATATCTCCGCGAGCGTTATTCCGATCGACTCGAAAATGCCATAGGAAGAACATTGCATTACCTTCTAAACAAAAAACTCTATTGGCGTTATATTAAAATTTTCATCAGAAATGGCCGAAAATTGCAAAAAACGAAAAATTACCTTTACATTTTGTGTTTTTTACACATAAATGGTTATAACTTCGCAACGAAAAGAGATTTTTTCACCAGATTTGATACGCTGATGTATGACCAGAGTCTGAGGCCACACAAAAAATTGGTATGCCTGAACCACTAGGTGGCCCTATAATTGAACAAAATCTTTCATATCAAGCAAGCCCTATGGTCATACAACTATTTCTTTGCTGAACTAAAGTGTTTAGTCATGAAACTAGCTAGATGTAACGCAGTCATGACCTGAGGTTGCATGCACGATTCTGTCATAGCGCCACCTAGTGGTTTGGAGATAGAAAATAGCTATATTTGCCTAAAACTACTGCAAAAACACATCTAAAACTATGAGTCATCATGGATTCTTCATTTCATATGGCTTGGTCTATAATCACTGGTGGATGTGAATTTACTCTCTAGCAACCAATGAGAATACCTTATGAACCGTTTTGAAAGAGCTTTTTCTCTGCATCAGAACATCGTAGAGACATTAGGATGGTCTCTTTTGACTGATTTAACTTGTTGTAACATGTTGTGACCCATGTTATGCCACTGCAAACATCACTTACATGTCCTTCTGTGCTCTAATGTTCCATGATTGTCAATAACATAGATTATTTTTGTAGATTACTTTTGCGGTTTTTTCATCTAAAATCATGAGGTTTACCTAGGTTCTTTAGTACTCTTATCCAAACTCAACTTTACACCCTTCTGTGCCCTTTACGGCTTGACCCCGGTATTGCTGCTTGCAGCTATATTTAGGGGTCAAGCCCCGAAGGGGCGTAGAACCCTATTGTTATTGTTAGTTTTCTTATTATTATTATTATTATTATTATTATTATTTTTCTTCCTCGTTCTTCCGCCGAAAGTCAATGGCAGCCCATAGAACCGTACATAGGAAAGTTATGAATTTTGGCACACATGTAGAGGACAGTCTCAGAAGTTACTATAGCAACATTGGTGTGTCTGACTCAAACCCTCTAGCGCCACAAACAGTCCAAAAATCCACTTATGTTCATGCTCATAACTTCTGACCCATGAGTCCTAGAAACTAAATTCTTGTTTCCTCTAAATCCCTGGCTCATGATGATTCAAATGCACACATTGATGTCATTTGTGTCATGCACATCTTTCCGCCATTTTGAATTTTTCGTAAAACCTACTTTTTCGAACTCCTCCTAGACCGTTTGTCCGATTTGCATGTCCTTTGGTATGTAGCATCTAGAGACACCCAAGACAAAAAGTTATCAAAAGCTTTTTGATAGACCAATGCGTTCTCATATAAATTGACAACATATATGGCGGCGAGCACGCCAAAACAGACGTGAGGCCTTATCTTCGCAAAACTTTATTGTATCGACACGAAACTTGGTATATGTCATAACAGTCATGACCTGAGGGTGCCTGCAACGTTTCGTCACAGCGCCACCTAGTGGTCACGAGATTCGAAAAATGCCTATTTTCGCTTATAACTACTTCAAACTTGAGTCTAAAATCATGAAGTTGGTCTTGTTAGATTCCTTGAGGCATGCCGAGTCAAACGATACCAAACGGTTTTCGGTCGGCCATTTTGGGTGTCGGCCATTTTGAATTTTCTCATTAAGTTCAGTATTTCACAAACAGAGTGACGTATCGCTACGAAATTTGGCATGGTTCATCAGTGACATGTTCTGAGCGCACCTATAAATCTTTAGAACGGCGCCACCTAGTGGTCAGGATATGTAAAAATTTTTTTTAAATCTTTATATCATTTGATTAAATTGCCACTATGACATAAGACTTCACTCTATTGATTCCTTGGCTCATGCTGAGTCCGACTGTACCAAATATGTCTGAGTCAAACCTACTTCCTGTCGACCATTTTGAATTATATTGAACAGCTACTTTTTCGAACTCCTCCTAGAGCGCTCGTGTGATTGGCTTGATTTTTGGTATGCATCATCTAGAGACACTCTAGACAAAAATTTATCAAAAGATTTTCGGTAGACCTATCCGTTGTTGTAAAACGCATCAAAGAATGCGAGAGGTAGCACGCCAAAATGTGTTTGAGCCTGTATCTTCGCAAAACTTTTGCGTATTAATATGAGACTTGGTATATGTCATAACAGTGATGACCTGAGGGTGCATGCACCATTTCGTCACACTGCCCCCTACTGGTCACGAGATATAAAAAATGTCTATTTTTGCTTATAACTACTGCAAATTTGAATGTAAAATTATGAGACTGGTCTGTTAGATTTCATGAGGCATGCCGAGTCAAACGATACCAAATGGTTTTTGGTCGGCAATTTTGTGTGTCGGCCATTTTGAATTTTTCTTTAAGTTCAAGTATTTCAGAAATGCAATTGCGTATTGTTATGAAACTTGGTGTGGTTCATCAGCAACATGTTCTGGGAGGACTTGTAAACTTTTCGGTGCCCCCTAGTGGTCAAGAGATTTGAAGCTATATCTCTTTATCGTATTTACACCAAATTTGGTGGGTGTCATCACAATCAAGACCTGAGTCACAATTTATTTTTTGGTCAGTGCCCCCTAGTGGTCAAGTCATTTAAGGCTATATCGCTGCATCTCTTTATTGTATTCACACCAAATTTGGTGGGTGTCATCACAATCAAGACCTGAGTCACAATTTATTTTTTGGTCAGTGCCCCCTAGTGGTCAAGTCATTTAAGGCTATATCCCCGTATCGCTTTATTGTATTTACACTAAATTTGGTATGTGTCATCACAGTCATGACCTGAGGCACCATCTATTCTTTCGGCACAGTGCCACCTAGTGGTCTCAAGATACGAATAAATTGCTTTTTTTCATAAAACTAATGCAAACTTAGATGTTAAATCATGGCAGTCATCACATATGAATCATTTTTTGCCATGTTTGGCTTGACCCCGGTATCGCTGCTTGCAGCTATATTTAGGGGTCAAGCCCCGAAGGGGCGAAGACCCCTATTGTATCCGTTAGTTTTCTTTTTATTATTATTATTCTTCTTCCGCCATTGCGGTCTATGGCAGCCCATAGAACCGTACGTAGGAAAGTTATGAAATTTGGCACACTGATAAAGGACAGTCCAATGTGTCCCCACAGCAAATTTGGAGTCTCTATCTCTAACCCGCTAGCGCCACCAACAGTCCAAAGTTGAACTTATGTTTTTGCTTATAACTTCTGATCCGTAAGTCCTAGAAATGAAATTCTTGTTTCCTCTGATTCCTTGGCTCAATACGATTCGATTGGACCCTATGACGTCATTTTCCGTCATGAAATTTTTTCCGCCATTTTGAATTATTCGTAAAACCTACTTTTGCGAACTCGTCCTAGAGTTTTTACCCGATTGCCGCGAAAATTGGTATGTAGCATCTAGAGACCCTAACGGCAAAAAGTTATCAAAAGAATTTCGATAAACCAATCCGTTGTCGTATAGCGCGTCAACAAAATTTTCGTAGAGCGCAAAAAAACAGATTTTAGGCTGTATCTTCGTCAAACTTAGGCCTATTGACACGACACTTGGTACTTGTGATGCCAGTCAGGAACTGAGTGTGCATGCACAGTTTCGTCGCAGCGCCACCTAGTGGCCAGACAGATGTTTTTTACACCTATAACTTTGGCTGTGATCAACGTATTTTGACGGGACTTGATTTTTAGGAGTCCTGAATAGTCGCCGAGTCCAACGATGCCAAACATGCCAGTTTTCGCCTTACGGTTAGCCCTGCGCAGCAAAACAGCACTTAAAAAACACGCGCGAATATCTCCGCGAGCGTAATTCTGATCGACTCGAAAACATCATAGGAAGAATATTGCATTACCTTCTGAACAAAAAGTTCTATTGGCACTATATTAAAATTTTCATCAGAAATGGCCGAAAATTGCAAAAAACGAAAAATTACCTTTAAATTTTGTGTTTTTACACATAAATGGTTATAACTTCGTAACGCAAAGAGATTTTTTCACCATATTTGATACGCTGATGTACGACCACAGTCTGAGGCTACACAAAAAAAATTGTATGGTTGCACCACTAGTTGGCCTTATAATTGAACAAAACCTTTGAAATCAAGCCACCCTATGGTCATACAACTGTTTCTTCACTAAACTAAAGTGTATAGTCATAAAACTAGCTAGATGTAACACATTTATGACCTGAGGTTGCATGCACGAATTTTGTCATTGCGCCACCTACTGGTTTTGAGATAGAATATGGCATTTTTTGCCTAAAACTACTGCAACAACACATCTAAAACCATGAGTCATCATGGATTATTCCTTTCATGGCTTTGACTATAATCACTAGAGGATGTCCATTTACTCTCTAGCAACCAATGAGAATACGTTATCAACTGTTTTTGCAAGAGCTTTTTCTCTGTATCAGAACATCACAGAGACATGGGGATGGTCTCTTTTGACTCTTTTAACTTGTTGTAACATGCTGTGACCCATGTTTGCCCACTGTAAGCATCACATACATGTCCTTCAGTGCTCTAATGTTCCATGATTGTCAATAACCGAAGGACAGTTGCAGTAGACAAGAATATAGATTATTTTTGTTGATTACCTTTGCATTTTTTCATCTGAAATCATTAGGTTTACCTAGGTTCTTCAGTCTGCTTATCCAAACGCAACTTTACATCCTTCTGTGCCCTTTTCGGCTTGACCCCGGCATTGCTGCTTGCAGCTATATTTAGGGGTCAAGCCCCGAAGGGGCGAAGACCCCTATTGTATCCGTTAGTTTTCTTTTTATTATTATTAGTTATTCTTCTTCCGCCATTGCGGTCTATGGCAGCCCATAGAACCGTACGTAGGAAAGTTATGAAATTTGGCACACTGATAAAGGACAGTCCAATGTGTCCCCACAGCAAATTTGGAGTCTCTATGTCTAACCCGCTAGCGCCACCAACAGTCCAAAGTTGCACTTATGTTTTTGGTTATAACTTCTGATCCGTAAGTCCTAGAAACAAAATTCTTGTTTCCTCTGATTCCTTGGCTCAAGACGATTCGACTGGACCCTATGAAGTCATTTTCCGTCATGAAAAATTTCCCGCCAATTTGAATTATTCAAAAAACCTACTTTTTCGAACTCGTCCTAGAGCTTTTGTCCGATTGCCACGAAAATTGGTATGTATCATCTAGAGACACTCATGGCAAAAAGTTATCAAAAGAATTTTGATACACCAATCAGTTGTCGTATACCGCCTTGACAAATGTTATGTAGAGCGCAAAAAAACAGATTTTAGGCTGTATCTTCGTCAAACTTAGGCCTATTGAAACAACACTTGGTACTTGTGATGCCAGTCAGGAACTGAGGGTGCATGCACAGTTTCGTTGCAGCGCCACCTAGTGGCCAGACAAATGATTTATACACCTATAACTTTGGCTGCGATAAACGAATTTTGACGGGACTTGATTTTTAGGAGTCCTGAGTAGTCGCCGAGTCCAACGATTCCAAACATGCCAGATTTTGCCTTACGGTTAGCCCTGAGCAGCAAAACAGCACTTAAAAAACACGTGTGAATATCTTCGCGAGCGTTATTCTGATCGACTTGAAAACACCATAGGAAGAACATTGCATTACCTTCTGAACAAAAAGTTCTATTGGCGTTATATTAAAATTTTCATCAGAAATGGCCGAAAATTGCAAAAAACGAAAAATTACCTTTGAATTTTGTGTTTTTTACACATAAATGGTTATAACTTCGCAACGAAAAGAGATTTTTTCACCAGATTTGATACGCTGATGTACGAGCAGAGTCTGAGGCCACACGAAAAAATTGGTATGCCTTCACCACTAGTTGGCCTTATAATTGGACAAAAGCTTTCATATCAAGCAAGCCCTATGGTCATACAACTATTTCTTTGCTGAACTAAAGTGTATAGTCAGGAAACTAGCTAAATGTAACGCAGTCATGCCCTGAGGTTGCATGCACACTTTTGTCATAATGCCACCTAGTGGCTTGGAGATAGAAAATAGCAATTTTTGCCTAAAACTACTGCAACAACACAACTAAAATCATAAGTCATCATGGATTCTTCATTTCATGGCTTGGACTATAATCACTGGTGGATGTGAATCTACTCTCTAGCAACCAATGAGAATACCTAATCAACTGTTTTTGAAAGAGCTTTTTCTCTGCATCAGAACATCGTAGAGACATGGGGATGGTCTCTTTTGACTGATTTAACTTGTTGTAACATGTTGTGACCCATGTTATGCCACTGCAAACATCACTCACATGTCCTTCAGTGGTCTAATGTTCCATGATTGTCAATAACAGAAGGACGATTGCAGGAGACAAGAACATAGATTATTTTTGTTGATTACTTTTGCCTTTTTTTCTTTTGAAATCATGAGGTTTACCTAGGTTCTTCGGTATTCTTATCCAAACCCAATTTTACACCCTTCTGTGCCCTTTTCGGCTTGACCCCGGCATTGCTGCTTGCAGCTATATTGGCAATTGTTTCTGTTAGTAAATTTTTCTTCCGCCATTGCGGTCTATGGCAGCCCATAGAACCGTACGTAGGAAAGTTATGAAATTTGGCACACTGATAGAGGACAGTCCAAATAATATCCACAGCAAATTTGGAGTTTCTATCTCAAGCCCACTAGCGCCACCAACAGTCCAAAGTTGCACTTACGTTTTGTCTTATAACTTCTGAAACGTAAGTCCCAGAAATGAAATTCTTGTTTCCTCTGATTCCTTGGCTCAAGACGATTCGATAGGACCCTATGACGTCATTTTCCGTCATGAAAATTTTTCCGCCATTTTGAATTATTCGTTAAACCTACTTTTGCGAACTTGTCCTAGAGTTTTTGCCCGTTTGCCTCAAAAATCGGTATGCAGCATCTAGAGACACTCAAGGCAAAAAGTTATTAAAAGAATTTCGATAAACCAATCCGTTGTCGTATAGCGCGTCAACGAATTTTAGGTAGAGCGCACAAAAACAGATTTTAGGCTGTATCTTCGCCAAACTTAGGCCTATTGACACGACACTTGGTACTTGAGATGCCAGTCAGGAACTGAGGGTGCATGCACAGTTTCGTTGCAGCGCCACCTAGTGGCCAGACGAATGTTCTATACGCCTATAACTTTGGCTGCGATAAAAGTATTTTCACGGGACTTGATTTTTTGGAGTCCTGAGTAGTCGCCGAGTCCAACGATACCAAACATGCCAGGTTTCGTCATACGGTTAGCCCTGTGCAGCAAAATAGCACTTAAAAAACACGCGTGAATATCTCTGCGAGCGTTATTCCGATCGACTCGAAAACACTATAGGAAGAACAATGCATTACCTTCTGAACAAAAAGTTCTATTGGCGTTATATTAAAATTTTCATCAGAAATGGCAGAAAAATGCAAAAAACGAAAAATTACCTTTAAATTTTGCATTTTCTACACATAAATGGTTATAACTTCGTAACGCAAAGAGATTTTTTCACCATATTTGATACGCTGATGTACGACCACAGTCTGAGGCTACACAAAAAAAATTGTATGCTTGCACCACTAGTTGGCCTTATAATTGAATAAAACCTTTGAAATCAAGCCACCCTATGGTCATACAACTGTTTCTTCACTAAACTAAAGTGTATAGTCATAAAACTAGCAAGATGTAACACAGTTATGACCTGAGGTTGCATGCACGAATTTTGTCATTGCGCCACCTACTGGTTTTGAGACAGAATATGGCATTTTTTTGGCCTAAAACTACTGCAACAACACATCTAAAACCATGAGTCATCATGGATTATTCCTTTCATGGCTTTGACTATAATCACTATTGGATGTCCATTTACTCTCTAGCAACCAATGAGAATACCTTATCAACTGTTTTTGCAAGAGTTTTTTCTCTGCATCAGAACATCGCAGAGACATGGGGATGGTCTCTTTTGACTCTTTTAACTTGTTGTAACATGTTGTGACCCATGTTTGCCCACTGTAAGCATCACATACATGTCCTTCAGTGCTCTAATGTCCCATGATTGTCAATAACCGAAGGACAGTTGCAGTAGACAAGAACATAGATTATTTTTGTTGATTACTTTGCATTTTTTCATCTGAAATCATTAGGTTTACCTAAGTTCTTCAGTCTGCTTATCCAAACGCAACTTTACATCCTTCTGTGCCCTTTTCGGCTTGACCCCGGTGATTGCTGCTTGCAGCTATATTTAGGGGTCAAGCCCAGAATGGGCGAAGACCCCTATTGTATCCGTTAGTTTTCTTTTTCTTTTTCTTAACTATTATTCTTCTTCCTGTTCCATTGCGGTCTATGGCAGCCCATAGAACCGTATGTAGGAAAGTTATGAAATTTGGCACACTGACAGAGGACAGTCTAAATAATATCCATAGCAATTTTGGAGTCTCTATCTCAAACCCGCTAGCGCCACCAACAGTCCAAAGTTGCACTTACGTTTTTGCTTATAACTTCTGATCCGTAAGTCCTAGAAACGAAATTCTTGTTTCCTCTGATTCCTTGGCTCAAGACGATTCGATTAGACCCTATGACGTTATTTTCCGTCATGAAAATTTTTCCGCCATTTTGAATTATTCGTAAAACCTACTTTTGCGAACTCGTCCTAGAGTTTTTACCCGATTGCCACGAAAATCGGTATGCAGCATCTAGAGACACTCAAGGCAAAAAGTTATTAAAAGAATTTCGATAAACCAATCCGTTCTCGTATAGCGCGTCAACGAATTTTACATAGAGCGCAAAAAAACAGAGTTTAGGCTGTATCTTCGCCAAACTTAGGCCTTTTGACACGACACTTGGTACTTGAGATGCCAGTCAGGAATTGAGGGTGCATGCACAGTTTCGTTGCAGTGCCACCTAGTGGCCAGACGAATGTTCTATACGCCTATAACTTTGACTGCGATAAAAGTATTTTCACGGGACTTGATTTTTTGGAGTCCTGAGTAGTCGCCGAGTCCAACGATACCAAACATGCCAGGATTCGTCATACGGTTAACCCTGCGCAGCAAAATAGCACTTAAAAAACACGCGCGAATATCTCGGCGAGCGTTATTCCAATCGACTCGAAAACACCATAGGAAGAACATTGCGTTACCTTCTGAACAAAAAGTTCTATTGGCATTATATTAAAATTTTTATCAGAAATGGCCGAAAAATGCAAAAAACGAAAAATTACCTTTAAATTTTGCATTTTTTACACATAAATGGTTATAACTTCCCAACGAAAAGAGATTTTTTCACCAGATTTGATACGCTGATGTACGACCACAGTCTGAGGCTACACAAAGAAAATTGTATGCTTGCACCACTAGTTGGCCTTATAATTCAACAAAACCTTTGAAATCAAGCCACCCTATGGTCATACAACTGTTTCTTCACTAAACTAAAGTGTATAGTCATAAAACTAGCTAGATGTAACACAGTTATGACCTGAGGTTGCATGCACAATTTTGTCATTCCGCCACCTACTGGTTTTGAGATAGAAATATGACATTTTTTGCCTAAAACTACTGCAACAACACATCTAAAACCATGAGTCATCATGGATTATTCCTTTCATGGCTTTGACTATAATCACTGGTGGTTGCCAATTCACTCCCTAGCAACCAATGAGAATACCTTATCAACCGTTTTTGCAAGAGCTATATCTCTGTGTCAGAACATCGTAGAGACACGGGGGTGGGCTCTTTTGACTCATTAACACCACTGTAACATTTTGTGAGCTGAGTATTGCCACTGCAAGCACCACTCATTTTTACATCAGTGTTCTAGTTATCAATGCTCATCGAAAGAGAGGGAGAGAATTCACTGAATGAGAACACAGCTTTTTTGCTGATAACTGTTATATTGTTTTTTTCTGAAATCATGAGATTTTCCCAGGTTCTTTAAACTGCTCATCCAAAGTCAACTTTACTTTCTGCTGTGCCCTTTTTGGCTTGACCCCGGTGATTGCTGCTTGCAGCTATATTTAGGGGTCAAGCCCAGAATGGGCGAAGACCCCTATTGTTTCTGTTAGTTTTCTTTTTCTTTTTCTTTTTCTTTTTCTTTTTCTTTTTCTTCCTCCGCCATTGCGGTCTATGGCAGCCTATAGAACCGTACGTAGGAAAGTTATGAAATTTGGCACACTGATAGAGGACTGTCCAAAAAGTCTCCACAGCAAATTTGAAGTCTGTATCTCTAACCCGCTAGCGCCACCAACAGTCCAAATTTGCACTTATGTATTTGCCTATAACTTCTGACCCGTAAGTCCTAGACACTAAATTCTTGTATCCTCTGATTCCTTGGCTCAAGACGATTCGATTGGACCCTATGACGTCATTTTCCGTCATGAAAAATTTTCCGCCATTTTGATTTATTCATAAAACCTACTTTTGCGAACTTGTCCTAGAGCTTTTGCCCAATTGCCACGAAAAATGGTATGTAGCATCTAGAGACACTCAGGGCAAAAAGTTATTAAAAGAATTTTGATAAACCATTCCGTTTTCGTATAGCGCGTCAACAAATTTTACGTAGAGCCCAAAAAACAGGTTTTAGTGTGTATCTTTGCCAATCTTATGTCTATTGACGCCACACTTGGTAGTTGTGATGCCAGTGAGGATCTGAGGGGGCATGCAGAGTTTCGTCACAGCACCACCTAGTGGTCATACGAATGTTGTACATGCTTATAACTTTGGCTCTGATCTGTGTTTTTTCACGGGACTTGTTTCGCTGAAGTCCAGAATAGTTGCCGAGTCCAACCTTACCAAACATGCCAGATTTCGCCTTACGGTTAGCCCTGCGCAGCAAAACAGCACTTAAAAAACACGCGCGAATATCTCCGCGAGCGTAATTCTGATCGACTCGAAAACATCATAGGAAGAATATTGCATTACCTTCTGAACAAAAAGTTCTATTGGCGTTGTATTAAAATTTTCATCAGAAATGGCCGAAAATTGCAAAAAACGAAAAATTACCTTTAAATTTTCTGTTTTTACACATAAATGGTTATAACTTCGTAACGCAAAGAGATTTTTTCACCATATTTGATACGCTGATGTACGACCACAGTCTGAGGCTACACAAAAAAAATTGTATGGTTGCACCACTAGTTGGCCTTATAATTGAACAAAACCTTTGAAATCAAGCCACCCTATGGTCATACAACTGTTTCTTCACTAAACTAAAGTGTATAGTCATAAAACTAGCTAGATGTAACACATTTATGACCTGAGGTTGCATGCACGAATTTTGTCATTGCGCCACCTACTGGTTTTGAGATAGAATATGGCATTTTTTTGGCCTAAAACTACTGCAACAACACATCTAAAACCATGAGTCATCATGGATTATTCCTTTCATGGCTTTGACTATAATCACTAGAGGATGTCCATTTACTCTCTAGCAACCAATGAGAATACGTTATCAACTGTTTTTGCAAGAGCTTTTTCTCTGTATCAGTACATCACAGAGACATGGGGATGGTCTTTTTTGACTCTTTTAACTTGTTGTAACATGTTGTGACCCATGTTTGCCCACTGTAAGCATCACATACATGTCCTTCAGTGCTCTAATGTTCCATGATTGTCAATAACCGAAGGACAGTTGCAGTAGACAAGAATATAGATTATTTTTGTTGATTACTTTGCATTTTTTCATCTGAAATCATTAGGTTTACCTAAGTTCTTCAGTCTGCTTATCCAAACGCAACTTTACATCCTTCTGTGCCCTTTTCGGCTTGACCCCGGTATTGCTGCTTGCAGCTATATTTAGGGGTCAAGCCCCGAAGGGGCGAAGACCCCTATTGTATCCGTTAGTTTTCTTTTTATTAGGGGTCAAGCCCCGAAGGGGAGAAGACCCCTATTGTATCCGTTAGTTTTCTTATAATTATTATTAGGGGTCAAGCCCAGAATGGGCGAAGACCCCTATTGTATCCGTTAGTTTTCTTTTTCTTTTTCTTTTTCTTTTTCTTTTTAAATATTATTCTTCTTCCTGTTCCATTGCGGTCTATGGCAGCCCATAGAACCGTACATAGGAAAGTTATGAAATTTTGCACACTGACAGAGGACAGTCCAAATAATATCCCTAGCAATTTTGGAGTCTCTATCTCAAACCCGCTAGCGCCACCAACAGTCCAAAGTTGCACTTACGTTTTTGCTTATAACTTCTGATCCGTAAGTCCTAGAAACGAAATTCTTGTTTCCTCTGATTCCTTGGTTCAAGACGATTCGATTAGACCCTATGACGTTATTTTCCGTCATGAAAATTTTTCCGCCATTTTGAAATATTCGTAAAACCTACTTTTGCGAACTCCTCCTAGAGTTTTTACCCGAATGCCACGAAAATCGGTATGCAGCATCTAGAGACACTCAAGGCAAAAAGTTATTAAAAGAATTTCGATAAACCAATCCGTTCTCGTATAGCGCGTCAACGAATTTTACATAGAGCGCAAAAAAACTGATTTTAGGCTGTATCTTCGCCAAACTTAGGCCTATTGACACGACACTTGGTACTCGAGATGCCAGTCAGGAACTGAGGGTGCATGCACAGTTTCGTTGCAGCGCCACCTAGTGGTCAGACGAATGTTCTATACGCCTATAACTTTGGCTGCGATAAAAGTATTTTCACGGGACTTGATTTTTTGGAGTCCTGAGTAGTCGCCGAGTCCAACGATACCAAACATGCCAGGATTCGCCTTACGGTTAGCCCTGTGCATCAAAATAGCACTTAAAAAACACGCGCGAATAACTCCGCGAGCGTTATTCCGATCGACACGAAAACACCATAGGAAGAATATTGCATTACCTTCTGAACAAAAAGTTCTATTGGCGTTATATTAAAATTTTCATCAGAAATGGCCGAAAAATGCAAAAAACGAAAAATTACCTTTAAATTTTGCATTTTTTACACATAAATGGTTATAACTTCGCAACGAAAAGAGATTTTTTCACCAGATTTGATACGCAGATGTACGACCACAGTCTGAGGCCACACAAAAAAAAATGGTATGCCTCCACCACTAGGTGGCCCTATAATTGAACAAAATCTTTCATATCAAGCAAGCCCTATGGTCATACAACTATTTTATTGCTTAACTAAAGTGTATAGTCATGAAACTAGCTAGATGTAACACAGTCATGACCTAAGGTTGCATGCACAGTTTTGTCATAGCGCCACCTAGTGGTTTTGAGATAGAAAATGGCTATTTTTGCCTATAACTACTGCAAAAACACATCTAAAACCATGAGTCTTCATGGATTATTCCTTTCATGAATTGAACTATAATCACTGGTGCATGTTCATTTACTCTCTAGCAACCAATGAGAATACCTTATCAACCGTTTTTGCAAGAGCTTTTTCTCTGCATCAGAACATCGTAGACACATGGGGATGGTGTATTTTGACTCATTTAACTTGTTGTAACATGTTGTGACACCATGGGCGTAGATTTAGGGTGGGACGCTAGGGACATGTCCCTACCAATATTCAGAGAAGACTGAATTGTCCCTAGCAATAATTTCGACCAAACATTTAATCTGTATTCATATATAACCACTAATGTCCGTCTTGTTCTTGTGTTTTCTATTTTTTACTTATTATATTTTTGTCAGAAACCATTTAAATTAGATTAGAAATCTTTTGCAATCCCGTTCTGTAAAAATAACGCTCTATGTGGTACACAAACGGTTAACAGCTTTCGTTCTCTGCAATGCCCGCCTCCGTAAGTCACATCGCTAATATGATTGGCTTTGCATTTCTTTAGTCCCGCCTCTCTAACGCACATTGCTAATATGATTGGATTAGCATTCTTGAGTCCCGCCTCTCTAACGCACATCACTTTTTGATGGGCTTGTCTTTACTCGCTACGTGTGATAGGATGGTTTCACTTTGTACAACGCGCCAAAGTTCACTCAACAAAGCATGCGTGATTATTCGGGCGACAGGTAAGTGAGGAAGAAAGTATTATTATACCCACTGTAACTGTTTCATGCACAAAAAAAGTTGTGCCACATAATGATTCAAGGACAGTGTTTTCACCAATACAGGACAATCCCATTTTGGTGGTATTTTTAAGTTCCATTATGAACTAGCACCTTTATTAAAGCGGTTTTATTATTTAGAAGAGTGCCTTGGTTTCCTTTTGTTGTTTTTGAAATTTAGCTTATTTCCCAAAGAGCACCTTCGATTTACATATATTTTTGACATTTTGTATACTGTTTTGAACGCCGTAGCCCTCCAGCCCCTGCTTTGTGGGTGATTGTTTTTACAGGACAATCCCATGTTAACCCTGAGGAGTTGCAAACTTGTGTCAACCTTTTATAAATGGGGTGGCAAGGTTATTTAGAGGGTCCCTAATCCATGAAAGAAAATAACCCCAACATGGTAAAAACATGAATTCATGTCATGATTGCTGAATACTTTCATTACTGCACTGTGGTCATTACTTGCACAGATGTAGACATAATGTTGCATTTTAAACAAACTATTTTTTTCACACTGATTAACTGTCTGTTAATGAAAAGAAGATTTAATGTAAACTACAGAAACGTTAATAAACTGTGTTCAGGAAACAGCATGATATATATACCTACTTCAACACTGGGATTTTTTGGCAAAATTAAATTAAGAATTAAATATTAATTGCATATTCTTCAATATTATAAAGTTAATATGGATTCATATATGTTACTATGTGATTTTCTTTTTTTGACAAAGACTTAAACAGCTACTGTTTATTAGGCTCTAGGACATAACGAATTGTTTATTATAGTACATTAAATTTGGGATGGCACCGGGGGTGGCGAGTCAGATGTCACTGAGTAAAGTGCATACTGAGTTGTCTGTTGTTTATGTCAAGTAAACGGTGATAAACAGTTTTTGCAATGCGACCATTTTATTTATGTCCCCACCAATGCCAGAATCAAACCTACGCCCTTGTGTGACACATGTTTTGCCACTGCAAATATCACTCACATGTTCTTCAGTGCTCTAATGTTCCATGACTGTCAATAACAGAACGACGATTGCAGTAGACAAGAACAGAGATTATTTTTGTTGATTATTTTTGCGTGTTTTCATCTGAAATCATTAGGTTTACCTAGGTTCTTCGGTCTGCTTATCCAAACTCAACTTTACACCCTTCTGTGCCCTTTTCGGCTTGACCCCGGTATCGCTGCTTGCAGCTATATTTATTATTATTATTATTATTATTATTCTTCTTCTTCCGCCATTGCGGCCTATGGCAGCCCATAGAACCGTACATAGGAAAGTTATGAAATTTGGCACACTGATAGAGGACAGTCCAATGTGTCCCCACAGCAAATTTGGAGTCTCTATCTCAAGCCCGCTAGCGCCACCAACAGTCCAAAGTTGCACTTACGTTTTTGCTTATACCTTCTGATGCGTATGTCCTACAAACAAAATTCTTGTTTCCTCTGATTCCTTGGCTCAAGTCGATTCGAATGGACCCTATGACGTCATTTTCCGTCATAAAATATTTTCCGCCATTTTGAATTATTCATAAAACCTACTTTTTCGAACTCGTCCTAGAGCTTTTGTCCGATTGCCACGAAAATTGGTATGTATCATCTAGAGACCCTCACGGCAAAAAGTTATCAAAAGAATTTCGATAAACCAATCCGTTGTCGTATAGCGCGTTAACAAATTTTACGTAGAGCGCAAAAAAACAGATTTTAGGCTGTATCTTCGTCAAACTTAGGCCTATTGACACGACACTTGGTACTTGTGATGCCAGTCAGGAACTGAGTGTGCATGCACAGTTTCGTCGCAGCGCCACCTAGTGGCCAGACAGATGTTTTTTACACCTATAACTTTGGCTGTGATCAACGTATTTTGACGGGACTTGATTTTTAGGAGTCCTGAATAGTTGCCGAGTCCAACGATACCAAACATGCCAGATTTCGCCTTACGGTTAGCCCTGCGCAGCAAAACAGCACTTAAAAAACACGCGCGAATATCTCCGCGAGCGTAATTCTGATCGACTCGAAAACATCATAGGAAGAATATTGCATTACCTTCTGAACAAAAAGTTCTATTGGCACTATATTAAAATTTTCATCAGAAATGGCCGAAAATTGCAAAAAACGAAAAATTACCTTTAAATTTTGTGTTTTTACACATAAATGGTTATAACTTCGTAACGCAAAGAGATTTATTCACCATATTTGATACGCTGATGTACGACCACAGTCTGAGGCTACACAAAAAAAATTGTATGGTTGCACCACTAGTTGGCCTTATAATTGAACAAAACCTTTGAAATCAAGCCACCCTATGGTCATACAACTGTTTCTTCACTAAACTAAAGTGTATAGTCATAAAACTAGCTAGATGTAACACATTTATGACCTGAGGTTGCATGCACGAATTTTGTCATTGCGCCACCTACTGGTTTTGAGATAGAATATGGCATTTTTTTCCTAAAACTACTGCAACAACACATCTAAAACCATGAGTCATCATGGATTATTCCTTTCATGGCTTTGACTATAATCACTAGAGGATGTCCATTTACTCTCTAGCAACCAATGAGAATACGTTATCAACTGTTTTTGCAAGAGCTTTTTCTCTGTATCAGAACATCACAGAGACATGGGGATGGTCTCTTTTGACTCTTTTAACTTGTTGTAACATGTTGTGACCCATGTTTACCCACTGTAAGCATCACATACATGTCCTTCAGTGCTCTAATGTTCCATGATTGTCAATAACCGAAGGACAGTTGCAGTAGACAAGAATATAGATTATTTTTGTTGATTACCTTTGCATTTTTTCATCTGAAATCATTAGGTTTACCTAGGTTCTTCAGTCTGCTTATCCAAACGCAACTTTACATCCTTCTGTGCCCTTTTCGGCTTGACCCCGGCATTGCTGCTTGCAGCTATATTTAGGGGTCAAGCCCCGAAGGGGCGAAGACCCCTATTGTATCCGTTAGTTTTCTTTTTATAATAATTATTATTATTATTAGTTATTCTTCTTCCGCCATTGCGGTCTATGGCAGCCCATAGAACCGTACGTAGGAAAGTTATGAAATTTGGCACACTGATAAAGGACAGTCCAATGTGTCCCCACAGCAAATTTGGAGTCTCTATGTCTAACCCGCTAGCGCCACCAACAGTCCAAAGTTGCACTTATGTTTTTGCTTATAACTTCTGATCCGTAAGTCCCACAAACAAAATTCTTGCTTCCTCTGATTCCTTGGCTAAAGCCGATTCGATTGGAACTTATGACGTCATTTTCCGTCATGAAATTTTTTCCGCCATTTTGAATTATTCGTTAAACCTACTTTTGCGAACTCGTCCTAGAGTTTTTACCCGATTGTCGCGAAAATTGGTATGTAGCATCTAGAGACCCTCACGGCAAAAAGTTATCAAAAGAATTTCGATAAACCAATCCGTTGTCGTATAGCGCGTCAACAAAATTTTCGTAGAGTGCAAAAAAACAGATTTTAGGCTGTATCTTCGTCAAACTTAGGCCTATTGACACGACACTTGGTACTTGTGATGCCAGTCAGGAACTGAGTGTGCATGCACAGTTTCGTCGCAGCGCCACCTAGTGGCCAGACAGATGTTTTTTACACCTATAACTTTGGCTGTGATCAACGTATTTTGACGGGACTTGATTTTTAGGAGTCCTGAATAGTCGCCGAGTCCAACGATACCAAACATGCCAGATTTCGCCTTACGGTTAGCCCTGCGCAGCAAAACAGCACTTAAAAAACACGCGCGAATATCTCCGCGAGCGTAATTCTGATCGACTCGAAAACATCATAGGAAGAATATTGCATTACCTTCTGAACAAAAAGTTCTATTGGCACTATATTAAAATTTTCATCAGAAATGGCCGAAAATTGCAAAAAACGAAAAATTACCTTTAAATTTTGTGTTTTTACACATAAATGGTTATAACTTCGTAACGCAAAGAGATTTTTTCACCATATTTGATACGCTGATGTACGACTACAGTCTGAGGCTACACAAAAAAAATTGTATGGTTGCACCACTAGTTGGCCTTATAATTGAACGAAACCTTTGAAATTAAGCCACCCTATGGTCATACAACTGTTTCTTCACTAAACTAAAGTGTATAGTCATAAAACTAGCTAGATGTAACACATTTATGACCTGAGGTTGCATGCACGAATTTTGTCATTGCGCCACCTACTGGTTTTGAGATAGAATATGGCATTTTTTGCCTAAAACTACTGCAACAACACATCTAAAACCATGAGTCATCATGGATTATTCCTTTCATGGCTTTGACTATAATCACTAGAGGATGTCCATTTACTCTCTAGCAACCAATGAGAATATGTTATCAATTGTTTTTGCAAGAGCTTTTTCTCTGTATCAGAACATCACAGAGACATGGGGATGGTCTCTTTTGACTCTTTTAACTTGTTGTAACATGTTGTGACCCATGTTTGCCCACTGTAAGCATCACATACATGTCCTTCAGTGCTCTAATGTTCCATGATTGTCAATAACCGAAGGACAGTTGCAGTAGCCAAGAATATAGATTATTTTTGTTGATTACCTTTGCATTTTTTCATCTGAAATCATTAGGTTTACCTAGGTTCTTCAGTCTGCTTATCCAAACGCAACTTTACATCCTTCTGTGCCCTTTTCGGCTTGACCCCGGTATTGCTGCTTGCAGCTATATTTATTATTAGTTATTCTTCTTCCGCCATTGCGGTCTATGGCAGCCCATAGAACCGTACGTAGGAAAGTTATGAAATTTGGCACACTGATAAAGGATAGTCCAATGTGTCCCCACAGCAAATTTGGAGTCTCTATGTCTAACCCGCTAGCGCCACCAACAGTCCAAAGTTGCACTTATGTTTTTGCTTATAACTTCTGATCCGTAAGTCCTAGAAACAAAATTCTTGTTTCCTCTGATTCCTTGGCTCAAGACGATTCGATTGGACCCTATGACGTCATTTTCCGTCATGAAAATTTTCCCGCCAATTTGAATTATTCAAAAAACCTACTTTTTCGAACTCGTCCTAGAGCTTTTGTCCGATTGCCACGAAAATTGGTATGTATCATCTAGAGACACTCATGGCAAAAAGTTATCAAAAGAATTTTGATACACCAATCAGTTGTCGTATACCGCCTTGACAAATGTTACGTAGAGCGCAAAAAAACAGATTTTAGGCTGTATCTTCGTCAAACTTAGGCCTATTGACACAACACTTGGTGCTTGTAATGCCAGTCAGGAACTGAGGTTGCATGCACAGTTTCATCACAGCGCCATCTAGTGGCCAGACCAATGTTTTATATGCCTATAACTTTGGCTGTGATAGATGTATTTTCATGGGGCTTGATTTTTAAGAGTCCTGAGTAGTCGCCGAGTCCAACGATACCAAACATGCCAGATTTCGCCTTACGGTTAGCCCTGTGTAGCAAAACAGCACTTAAAAAACACGTGCGAATATCTCTGCGAGTGTTATTCCGATTGACTCGAAAACACCATAGGAAGAACATTGCGTTACCTTCTGAACAAAAAGTTCTATTGGCGTTATATTAAAATTTTCATCAGAAATGGCCGAAAATTGCAAAAAACGAAAAATTACCTTCTAATTTTGTGTTTTTACACATAAATGGTTGTAACTTCGTAACGAAAATAGATTTTTTCACCAGATTTGATACGCTGATGTATGAACACATTCTGAGGCCACACAAAAAAAGTTGTATGCTTGCACCACTAGTTGGCCTTATAATTAAACAAAATCTTTGATATCAAGCCAGCCCTATGGTCTAACAACTGTTTCTTTACTAAACTTAAGTGTATAGTCATTAAACTAGCTAGATGTAACACAATCATGACCTGATGTTGCATGCACAATTTTGTCAATGCGCCACCTAGTGGTTTTGAGATAGAATATGGCATTTTTTGCCTAAAACTACTACAACAACACATCTAAAACCATGAGTCATCATGGATTATTCATTTCATGGCTTTGACTATAATCACTGGTTGTTGCCAATTCACTCCCTAGCAACCAATGAGAATACCTTATCAACCGTATTTTGCAAGAGCTATATCTCTGCATCAGAACATCGTAGAGACAAGGGGGTGGTCTCTTTTGACTCATTACACTTGCTGTAACATGATGTGTCCTATGTTTTACCACTGCAAACACCACTCACAAGTCCTTCAGTGCTCTAATGTTCCATGAGTGTCAATAACAGAAGGACGATCACAGTGGACAAGAACATAGATTATTTTTGTTGGTTACATTGCCGTTTTTTAATCTGTTGTCATTAGGTTTAACTAGGTTCTTTAATCTGCTAATCCAAACTAAATTTTTAACCCTTCTGTGCCCTTTTCGGCTTGACCCCGGCATTGCTGCTTGCAGCTATATTTAGGGGTCAAGCCCCGAAGGGGCGAAGACCCCTATTGTATCCGTTAGTTTTCTTTTTATTATTATTATTATTATTCTTCTTCCGCCATTGCGGTCTATGGCAGCCCATAGAACCGTACGTAGGAAAGTTATGAAATTTGGCACACTGATAAAGGACAGTCCAATGTGTCCCCACAGCAAATTTGGAGTCTCTATCTCGAACCCGCTAGCGCCACCAACAGTCCAAAGTTGAACTTATGTTTTTGCTTATTACTTCTGAACCTTAGGTCCTAGAAACGAAATTCTTGTTTCCTCTGATTCCTTGGCTCAAGACGATTCGATTGGACCCTATGACGTCATTTTCCGTCATGAAAATGTTTCCGCCATTTTGAATTATTCGTAAAACCTACTTTTGCGAACTCGTCCTAGAGTTTTTACCCGATTGCCGCGAAAATTGGTATGTAGCATCTAGAGACCCTCACGGCAAAAAGTTATCAAAAGAATTTCGATAAACCAATCCGTTGTTGTATAGCGCGTCAACAAATTTTACGTAGAGCGCGAAAAAACAGATTTTAGGCTGTATCTTCGTCAAACTTAGGCCTATTGACATGACACTTGATACTTGTGATGCCAGTCAGGAACTGAGTGTGCATGCACAGTTTCGTCGCAGCGCCACCTAGTGGCCAGACAGATGTTTCTTACACCTATAACTTTGGCTGTGATCAACGTATTTTTACGGGACTTGATTTTTAGGAGTTCTGAATAGTCGCCGAGTCCAACAATACCAAACATGCCAGATTTCGCCTTACGGTTAGCCCTGCGCAGCAAAACAGCACTTAAAAAACATGCGCGAATATCTCCGCGAGCGTTATTCCGATCGACTCGAAAACACCATAGGAAGAACATTGCATTACCTTCTGAACAAAAAGTTCTATTGGCGTTATATTAAAATTTTCATCAGAAATGGCCGAAAATTGCAAAAAACGAAAAATTACCTTTTACAATTTGTGTTTTTATACATAAATTGTTATAACTTCGCAACGAAAAGAAATTTTTTCACCAGATTTGATACACTGATGTATGAGCAGAGTCTGAGGCCACACAAAAAAATTGGTATGCCTGAACCACTAGGTGGCCCTATAATTGAACAAAATCTTTCATATCAAGCAAGCCCTATGGTCATACAACTATTTCTTCACTAAACTAAAGTGTATAGTCATAAAACTAGCTAGATGTAACACAGTTATGAACTGAGGTTGTATGCACAACTTTGTCATTGCGCCACCTAGTGGTTTTGAGATAGAAATATGGTATTTTTACCTAAAACTACTCCAACAGTACATCTAAAATCTTGGGTCATCATGTATTATTCCTTTCATGGCTTGGAGATCATTGGTGCATGCCAATTAACTCCTTAGCAACCAATTAGGATACCTTATCAATCCTTTTTACAAGAGCTGCATCAGAACATCGTAGAGACATGGGGGTGGTCTCTTTTGACTCATTAACACCACTGTAACATTTTGTGAGCTGAGAATTGCCACTGCAAGCACCACTCACATTTTCTTCAGTGTTCTAGTTGTCAATGCTCCTCAAGAAGAGAGGGAGAGATGACACTGAATGAAAACAGCTTTTTTGCTGATAACTGTTATATTATTTAGTCTGAAATCAAGAGATTTTCCCAGGTTCTTTAAACTGCTCATCCGAATTCAACTTTACTTTCTTATGTGCCCTTTTTGGCTTGACCCCGGCATTGCTGCTTGCAGCTATATTTAGGGGTCAAGCCCCGAAGGGGCGTAGAACCCTATTGTTATTGTTAGTTTTCTTATTATTATTATTATTATTATTATTATTATTATTATTTTTCTTCCTCGTTCTTCCGCCGAAAGTCAATGGCAGCCCATAGAACGGTACGTAGGAAAGTTATGAAATTTGGCACACTGATAAAGGACAGTCCAATGTGTCCCCACAGCAAATTTGGAGTCTCTATCTCTAACCCTCTAGCGCCACCAACAGTCCAAATTTGCACTTATGTTTTTGCTTATAACTTCTGATCCGTAGGTCCTAGAAACGAAACTCTTGTTTCGTCTGATTCCTTTGCTCAAGACGATTCGAATAGACCCTATGACGTCATTTTCCGTCATGAAAATTTTTCCGCCATTTTGAATTATTCGTAAAACCTACTTTTGCGAACTCGTCCTAGAGCTTTTACCCGATTGCCACGAAAATTGGTATGTAGCATCTAGAGACCCTCACGGCAAAAAGTTATCAAAAGAATTTCGATAAACCAATCCGTTGTCGTATAGCGCGTCAACAAATTCTACGTAGAGCGCAAAAAACAGATTTTAGGCTGTATCTTCGTCAAACTTAGGCCTATTGACACGACACTTGGTACTTGTGATGCCAGTCAGGAACTGAGTGTGCATGCACAGTTTCGTCGCAGCGCCACCTAGTGGCCAGACAGATGTTTTTTACACCTATAACTTTGGCTGTGATCAACGTATTTTGACGGGACTTGATTTTTAGGAGTCCTGAATAGTCGCCGAGTCCAACGATAACAAACATGCCAGATTTCGCCTTACGGTTAGCCCTGCGCAGCAAAACAGCACTTAAAAAACATGCGCGAATATCTCCGCGAGCGTTATTCCGATCGACTCGAAAACACCATAGGAAGAACATTGCATTACCTTCTGAACAAAAAGTTCTATTGGTGTTATATTAAAATTTTCATCAGAAATGGCCGAAAATTGCAAAAAACGAAAAATTACTTTTTACAATGTGTTTTTATACATAAATGGTTATAACTTCGCAACGAAAATAAATTTTTTCACCAGATTTGATACGCTGATGTATGAGCAGAGTCTGAGGCCACACAAAAAAATTGGAATGCCTGAACCACTAGGTGGCCCTATAATTGAACAAAATCTTTCATATAAAGCAAGCCCTATGGTCATACAACTATTTCTTCACTAAACTTAAGTGTATAGTCATGAAACTAGCTAGATGTAACGCAGTCATGAGGTTGCATGCACGATTCTGTCATAGCCCCCCCTAGTGGTTTGGAGATAGAAAATAGCTATTTTTGCCTAAATCTACTGCAACAGCACATCTAAAACCATGAGTCATCATGGATTATTCCTTTCATGGCTTTGACTATAATCACTGGTGGTTGCCAATTCACTCCCTAGCAACCAATGAGAATACCTTATCAACCGTTTTGCAAGAGCTATAACTCTGCGTCAGAACATCGTAGAGACACGGGGGTGGGCTCTTTTGACTCATTAACACCACTGTAACATTTTGAGAGCTGAGTATCGCCACTGCAAGCACCACTCATTTTTACTTCAGTGTTCTAGTTATCAATGCTCGTCGAAAGAGAGGGAGAGATTTCACTAAATGAGAACACAGCTTTTTTGCTGATAACTGTTATAATGTTTTGTCTGAAATCAAGAGATTTTCTTAGGTACTTTAAACTGCTCATCCGAAGTCAACTTTACTTTCTGCTGTGCCCTTTTTGGCTTGACCCCGGTGATTGCTGCTTGCAGCTATATTGGCAATTGTTTCTGTTAGTAAATTTTTCTTCTTCCGCCATTGCGGTCTATGGCAGCCCATAGAACCGTACGTAGGAAAGTTATGAAATTTGGCACACTGATAAAGGACAGTCCAATGTGTCCCCACAGCAAATTTGGAGTCTCTATCTCTAACCCGATAGCGCCACCAACAGTCCAAAGTTGAACTTATGTTTTTGCTTATAACTTCTGATCCGTAAGTCCTAGAAACGAAATTCTTCTTTCCTCTGATTCCTTGGCTCAAGCCGATTCGATTGGACCCTATGACGTCATTTTCCGTCATGAAAATTTTTCCGCCATTTTGAATTATTCGTAAAACCCACTTTTGCGAACTCGTCCTAGAGTTTTTCCCCGATTGTCGCGAAAATTGGTATGTAGCATCTAGAGACCCTCACGGCAAAAAGTTATCAAAAGAATTTCGATAAACCAATCCGTTGTCGTATAGCGCGTTAACAAATTTTACGTAGAGCGCAAAAAACAGATTTTAGGCTGTATCTTCGTCAAACTTAGGCCTATTTACACGACACTTGGTACTTGAGATGCCAGTCAGGAACTGAGGGTGCATGCACAGTTTCGTTGCAGCGCCACCTAGTGGTCAGACAAATGCTTTACATGCCTATAACTTTGGCTCTGATTGACGTATTTTTACGAGACTTGTTTCATTGAAGTCCTGAATAGTTGCCGAGTCCCACGATACCAAACATGCCAGATTTTCCTTTACGGTTAGCCCTGTGCAGCAAAACAGCGCTTAAAAAACACGCGCAAATAACTCCGCGAGCGTCATTCTGATCGACTCGAAAACACCATAGGAAGAACATTGTATTACCTTCTGAACAAAAAGTTCTATTGGCATTCTATTAAAATTTTCATCAGAAATGGCTGAAAATTGCAAAAAACGAAAAATTACCTTTAAATTTTGTGTTTTTACACATAAATGGTTATAACTTCGTAACGCAAAGAGATTTTTTCACCATATTTGATACGCTGATGTACCACCACAGTCTGAGGCTACACAAAAATAATTGTATGGTTGCACCACTAGTTGGCCTTATAATTTAACAAAACCTTTGAAATCAAGCCACCCTATGGTCATACAACTGTTTCTTCACTAAACTAAAGTGTATAGTCATAAAACTAGCTCGATGTAACACAGTTATGACCTGAGGTTGCATGCACAATTTTGTCATTGCGCCACCTACTGGTTTTGAGATAGAATATGGCATTTTTTTGCCTAAAACTACTGCAACAACACATCTAAAACCATGAGTCATCATGGATTATTCCTTTCATGGCTTTGACTATAATCACTAGTGGATGTCCATTTACTCTCTAGCAACCAATGAGAATACGTTATCAACTGTTTTTGCAAGAGCTTTTTCTCTGCATCAGAACATCGCAGAGACATGGGGGTGGGCTCTTTTGACTCATTAACACCACTGTAACATTTTGTGAGCTGAGTATTGCCACTAGAAGCACCACTCATTTTTACGTCAGTGTTCTAGTTATCAATGCTCGACGAAAGAGAGGGAGAGATTTCACTAAATGAGAACAGCTTTTTTGCTGATAACTGTTATATTGTTTTTCTGAAATCAAGAGATTTTCCTAGGTACTTTAAACTGCTCATCCGAAGTCAACTTTACTTTCTGCTGTGCCCTTTTTGGCTTGACCCCGGTGATTGCTGCTTGCAGCTATATTTAGGGGTCAAGCCCAGAATGGGCGAAGACCCCTATTGTATCTGTTAGTTTTCTTTTTATTATTAGTTATTCTTCTTCCGCCATTGCGGTCTATGGCAGCCCATAGAACCGTACATAGGAAAGTTATGAAATTTGGCACACTGATAAAGGACAGTCAAATGTGTCCCCACAGCAAATTTGGAGTCTCTATCTCTAACCCGCTAGCGCCACCAACAGTCCAAAGTTGAACTTATGTTTTTGCTTATAACTTCTGATCCGTACGTCCTAGAAATGAAAATCTTGTTTCCTCTGATTCCTTGGCTCAAGACGATTCGAATGGATCCTATGACGTCATTTTCCGTCATGAAAATTTTTCCGCCATTTTGAATTATTCGTAAAACCTACTTTTGCGAACTCGTCCTAGAGTTTTTACCCGATTGCCGCGAAAATTGGTATGTAGCATCTAGAGACCCTCACGGCAAAAAGTTATCAAAAGAATTTCGATAAACCAATCCGATGTCGTATAGCGCGTCAACAAATTTTACGTTGAGCGCAAAAAAACAGATTTTAGGCTGTATCTTCGTCAAACTTAGGCCTATTGACAAGACACTTGGTACTTGTGATGCCAATCAGGAACTGAGTGTGCATGCACAGTTTCGTCGCAGCGCCACCTAGTGGCCAGACAGATGTTTTTTACACCTATAACTTTGGCTGTGATCAACGTATTTTGACGGGACTTGATTTTTAGGAGTCCTGAATAGTCGCCGAGTCCAACGATAACAAACATGCCAGATTTCGCCTTACGGTTAGCCCTGCGCAGCAAAACAGCACTTAAAAAAACATGCGCGAATATCTCCGCGAGCGTTATTCCGATCGACTCGAAAACACCATAGGAAGAACATTGCATTACCTTCTGAACAAAAAGTTCTATTGGCATTATATTAAAATTTTCATCAGAAATGGCCGTAAATTGCAAAAAACGAAAAATTACCTTTTACAATTTGTGTTTTTATACATAAATGGTTATAACTTCGCAACGAAAAGAAATTTTTTCACCAGATTTGATACGCTGATGTATGAGCAGAGTCTGAGGCCACACAAAAAAATTGGTATGCCTGAACCACTAGGTGGCCCTATAATTGAACAAAATCTTACATATCAAGCAAGCCCTATGGTCATACAACTATTTCTTCACTAAACTAACGTGTATAGTTATAAAACTAGCTAGATGTAACACAGTTATGAACTGAGGTTGCATGCACAACTTTGTCATTGCGCCACCTAGTGGTTTTGAGATAGAAATATGGTATTTTTGCCTAAAACTACTCCAACAGTACATCTAAAATCTTGGGTCATCATGTATTAATCCTTTCATGGCTTGGAGATCATTGGTGCATGCCAATTAACTCCTTAGCAACCAATTAGGATACCTTATCAATCCTTTTTACAAGAGCTATATCTCTGCATCAGAACATCGTAGAGACATGGGGGTGGTCTCTTTTGACTCATTAACACCACTGTAACATTTTGTGAGCTGAGAATTGCCACTGCAAGCACCACTCACATTTTCTTCAGTGTTCTAGTTGTCAATGCTCCTCGAGAAGAGAGGGAGAGATGACACTGAATGAAAACACAGCTTTTTTGCTGATAACTGTTATATTATTTAGTCTGAAATCAAGAGATTTTCCCAGGTTCTTTAAACTGCTCATCCCAATTCAACTTTACTTTCTTATGTGCCCTTTTTGGCTTGACCCCGGCATTGCTGCTTGCAGCTATATTTAGGGGTCAAGCCCAGAATGGGCGAAGACCCCTATTGTATCTGTTAGTTTTCTTTTTATTATTATTAGTTATTCTTCTTCCGCCATTGCGGTCTATGGCAGCCCATAGAACCGTACGTAGGAAAGTTATGAAATTTGGCACACTGATAAAGGACAGTCTATTGTGTCCCCACAGCAAATTTGGAGTCTCTATCTTTAACCCGCTAGCGCCACCAACAGTCCAAAGTTGAACTTATGTTTTTGCTTATAACTTCTGATCCGTAAGTCCTAGAAACGAAATTCTTGTTTCCTCTGATTCCTTGGCTCAAGACGATTCGACTGGACCCTATGACGTCATTTTCCGTCATGAAAATTTTTCCGCCATTTTGAATTATTCGTAAAACCTACTTTTGCGAACTCGTCCTAGAGTTTTTACCCGATTGCCGCGAAAATTGGTATGTAGCATCTAGAGACCCTCACGGCAAAAAGTTATCAAAAGAATTTCGATAAACCAATCCGTTGTCGTATAGCGCGTCAACAAATTTTACGTAGAGCGCAAAAAAACAGATTTTAGGCTGTATCTTCGTCAAACTTAGGCCTATTGACACGACACTTGGTACTTGTGATGCCAGTCAGGAACTGAGTGTGCATGCACAGTTTCGTCGCAGCGCCACCTAGTGGCCAGACAGATGTTTTTTACACCTATAACTTTGGCTGTAATTAACGTATTTTGATGGGACTTGATTTTTAGGAGTCCTGAATAGTCGCCGAATCCAACGATACCAAACATGCCAGATTTCGCCTTACGGTTAGCCCTGCGCAGCAAAACAACACTTAAAAAACATGCGCGAATATCTTCGCGAGCGTTATTCCGATCGACTCGAAAACACCATAGGAAGAACATTGCATTACCTTCTGAACAAAAAGTTCTATTGGCGTTATATTAAAATTTTCATCAGAAATGGCCGAAAATGGCAAAAAACGAAAAATTACCTTTTACAATTTGTGTTTTTATACATAAATGGTTATAACTTCACAACGAAAAGAAATTTTTTCACCAGATTTGATACGCTGATGTATGAGCAGAGTCTGAGGCCACACAAAAAAATTGGTATGCCTGAACCACTAGGTGGCCCTATAATTGAACATAATCTTACATATCAAGCAAGCCCTATGGTCATACAACTATTTCTTCACTAAACTAAAGTGTATAGTTATAAAACTAGCTAGATGTAACACAGTTATGAACTGAGGTTGCATGCACAACTTTGTCATTGCGCCACCTAGTGGTTTTGAAATAGAAATATGGTATTTTTGCCTAAAACTACTCCAACAGTACATCTAAAATCTTGGGCCATCATGTATTATTCCTTTCATGGCTTGGAGATCATTGGTGCATGCCAATTAATTCCTTAGCAACAAATTAGGATACCTTATCAATACTTTTTACAAGAGCTATATCTCTGCATCAGAACATCGTAGAGACATGGGGGTGGTCTCTTTTGACTCATTAACACCACTGTAACATTTTGTGAGCTGAGAATTGCCACTGCAAGCACCACTCACATTTTCTTCAGTGTTCTAGTTGTCAATGCTCCTCGAGAAGAGAGGGAGAGATTACACTGAATGAAAACACAGCTTTTTGCTGATAACTGTTATATTACTTAGTCTGAAATCAAGAGATTTTCTTAGGTTCTTTAAACTGATCATCCGAATTCAACTTTACTTTCTTCTGTGCCCTATTTGGCTTGACCCCGGCATTGCTGCTTGCAGCTATATTTAGGGGTCAAGCCACGAAGTGGCGTAGACACCTATTGTTATTGTTAGTTTTCTTATTATTATTATTATTCTTCCTCTTCCGCCATTGAAGTCAATGGCAGCCCATAGAACCGTACGTAGGAAAGTTGTGAATTTTGGCACACATGTAGAGGACAGTCTAAGAAGTTACTATAGCAACATTGGTGTGTCTGACTCAAACCCTCTAGCGCCACCAACAGTCCAAAAATCCACTTATGTTCATGCTCATAACTTCTGACCCGTGAGTCATAGACACTAAATTCTTGTTTCCTCTGAATCCTTTACTCATGATGATTCAATTGCACACATTGATGTCAATTCTGTCATGCACATCTTTCCGCCATTTTGAATTTCCCGTAAAACCTACTTTTTCGAACTCCTCTTAGAGCGTCCGTCCGATTTGCATGTCCTTTGGTATATAGCATCTAGAGACACCCATGACAAAAAGTTATCAAAAGCTTTTTGATAGACCAATGCGTTCTCGTATACCGTGACAACATGTACGGCGGCGAGCACGCCAAAACAGATGTGAGGCCGTATCTTCGCAAAACTTATGTGTATCGACACGAAACTTGGTATATGTCATTACAGTCATGACCTGAGGGTGCCTGCAACGTTTCGTCACAGCGCCACCTAGTGGTCACGAGATTCGAAAAATGCCTATTTTCGCTTATAACTACTTCAAACTTGTGTCTAAAATCATGAAGGTGGTCTTGTTAGATTCCTTGAGGCATGCCGAGTCAAACGATACCAAACGGTTTTCGGTCGGCCATTTTGGGTGTCGGCCATTTTGAATTTTCTCATTAAGTTCAGTATTTCACAAACAGAATGGCGTATCGCTACAAAATTTGGCATGGTTCATCAGTGACATGTTCTGAGCGCACCTATAAATCTTAAAGACGGCGCCACCTAGTGGTCAGGATATGTAAAAATTTGTTTTAAAATCTTTATCTCATTTGATTAAATTGCCACTATGACATAAGACTTCACTCTATTGATTCCTTGGCTCATGCTGAGTCCGACTGTACCAAATATGTCTGAGTCAAACCTACTTCCTGTCGGCCATTTTGAATTATATTGAACACCTACTTTTTCGAACTCCTCCTAGAGCGCTTGTGTGATTGGCTTGATTTTTGGTATGCATCATCTAGAGACACTCTAGACAAAAAGTTATCAAAAGGTTTTCGTTAGACTTATCCGTTCTCGTATAACGCATCAAAGAATGCGAGGGCGAGCACGCCAAAATGTGTTTGAGCCTGTATCTTCGCAAAACTTTTGCGTATTAATATGAGACTTGGTATATGTCATAACAGTGATGACCTGAGGGTGCATGCACCATTTCGTCACACTGCCTCCTGCTGGTCACGAGATATAAAAAATGTCTATTTTTGCCTATAACTACTGCAAATTTGAATGTAAAATTATGAGACTGGTCTTGTTAGATTTCGTGAGGCATGGCGAGTCAAACGATACCAAATGTTTTTTGGTCGGCCATTTTGTGTGTCGGCCATTTTGAATTTTTCTTTAAGTTCAAGTATTTCAGAAACGCAATTGCGTATTGTTATGAAACTTGGTATGGTTCATCAGCAACATGTTCTGGGAGGACTTGTAAACTTCCCGGCGCCCCCTAGTGGTCAAGAGATTTGAAGCTATATCTCTGCATCTCTTTATCGTATTAACACCAAATTTGGTGGGTGTCATCACAATCAAGACCTGAGTCACAATTTATGTTTTGGTCAGTGCCCCCTAGTGGTCAAGTCATTTAAGGCTATATCTCTGCATCTCTTTATTGTATTCACACCAAATTTGGTGGGTGTCATCACAATCAAGACCTGAGTCACAATACATTTTTTGGTCAGTGCCCCCTAGTGGTCAAGTCATTTAAGGCTATATCTCCTTATCGCTTTATTGTATTTACACTAAATTTGGTATGTGTCATCACAGTCATGACCTGAGTCACCATCTATTCTTTCAGCACAGTGCCAACTAGTGGTCTCAAGATACAAAAAAATTGCTTTTTTTCATAAAACTAATGCAAACTTAGATGTTAAATCATGAAAGTCATCACGTATGAATCATTTTTTGCCATGTTTGGCTTGACCCCGGTATCGCTGCTTGCAGCTATATTGGCAATTGTTTCTGTTAGTAAATTTTTCTTCTTCCGCCATTGCGGTCTATGGCAGCCCATAGAACCGTACGTAGGAAAGTTATGAAATTTGGCACACTGATAAAGGACACTCCAACGTGTCCCCACAGCAAATTTGGAGTCTCTATGTCAAACCCGCTAGCGCCACCAACAGTCCAAAATTGCACTTATGTTTTTGCTTATAACTTCTGATCCGTAAGTCCTAGAAACAAAATTCTTGCTTCCTCTGATTCCTTGGCTCAAGGCGATTCGATTACACTCTATGACGTCATTTTACGTCATGAAAATTTTCCCGCCATTTTGAATTATTCGAAAAACCTACTTTTTCGAACTCGTCCTAGAGCTTTTGTCCGATTGCCACGAAAATTGGTATGTATCATCTTGAGACACTCATGGCAAGAAGTTATCAAAAGAATTTCGATACAGCAATCCGTTGTCAAATACCACCTTAACGAATTTTACGTAGAGCGCAAAAAAACAGATTTTAGGCTGTATCTTCGTCAAACTTTGGCCTATTGACACGACACTTGGTACTTGAGATGCCAGTCAGGAACTGAGGGTGCATGCACAGTTTAGTCGCAGCGCCACCTACTGGCCAGACAAATGTTTTATACATCTATAACTTTGGCTGTGATAAACGTATTTTGACGGGACTTGATTTTTAGGAGTCCTGGGTAGTTGCCGAGTCCAACGATACCAAACATGCCAGAATTGGCCTTACGGTTAACCCTGCGCGGCAAAATAGCACTTAAAAAACATGCGCGAATATCTCCGCGAGCGTTATTCCGATCGACTCGAAAATGCCATAGGAAGAACATTGCATTACCTTCTGAACAAAAAACTCTATTGGCGTTATATTAAAATTTTCATCAGAAATGGCCGAAAATTGCAAAAAAATGAAAAATTACCTTTACATTTTGTGTTTTTTACACATAAATGGTTATAACTTCGTAACGAAAAGAGATTTTTTCACCAGATTTGATACGCTGATGTATGAGCAGAGTCTGAGGCCACACAAAAAAATTGGTATGCCTGAACCACTAGGTGGCCCTATAATTGAACAAAATCTTTCATATCAAGCAAGCCCTATGGTCATACAACTATTTCTTTGCTGAACTAAAGTGTATAGTCATGAAACTAGCTAGATGTAAGGCAGATATGACCCGAGGTTGCATGCACGATTCTGTCATAGCGCGACCTAGTGGTTTGGAGATAGAAAATAGCTATATTTGCCTAAAACTACTGCAACAACACATCTAAAACCATGAGTCATCATGGATTCTTCATTTCATATGGCTTGGTCTATAATTACTGGTGGATGTGAATTTACTCTTTAGCAACCAATGAGAATACCTTATCAACCGTTTTTGAAAGAGCTTTTTCTCTGCATCAGAACATCGTAGAGACATGGGGATGGTCTCTTTTGACTGATTTAACTTGTTGTAACATGTTGTGACCCATGTTATGCCACTGCAAACATCACTCACATATCCTTCTGTGCTCTAATGTTCCATGACTGTCAATAACAGAAGGACGATTGCAGTGGATTAGAACATAGATTATTTTTGTTGATTACTTTTGCGTTTTTTCATCTGAAATCATTAGGTTTACTTAGGTTCTTTGGTCTGCTTATCCAAACTCAACTTTACACCCTTCTGTGCCCTTTTCGGCTTGACCCCGGTATCGCTGCTTGCAGCTATATTGGCAATTGTTTCTGTTAGTAAATTTTTCTTCTTCCGCCATTGCGGTCTATGGCAGCCCATAGAACCGTACGTAGGAAAGTTATGAAATTTGGCACACTGATAGAGGACAGTCCAAATAATATCCACAGCAAATTTGGAGTCTCTATCTCAAGCCCACTAGCGCCACCAACAGTCCAAAGTTGCACTTACGTTTTGTCTTATAACTTCTGAACCGTAAGTCCCAGAAATGAAATTCTTGTTTCCTCTGATTCCTTGGCTCAAGACGATTCGATAGGACCCTACGACGTCATTTTCCGTCATGAAAATTTTTCCGCCATTTTGAATTATTCGTTAAACCTACTTTTGCGAACTCGTCCTAGAGTTTTTGCCCGTTTGCCTCAAAAATCGGTATGCAGCATCTAGAGACACTCAAG
This sequence comes from Paramisgurnus dabryanus, assembly GCF_030506205.2. Classification (NCBI taxonomy): domain Eukaryota; kingdom Metazoa; phylum Chordata; class Actinopteri; order Cypriniformes; family Cobitidae; genus Paramisgurnus; species Paramisgurnus dabryanus. The sequence goes on along the minus strand of NC_133337.1, from coordinate 70,059,216 downwards.
GCAAAAAGTTATTAAAAGAATTTCGATAAACCAATCCGTTGTCGTATAGCGCGTCAACGAATTTTAGGTAGAGCGCACAATAACAGATTTTAGGCTGTATCTTCGCCAAACTTAGGCCTATTGACACGACACTTGGTACTTGAGATGCCAGTCAGGAACTGAGGGTGCATGCACAGTTTCGTTGCAGCGCCACCTAGTGGCCAGACGAATGTTCTATACGCCTATAACTTTGACTGCGATAAAAGTATTTTCACGGGACTTGATTTTTTGGAGTCCTGAGTAGTCGCCGAGTCCAACGATACCAAACATGCCAGGATTCGTCATACGGTTAACCCTGCGCAGCAAAATAGCACTTAAAAAACACGCGCGAATATCTCGGCGAGCGTTATTCCAATCGACTCGAAAACACCATAGGAAGAACATTGCGTTACCTTCTGAACAAAAAGTTCTATTGGCATTATATTAAAATTTTTATCAGAAATGGCCGAAAAATGCAAAAAACGAAAAATTACCTTTAAATTTTGCATTTTCTACACATAAATGGTTATAACTTCGCAACGAAAAGAGATTTTTTCACCAGATTTGATACGCTGATGTACGACCACAGTCTGAGGCTACACAAAGAAAATTGTATGCTTGCACCACTAGTTGGCCTTATAATTCAACAAAACCTTTGAAATCAAGCCACCCTATGGTCATACAACTGTTTCTTCACTAAACTAAAGTGTATAGTCATAAAACTAGCTAGATGTAACACAGTTATGACCTGAGGTTGCATGCACAATTTTGTCATTCCGCCACCTACTGGTTTTGAGATAGAAATATGACATTTTTTGCCTAAAACTACTGCAACAACACATCTAAAACCATGAGTCATCATGGATTATTCCTTTCATGGCTTTGACTATAATCACTGGTGGTTGCCAATTCACTCCCTAGCAACCAATGAGAATACATTATCAACCGTTTTTGCAAGAGCTATATCTCTGTGTCAGAACATCGTAGAGACACGGGGGTGGGCTCTTTTGACTCATTAACACCACTGTAACATTGAGCTGAGTATTGCCACTGCAAGCACCACTCATTTTTACATCAGTGTTCTAGTTATCAATGCTCGTCGAAAGAGAGGGAGAGACTTCACTGAATGAGAACACAGCTTTTTTGCTGATAACTGTTATATTGTTTTTTCTGAAATCATGAGATTTTCCCAGGTTCTTTAAACTGCTCATCCAAAGTCAACTTTACTTTCTGCTGTGCCCTTTTTGGCTTGACCCCGGTGATTGCTGCTTGCAGCTATATTTGTTAGTTTTCTTATTATTATTCATCCTAGTTCTTCCGCCATTGAAGTCAATGGCAGCCCATAGAACCGTACGTAGGAAAGTTATGTAATTTGGCACACATGTAGAGGACAGTCTTAGAAGTTACTATAGCAACATTGGTGTGTCTAACTCAAACCCTCTAGCGCCACCAACAGTCCAAAAATCCACTTATGTTCATGCTCATAACTTCTGACCCGTGAGTCCTAGACAATACATTCTTGTTTCCTCTGAATCCTTGGCTCATGATGATTCAATTGCACACATTGATGTCATTTGTGTCATGCACATCTTTCCGCCATTTTGAATTTTCCGTAAAACCTACTTTTTCGAACTCCTCCTAGAGCGTTTGTCCGATTTGCATGTCATTTGGTATGTAGCATCTAGAGACACCCCAGACAAAAAGTTATCAAAAGCTTTTTGATAGACCAATGCGTTCTCGTATACAGTGACAACATATAAGGCGGCGAGCACGCCAAAACGGACGTGAGGCCGTATCTTCGCAAAACTTTTGTGTATCGACACGAAACTTGGTATATGTCATTACAGTCATGACCTGAGGGTGCCTGCAACGTTTCGTCTCAGCGCCACCTAGTGGTCACGAGATTCGAAAAATGCTTATTTTTGCTTATAACTACTTCAAACTTGAGTCTAAAATCATGAAGGTGGTTTTGTTAGATTCCTTGAGGCATGCCGAGTCAAACGATAACAAACGGTTTTCGGTCGTCCATTTTGGGTGTCGGCCATTTTGAATTTTCTCATTAAGTTCAGTATTTCACAAACAAAATGGCGTATCGCTACGAAATTTGGCATGGTTCATCAGTGACATGTTCTGAGCGCACCTATAAATCTTTAGGACAGCGCCACCTAGTGGTCAGGATATGTAAAGAAATTGTTTAAAATCTTTATAGCATTTGATTCATTTGCCACACTGACATGAGACTTCACTCTATTGATTCCTTGGCTCGTGCTAAGTCCGACGGTACCAAATATGTCTGAGTCAAACCTACTTCCTGTCGGCCATTTTGAATTATATTGAACACCTACTTTTTCTAACTCCTCCTAGAGCGCTTGTTTGATTGGCTTGATTTTTGGTACGCATCATCTAGAGACACTCTAGACAAAAAGTTATCAAAAGCTTTTCGGTAGACCTATTCGTTGTCGTATAACACATCAAAGAATGCGAGGGCGAGCACGTCAAAATGTGTTTGAGCCTGTATCTTCGCAAAACTTTTGCGTATTGATATGAGACCTGGTATATGTCATAACAGTGATGACGTTAGGGTGCATGCACCGTTTCGTCACAGCGCCCCCTAGTGGTCACGAGATATAAAAATTTCTAATTTTGCTTATAACTACTGCAAACTTAAATGTAAAATTATGAGAGTAGTCTTGTTAGATTTCGTGAGGCATGCCGAGTCAAACGATACCAAATGGTTTTTGGTCGGCCATTTTGTGTGTCGGCCATTTTGAGTTTTTTTTAAGTTCAAGCATTTCAGAAACGCAATTGCGTATTGTTATGAAACTTGGTATGGTTCATCAGCAACATGTTCTGAGAGGGCTTGTAAACTTTTCAGTGCCCCCTAGTGGTCAAGAGTTTTGAAGCTATATCTCTGCATCTCTTTATCGTATTTACACAAAATTTGGTGGGTGTCATCACAATCAAGATCTGAGTCACAATTTATTGTTTGGTCAGTGCCCCCTAGTGGTCAAGTTATTTAAGGCTATATCTCCGTATCGCTTTATCGTATTTACACTAAATTTGGTATGTGTCATCACAGTCATGACCTGAGGCACCATCTATTGTTTCGGCACAGCGCCACCTAGTGGTCTCAAGATACAAAAAATGCTATTTTTTTCCTAAAAGTAATGCAAACTTAGATCTTAAATCATGACAGTCATCACGTATGAATCATTTTTTGCCATGTTTGCTTGCAGCTATTTTCTTTTTCTTCCTCCGCCATTGCGGTCTATGGCAGCCCATAGCAGCGTACATAGGAAAGTTATGAAATTTGGCACACTGATAGAGGACTGTCCAAAAAGTCTCCACAGCAAATTTGAAGTCTGTATCTCTAACCCGCTAGCGCCACCAACAGTCCAAATTTGCACTTATGTATTTGCTTATAACTTCTGATTCCTTGGCTCAAGACGATTCGATTGGACCCTATGACGTCATTTTCCGTCATGAAAAATTTTCCGCCATTTTGATTTATTCATAAAACCTACTTTTGCGAACTTGTCCTAGAGCTTTAGCCCAATTGCCATGAAAAACGGTATGAAGCATCTAGAGACACTCAGGGCAAAAAGTTATTAAAAGAATTTTGATAAACCATTCCGTTTTCGTATAACGCGTCAACAAATTTTACGTAGAGCCCAAAAAACAGGTTTTAGTGTGTATCTTCGCCAATCTTATGTCTACTGACGCCAAACTTGGTAGTTGTGATGCCAGTGAGGATCTGAGGGGGCATGCAGACTTTCGTCACAGCACCACCTAGTGGTCATACGAATGTTGTACATGCTTATAACTTTGGCTCTGATCTGTGTTTTTTCACAGGACTTGTTTCGCTGAAGTCCAGAAAAGTTGCCGAGTCCAACGTTACCAAACATGCCAGATTTCGACCTACAGTTAGCCCTGCTCAGCAAAACAGCACTTATAAAACACGCGCGAATATCTCCACGAGCGTAATTCTGATCGACTCGAAAACACCATAGGAAGAACATTGCATTACCTTCTGAACAAAAAGTTCTATTGGCATTATATTAAAATTTTCATCAGAAATGGCCGAAAATTGCAAAAAACGAAAAATTACCTTTAAATTTTCAGTTTTTACACATAAATGGTTATAACTTCGTAACGCAAAGAGATTTTTTTCACCATATTTGATACGCTGATGTACGACCACAGTCTGAGGCTACACAAAAAAAATTGTATGCTTGCACCACTAGTTGGCCTTATAATTGAACAAAACCTTTGAAATCAAGCCACCCTATGGTCATACAACTGTTTCTTCACTAAACTAAAGTGTATAGTCATAAAACTAGCTAGATGTAACACAGTTATGACCTGAGGTTGCATGCACAATTTTGTCATTGCGCCACCTACTGGTTTTGAGATAGAAATATGGCATTTTTTGCCTAAAACTACTGCAACAACACATTTAAAACCATGAGTCATCATGGATTATTCCTTTCATGGCTTTGACTATAATCACTGGTGGTTGCCAATTCACTCCCTAGCAACCAATGAGAATACCTTATCAACCGTTTTGCAAGAGCTATAACTCTGCGTCAAACATCGTAGAGACACGGGGGTGTGCTCTTTTGACTCATTAACAACACTGTAACATTTTGAGAGCTGAGTTTTGCCACTGGAAGCACCGCTCATTTTTACTTCAGTGTTCTAGTTATCAATGCTCGTCGAAAGAGAGGGAGAGATTTCACTAAATGAGAACACAGCTTTTTTGCTGATAACTGTTATATTGTTTTGTCTGAAATCAAGAGATTTTCCTAGGTACTTTAAACTGCTCATCCGAAGTCAACTTTACTTTCTGCTGTGCCTTTTTTGGCTTGACCCCGGTGATTGCTGCTTGCAGCTATATTTAGGGGTCAAGCCACGAAGTGGCGTAGACACCTATTGTTATTGTTAGTTTTCTTATTATTATTCATCCTAGTTCTTCCGCCATTGAAGTCAATGGCAGCCCATAGAACCGTACGTAGGAAAGTTATGTAATTTGGCACACATGTAGAGGACAGTCTTAGAAGTTACTATAGCAACATTGGTGTGTCTAACTCAAACCCTCTAGCGCCACCAACAGTCCAAAAATCCACTTATGTTCATGCTCATAACTTCTGACCCGTGAGTCCTAGACAATAAATTCTTGTTTCCTCTGAATCCTTGGCTCATGATGATTCAATTGCACACATTGATGTCATTTGTGTCATGCACATCTTTCCGCCATTTTGAATTTTCCGTAAAACCTACTTTTTCGAACTCCTCCTAGAGCGTTTGTCCGATTTGCATGTCATTTGGTATGTAGCATCTAGAGACACCCCAGACAAAAAGTTATCAAAAGCTTTTTGATAGACCAATGCGTTCTCGTATACAGTGACAACATATAAGGCGGCGAGCACGCCAAAACGGACGTGAGGCCGTATCTTCGCAAAACTTTTGTGTATCGACACGAAACTTGGTATATGTCATTACAGTCATGACCTGAGGGTGCGTGCAACGTTTCGTCTCAGCGCCACCTAGTGGTCACGAGATTCGAAAAATGCTTATTTTTGCTTATAACTACTTCAAACTTGAGTCTAAAATCATGAAGGTGGTTTTGTTAGATTCCTTGAGGCATGCCGAGTCAAACGATAACAAACGGTTTTCGGTCGGCCATTTTGGGTGTCGGCCATTTTGAATTTTCTCATTAAGTTCAGTATTTCACAAACAAAATGGCGTATCGCTACGAAATTTGGCATGGTTCATCAGTGACATGTTCTGAGCGCACCTATAAATCTATAGGACGGCGCCACCTAGTGGTCAGGATATGTAAAAATTTTTTTTGAAATCTTTATATCATTTGATTAAATTGCCACTATGACATAAGACTTCAATCTATTGATTTCTTGGCTCATGCTGAGTCCGACTGTACCAAATATGTCTGAGTCAAACCTACTTCCTGTCGGCCATTTTGAATTATATTGAACACCTACTTTTTCGAACTCCTCCTAGAGCGCTCGTGTGATTGGCTTGATTTTTGGTATGGATAATCTAGAGACACTCTAGACAAAAAGTTATCAAAAGATTTTCGGTAGACCTATCCGTTGTCGTATAACGCATCAAAGAATGCGAGGGCGAGCACGCCAAAATGTGTTTGAGCCTGTATCTTCGCAAAACTTTTGTGTATTAATATGATACTTGGTATATGTCATAATAGTGATGACCTGAGGGTGCATGCACCATTTCGTCACACTGCCCCCTACTGGTCACGAGATATAAAAAATGTCTATTTTCGCTTATAACTACTGCAAATTTGAATGTAAAATTATGAGACTGGTCTTGTTAGATTTCATGAGGCATGCCGAGTCAAACGATACCAAATGGTTTTTGGTCGGCCATTTTGTGTGTCGGCCATTTTGAATTTTTCTTTAAGTTCAAGTATTTCAGAAACGCAATTGCGTATTGTTATGAAACTTGGTATGGTTCATCAGCAACATGTTCTGGGAGGACTTGTAAACTTTCCGGTGCCCCCTAGTGGTCAAGAGATTTGAAGCTATATCTCTGCATCTCTTTATCGTATTTACACCAAATTTGGTGGGTGTCATCACAATCAAGACCTGAGTCACAATTACTTTTTTGGTCAGTGCCCCCTAGTGGTCAAGTCATTTAAGGCTATATCTCTGCATCTCTTTATTGTATTTACACCAAATTTGGTGGGTGTCATCACAATCAAGACCTGAGTCACAATTTATTTTTTGGTCAGTGCCCCCTAGTGGGCAAGTCATTTAAGGCTATATCTCCGTATCGCTTTATTGTATTTACACTAAATTTGGTATGTGTCATCACAGTCATGACCTGAGGCACCATCTATTCTTTCGGCACAGTGCCACCTAGTGGTCTCAAGATACGAAAAAAATGCTTTTTTTCAAAAAAATAATGCAAACTTAGATCTTAAACCATGACAGTCATCACATATGAATCATTTTTTGCCATGTTTGGCTTGACCCCGGTATCGCTGCTTGCAGCTATATTTATATATTATTAGGGGTCAAGCCCCGAAGGGGCGTAGAACCCTATTGTTATTGTTAGTTTTCTTATTATTATTATTCATCTTCTTGTTCTTCCGCCATTGAAGTCAATGGCAGCCCATAGAACCGTACGTAGAAAAGTTATGAAATTTGGCACACATGTAGAGGACAGTCTCAGAAGTTACTATAGCAACATTGGTGTGTCTGACTCAAACCCTCTAGCGCCACCAACAGTCCAAAAATCCACTTATGTTCATGCTCATAACTTCTGACCCGTGAGTCCTAGAAACTAAATTCTTGTTTCCTCTGAATCCTTTGCTCATGTTGATTCAATTGCAAACATTGATGTCATTTGTGTCATGCAAATCTTTCCGCCATTTTGAATTTTCCGTAAAACCTACTTTTTCGAACTCCTCCTAGAGCGTTCGTCCGATTTGCATGTCCTTTGGTATGTAGCATCTAGAGACACCCCAGACAAAAAGTTATCAAAAGCTTTTTGATAGACCAATGCGTTCTCGTATACAGTGACAACATATATGGCGGCGAGCACGCCAAAACGGACGTGAGGCCGTATCTTCGCAAAACTTTATTGTATCGACACGAAACTTGGTATATGTCATTACAGTCATGACCTGAGGGTGCCTGCAACGTTTCGTCATAGCGCCACCTAGTGGTCACGAGATTCGAAAAATGCCTATTCTAGCTTATAACTACTTCAAACTTGAACCTAAAATCACGAAGGTGGTCTTGTTAGGTTCCTTGAGGCATGCCGAGTCAAACGATAGCAAACGGTTTTCGGTCTGCCATTTTGGGTGTCGGCCATTTTGAATTTTCTCATTAAGTTCAGTATTTCACAAACAGAATGGCGTATCGCTACGAAATTTGGCATGGTTTATCAGTGACATGTTCTGAGCGCACCTATAAATCTTTAGGACAGCGCCACCTAGTGGTCAGGATATGTAAATAAATTGTTTAAAATCTTTATATCATTTGATTAAATTGCCACTATGACATAAGACTTCACTCTATTGATTCCTTGGCTCATGCTGAGTCCGACTGTACCAAATATGTCTGAGTCAAACCTACTTCCTGTCAGCCATTTTGAATTATATTGAACACCTACTTTTTCGAACTCCTCCTAGAGCGCTCGTGTGATTGGCTTGATTTTTGGTATGCATCATCTAGAGACACTCCAGACAAAAAGTTATCAAAAGCTTTTCGGTAGACCTATCCGTTGTCGTATAACGCATCAAAGAATGCGAGGGCGAGCACGCCAAAATGTGTTTGAGCCTGTATCTTCACAAAACTTTTGCGTATTAATATGAGACTTGGTATATGTCATAACAGTGATGACCTGAGGGTGCATGCAACATTTCGTCACACTGCCCCCTACTGGTCACGAGATATAAAAATGTCTATTTTTGCTTATAACTACTGCAAACTTGAATGTAAAATTATGAGACTGGTCTTGTTAGATTTCTTGAGGCATACCGAGTCAAACGATACCAAATTGTTTTTGGTCGGCCATTTTGTGTGTCGGCCATTTTGAATTTTTTCTTTAAGTTCAAGTATTTCAGAAACGCAATTGCGTATTGTTATGAAACTTGGTATGGTTCATCAGCAACATGTTCTGGGAGGACTTGTAAACTTTTTGGCGCCCCCTAGTGGTCAAGAGATTTGAAGCTATATCTCTGCATCTCTTTATCGTATTTACACCAAATTTGGTGGGTGTCATCACAATCAAGGCCTGAGTTACAATTCATTGTTTGGTCAGTGCCCCCTAGTGGTTAAGTCATTTAAGGCTATATCTCCGTATCACTTTATTGTATTTACACAAAATTTGGTATGTGTCATCACAGTCATGCCCTGAGGCACCATCTATTGTTTCGGCACAGCGCCACCTAGTGGTCTCAAGATACGAAAAAATTGCTATTTTTTCATAAAACTAATGCAAACTTAGATCTTAAATCATGACAGTCATCACGTATGAATCATTTTTTGCCATGTTTGGCTTGACCCCGGTATCGCTGCTTGCAGCTATATTTCTTCTTGTTCTTCCGCCATTGAAGTCAATGGCAGCCCATAGAACCATACATAGGAAAGTTATGAAATTTGGCACACATGTAGAGGACGGTCTTAGAAGTTACTATAGCAACATTGGTGTATCTGACTCAAACCCTCTAGCGCCACCAACAGTCCAAAAATCCACTTATGTTCATGCTCATAACTTCTGACCCGTGAGTCCTAGAAACTAAATTCTTGTTTCCTCTGAATCCTTGGCTCATGATGATTCAAATGCACACATTGATGTCATTTGTGTCATGCACATCTTTCCGCCATTTTGAATTTTTCGTAAAACCTACTTTTTCGAACTCCTCCTAAACCGTTTGTCCGATTTGCATGTCCTTTGGTATGTAGCATCTAGAGACACCCAAGACAAAAAGTTATCAAAAGCTTTTTGATAGACCAATGCGTTCTCGTATAAATTGACAACATATATGGCGGCGAGCACGCCAAAACGGACGTGAGGCCTTATCTTCGCAAAACTTTATTGTATCGACACGAAACTTGGTATATGTCATAACAGTCATGACCTGAGGGTGCCTGCAACGTTTCGTCACAGCGCCACCTAGTGGTCACGAGATTCGAAAAATGCCTATTTTCGCTTATTACTACTTCAAACTTGAGTCTAAAATCATGGAGGTGGTCTTGTTAGATTCCTTGAAGCATGCCGAGTCAAACGATACCAAACGGTTTTCGGTCGGCCATTTTGGGTGTCGGCCATTTTGAATTTTCTCATTAAGTTCAGTATTTCACAAACAGAATGGCGTATCGCTACGAAATTTGGCATGGTTCATCAGTGACATGTTCTGAGCGCACCTATAAATCTTTAGGACGGCGCCACCTAGTGGTCAGGATATGTAAAAAAAAATTTTTTAAATCTTTATATCATTTGATTAAATTGCCACTATGACATAAGACTTCACTCTATTGATTCCTTGGCTCATGCTGAGTCCGACTGTACCAAATACGTCTGAGTCAAACCTACTTCCTGTCGGCCATTTTGAATTATATTGAACACCTACTTTTTCGAACTCCTCCTAGAGCGCTTGTGTGATTGGCTTGATTTTTGGTATGCATCATCTAGAGACACTCTAGACAAAAAGTTATCAAAAGATTTTCGGGAGACCTATCCGTTGTCGTATAACGCATCAAAGAATGCGAGGGCGAGCACGCCAAAATGTGTTTGAGCCTGTATCTTCGCAAAACTTTTGCGTATTAATATGAGACTTGCTATATGTCATAACAGTGATGACCTGAGGGTGCATGCACCATTTCGTCACACTGCCCCCTACTGGTCACGAGATATAAAAAATGTCTATTCTTGCTTATAACTACTGCAAATTTGAATGTAAAATTATGAGACTGGTCTTGTTAGATTTCGTGAGGCATGGCGAGTCAAACGATACCAAATGTTTTTTGGTCGGCCATTTTGTGTGTCGGCCACTTAGAATTTTTCAGAATTAAAAGTATTTCAGAAACGCAATTGCGTATTGTTATGAAACTTGGTATGGTTCATCAGCAACATGTTCTGGGAGGACTTGTAAACTTTCCGGTGCCCCCTAGTGGTCAAGAGATTTGAAGCTATATCTCTGCATCTCTTTATCGTATTTACACCAAATTTGGTGGGTGTCATCACAATCAAGACCTGAGTCACAATTAATTTTTTGGTCAGTGCCCCCTAGTGGTCAAGTCATTTAAGGCTATATCTCTGCATCTCTTTATTGTATTTACACCAAATTTGGTGGGTGTCATCACAATCAAGACCTGAGTCACAATTTATTTTTTGGTCAGTGCCCCCTAGTGGTCAAGTCATTTAAGGCTATATCTCCGTATCGCTTTATTGTATTTACACTAAATTTGGTATGTGTCATCACAGTCATGACCTGAGGCACCATCTATTCTTTCGGCACAGTGCCACCTAGTGGTCTCAAGATACGAAAAAAATGCTTTTTTTCATAAAAATAATGCAAACTTAGATCTTAAATTATGACAGTCATCACATATGAATCATTTTTTGCCATGTTTGGCTTGACCCCGGTATCGCTGCTTGCAGCTATATTTATTCTTCTTCTTCTTCTTCCGCCATTGCGGTCTATGGCAGCCCATAGAACCGTACGTAGGAAAGTTATGAAATTTGGCACACTGATAAAGGACACTCCAATGTGTCCCCACAGCAAATTTGGAGTCTCTAACTCCAACCCTCTAGCGCCACCAACAGTCTAAAGTTGCACTTACGTTTTTGTTTATAACTTCTGACTCGTACGTCCTAGAAACGAAATTCTTGTTTCCTCTGATTCCTTGGCTCAAGACGATTCGACTGGACCCTATGACGTAATTTTCCGTCATGAAAATTTTTCCGCCATTTTGAATTATTCGTAAAACCTACTTTTGCGAACTCGTCCTAGAGCTTTTGCCCGATTTCCACGAAAATCGGTATGTAGCATCTACAGACTCTCACGGCAAAAAGTTATGGAATTCATGTCGATTTGCCAATCTGTTTGCGTAAACCGCGTCAACAAATTTTAAGTAGAGTGCAAAAAAACGGATTTGAGGCTGTATCTTCGCCAAACTTAATCCTATTGAAACGACACTTGGTACTTGTGATGCCAGTCAGAAACTGAGAGTGCATGCCCAGTTTCGTTGCAGCGCCACCTAGTGGTAAGACGAATGTTTTACACACCTATAACTTTGGCTGTGATCGACGTATTTTCATGGGACTTGTTTCCTTGGAGTCCTGAATAGTCGCCGAGTCCAACGATACCAAACATGCCAGAATTGGCCTTACGGTTAACCCTGCGCGGCAAAATAGCACTTAAAAAACACGCGCGAATATCTCCGCGAGCGTAATTCTGATCGACTCGAAAACATCATAGGAAGAATATTGCATTACCTTCTGAACAAAAAGTTCTATTGGCATTGTATTAAAATTTTCATCAGAAATGGCTGAAAATTGCAAAAAACGAAAAATTACCTTTAAATTTTGTGTTTTTACACATAAATGGCTATAACTTCGTAACGCAAAGAGATTTTTTCACCATATTTGATACGCTGATGTACGACCACAGTCTGAGGCTACACAAAAAAAAATTGTATGGTTGCACCACTAGTTGGCCTTATAATTTAACAAAACCTTTGAAATCAAGCCACCCTATGGTCATACAACTGTTTCTTCACTAAACTAAAGTGTATAGTCATAAAACTAGCTAGATGTAACACAGTTATGACCTGAGGTTGCATGCACAATTTTGTCATTGCGCCACCTACTGGTTTTGAGATAGAATAACGCATTTTTTGCCTAAAACTACTGCAACAACACATCTAAAACCATAAGTCATCATGGATTATTCCTTTCATGGCTTTGACTATAATCACTAGTGGATGTCCATTTACTCTCTAGCAACCAATGAGAATACGTTATCAACCGTTTTTGCAAGAGCTTTTTCTCTGCATCAGAACATCGCAGAGACATGGGGGTGGGCTCTTTTGACTCATTAACACCACTGTAACATTTTGTGAGCTGAGTATTGCCACTAGAAGCACCACTCATTTTTACGTCAGTGTTCTAGTTATCAATGCTCGACGAAAGAGAGGGAGAGATGACACTGAATGAAAACACAGCTTTTTAGCTGATAACTGTTATATTATTTAGTCTGAAATCAAGAGATTTTCCCAGGTTCTTTAAACTGCTCATCCGAATTCAACTTTACTTTCTGCTGTGCCCTTTTTGGCTTGACCCCGGTGATTGCTGCTTGCAGCTATATTTAGGGGTCAAGCCCCGAAGGGGCGAAGACCCCTATTGTATTTGTTAGTTTTCTTATTATTATTATAATAATTATTCTGCTTCTTCTTCTTCTTCTTCTTCTTCTTCCGCCATTGCGGTCTATGGCAGCCCATAGAACCGTACGTAGGAAAGTTATGAAATTTGGCACACTGATAAAGGACAGTCCAATGTGTCCCCACAGCAAATTTGGAGTCTCTATCTCTAACCCGCTAGCGCCACCAACAGTCCAAAGTTGAACTTATGTTTTTGCTTATAACTTCTGATCCGTAAGTCCTAGAAACGAAATTCTTGTTTCCTCTGATTCCTTGGCTCAAGACGATTCGATTGGACCCTATGACGTCATTTTCCGTCATGAAAATTTTTCCGCCATTTTGATTTATTCGTAAAACCTACTTTTGCGAACTCGTCCTAGAGCTTTTGCCCGATTTCCACGAAAATCGGTATGTAGCATCTACAGACCCTCACGGCAAAAAGTTATGGAATTCATGTCAATTCGTCAATTTGTTTTCGTAAACCGCGTCAACAAATTTTACGTATAGCGCAAAAAAACGGATTTGAGGCTGTATCTTCGGCAAACTTAAGCCTATTGACACGATACTTGGTACTTGTGATGCCAGTCAGGAACTACGAGTGCATGCAGAGTTTCGTCACAGTGCCACCTAGTGGTCAGACTTATGCTTTACACGCCTATAACTTTAACTTTGATTGACGTATTTTCACGGGACTTGTTTCTTTGGAGTTCTGAATAGTTGCCGAGTCCAACGATACCAAACATGCCAGAATTGGCCTTACGGTTAACCCTGCGCGGCAAAATAGCACTTAAAAAACATGCGCGAATATCTCCGCGAGCGTTATTCCGATCGACTCGAAAATGCCATAGGAAGAACATTGCATTACCTTCTGAACAAAAAACTCTATTGGCGTTATATTAAAATTTTCATCAGAAATGGCCGAAAATTGCAAAAAACGAAAAATTACCTTTACATTTTGTGTTTTTTACACATAAATGGTTATAACTTCGCAACGAAAAGAGATTTTTTCACCAGATTTGATACGCTGATGTATGAGCAGAGTCTGAGGCCACACAAAAAAATTGGTATGTGTGAACCACTAGGTGGCCCTATAATGGAACATAATCTTTCATATCAAGCAAGCCCTATGGTCATACAACTATTTCTTTACTGAACTAAAGTGTATAGTCATGAAACTAGCTAGATGTAACGCAGTCATGACCTGAGGTTGCATGCACGATTCTGTCATAGTGCCACCTAGTGGTTTGGAGATAGAAAATAGCTATATTTGCCTAAAACTACTGCAACAACACATCTAAAACGCTGAGTCATCATGGATTCTTCATTTCATATGGCTTGGACTATAATCACTGGTGGATGTGAATTTACTCGCCAGCAACCAATGAGAATACCTTATCAACCGTTTTTGAAAGAGCTTTTTCTTTGCATCAGAATATCGTAGAGACATGGGGATGGTCTCTTTTGACTGATTTAACTTGTTGTAACATGTTGTAAAACATGTTATGCCACTGCAAACATCAGTGCAGACATCACATGTCCTTCTGTGCTTAATTGTTCCATGATTGTCAATAACATAGATTAATTTTGGAGATAACTTTTGCGGTCTTTTCATCTAAAAACATGAGGTTTACCTAGGTTCTTTAGTATTCTTATCCAAACTCAACTTTATACCCTTCTGTGCCCTTTTCGGCTTGACCCCGGTATTGCTGCTTGCAGCTATATTTAGGGGTCAAGCCCCGAAGGGGCGAAGACCCCTATTGTATTTGTTAGTTTTCTTATTAGGGGTCAAGCCCCGAAGGGGCGAAGACCCCTATTGTATCCGTTAGTTTTCTTATAATAATAATTAGGGGTCAAGCCCCGAAGGGGCGAAGACCCCTATTGTATTTGTTAGTTTTCTTATTATTAGTTATTCTGGTTCTTCTTCCGCCATTGCGGTCTATGGCAGCCCATAGAACCGTACGTAGGAAAGTTATGAAATTTGGCACACTGATAAAGGACACTCCAATGTGTCCCCACAGCAAATTTGGAGTCTCTATGTCTAACCCGCTAGCGCCACCAACAGTCCAAAGTTGCACTTACGTTTTTGCTTATAACTTCTGATCCGTAAGTCCTAGAAACAAAATTCTTGCTTCCTCGAATTCCTTGGCTCAAGACGATTCGATTGGACTATATGACGTCATTTTCCGTCATTAAATTTTTTTCCGCAAGTTTGAATTATTCGTAAAACCTACTTTTGCGAACTCGTCCTAGAGCTTTTGCCCGATTTCCACGAAAATCGGTATGCAGCATCTACAGACCCTCACGGCAAAAAGTTATGGAATTCATGTCAATTCGTCCATCCGTTTCCGTAAACCACGTCAACAAATTTTACGTAGAGCGCAAAAAAACAGATTTTAGGCTATTGACACGACACTTGGTACTTGTGATGCCAGTCAGGAACTGAGTGTGCATGCACAGTTTCGTCGCAGCGCCACCTAGTGGCCAGACAGATGTTTTTTACACCTATAACTTTGGCTGTGATCGACGTATTTTCATGGGACTTGGTTCCTTGGAGTTTTGAATAGTTGCCGAGTCCAACGATACCAAACATGCCAGGATTCGCCTTACGGTTAGCCCTGTGCATCAAAACAGCACTTAAAAAACACACGCAAATATCTTCGCGAGCGTTATTCCGATCGACTCGAAAGCACCATAGGAAGAACATTGCATTACCTTCTAAACAAAAAGTTCTATTGGCGTTATATTAAAATTTTTATCAGAAGTGGCCGAAAATTGCAAAAAACGAAAAATTACCTTTGAATTTTGTGGTTTTTACACATAAATGGTTATAACTTCGCAACAAAAAGAGATTTTTTCACCAGATTTGATACGCTGATGTACGAGCAGAGTCTGAGGCCACACAAAAAAATTGGTATGCCTTCACCACTAGTTGGCCTTATAATTGGACAAAACCTTTCATATCAAGCAAGCCCTATTGTCATACAACTATTTCTTTGATGAACTAAAGTGTATAGTCATAAAACTAGCTAGATGTAACACAATCATGACCTGATGTTGCATGCACAATTTTGTCAAAGCGCCACCTAGTGGCTTGGAGATAGAAAATAGCAATTTTTGCTTAAAACTACTGCAACAACACATCTAAAATCATGAGTCATCATGGATTCTTCATTTCATGGCTTGGACTATAATCACTGGTGGATGTGAATCTACTCTCTACAGATGTGGCCTTTAAAAATGCGCGTTTTCTCCCGCGGCATTCGCCAATTCGTCTCGCAGAGTCTCGCAGCATTCTGCAAGTGCTTTCGGGGGGGGGGCTACTTTCCATTTTCCCTTAATGTGTTTCGCTTCACAGAATATCCACCAGGTGGCACATAAAAACATTGCATTGCCGTTGTTTCCAGAAGTTAATAAGATCATGGCTGAATATTTTACATTGCTACTGTATTAAAACAGCAAAGTGATATGTCAACCCCTTCTTGCCAGCATAACAGCGCATACAACTATTAAGATACGTGCAATGCGAATTTATAGGAAGTGCAACAGAGAATTTAGTGTTAGCCTAATAAACGCGACTCTATTTACAATGAATATCTTCATTATTTGTGTTGTCGAATTTTGACACCGTTTCATTGTTTGTTCATAATATTTATAATTGTCAGTTTTTCTAAAAGTATCAATATTTTAAAGAGATTAATGTGGTATAAAAAAGACATGTTTTAAAGTTAAAAATGTTGTAAAAAATATAGTAGTATTCTTATATTTTAAGAATAACAATATGATACATTTATGCTGCGCTAAAATGCTTTACATATGGAAAGAGGAATTCTTCTCAACCACCACCAATAAAGTTTACAAATTATTCTTAAGAAAAAAGGCGTTTAAATCCATGCGGGCTGTACAGTTGGCATATGATATCTTTTTATTTCGTTTTTACATATTTATATTTATAAAATCTTTCTTGCGCATATGCAGTCAGTGTTTCTACGTAATTCATAATTGTAAAAAAGATTATTGTAAAATAGAATATCACTAAAATAATTTATTAAAGTAACTTAATAAAATGTCTCAATGTCACTTATGTGTTTTTTTTAGTTGGTCAAACCAAAATAATTGACGCGAACAGAGAAACTGCCTTTTGCGGACGAAAAACACCTCCGAAATGTTGAGTTTATGAATATTTACAATATGTACTTTGTGAAATGTGTGTGTAAAAGAATCAATTTTATAACATGTGGCTGTAGAGACAAACACGCCGCATCGCCTTCCAGATATCTTACACGTTCGCATTCAACACTTTTCAAAACTTATTTATATTCAATCTAATTAATAATTATAAATTATGACATGAGAAAATTAGAAGTGTGCAAAAGAGCCAATTCAGATATTGTTAATTAAAGCTGTTTTATACACCTTTCTGCCTTGTTTAAATTAACAAGCATTTTATTTGCCACTGTCAACACGTTTTGTGATTGATTTAATAATTTATTACAGAAACTTATATGAAGCAAAGCTATTGTACTAAGCATCTTTATATATATCAATATATATATATATATATATATATGTTATAAATGTTGTAAAAAAATATATTAGTATTCTTATATATTAAGAATAACAATATGATACATTTATATTGCGCTAAAATGCGTTACATATGGAAAGAGGAATTATTCTCAACCACCACCAATAAAGTTTAAACATTATTCTTTAGAAAAACGCCTCCGAAGTGTTGAGTTTATGAATATTTACACTTACAATATATACTTTGTTAAATGTGTGTTTAAAATAATAAATTTCATAACTGTAAAGACAAACACGCCGCATTGCATGATTTTATAAATACCGAGGTCCATATAAGTATTTTCCAGGGCATGCACCCCAGGAAAAAAAGCTTCTTATTTCCCTGCTCTACATATATGAATTTTAATACATCAGAAAACCAAAGAATCAAATAGCTATAGATTTCAAACCATGTCAGTATGCAGAAAAGTTGTTTTGGTCATTAGGAATACATTGTAATAATTGTTAGGAATACATTGTAATAATTATTTTACCTCCGCGTCACACTCAGAACCTCAAGAACGCGCATTCGCGCAGGATACTGTAGAGATGAGAGATATAGGTAAGAATGGTGCCCACGTCGAGAAAACTTAATAGAAGTCTAGAAACAAAGTATTAAAGTGTGTATAGCCATGTCACTCATCTCATCACAATATGTTAACTAGATAACTGGATACAACTGATTGTATAGTTTAATAAAATAATGTATTTTGATTATACAGATTAATTATGACCTAACTATAGGTATTTTATAACTAACTGCTGACCAGCTTAGGGAATCTCTATGGCTAATTTATAAGATATATTGCTGAATCAGTATGTTGTTTTTCTTGTTAATTGAGTCTTTTTGGGTAGCCTATCTTATGCATAGATTTAGTCAAGGAGGTTGAGTTTTATAACTTCCTTCAAAGTTTGATCAATTGTGCATAATGACATGTGCAACAAATGCATATAGGGTGTCAGACTCATAGATTTGCATAATTTAAAGTTCAAGTTTTAAAGTTTGGGTCAACATGTGGCACAGATTTAAAACTGAAACTAAAATCCTATCAGAGGTCCAAAATGTAATTTAAACACACCAGTGGCTTTGCTGTCATCAGGATTAAACATGTTACCCCTCGAACCCTCCCTCCCAACAGAGCATCCCCACAAAACAAATCTCAATTTAACCCCTGTACATATCCTATATATATATTCTCATTATTTTTTAACACATCTGTAGTTATGCGCTGGCACAGAGTTAGACTCTTTTGACTCCACACAGAAACAGCAATGCGTGCGGCATGACATAAGGAACATTCTGGTTCTGTTTTTTCGCTCTTCTTTATTCTTTTTTTTATGTATTATAAAAGTATCGGATCGGGACTCGGTATCGGCAGATACTCAAAATCAAATGACTCGGACTCGAGGACAAAAAAACCTGATCAGGACATCCCTAAT
Organism: Paramisgurnus dabryanus; assembly: GCF_030506205.2. Taxonomy (NCBI): domain Eukaryota; kingdom Metazoa; phylum Chordata; class Actinopteri; order Cypriniformes; family Cobitidae; genus Paramisgurnus; species Paramisgurnus dabryanus. Next base: position 70,040,281 of record NC_133337.1, on the reverse strand, counting down.
GACAGTTGTAGGTTACAGTTTGACAAGAGTTTACACTTTGACAAAAGCACAATGTTTTGTTTTATTGCGATTGCCCACAAATAAAGCAAACATTTTGCAGTTTGAATGATGTCCCATATGAACAAAATGACAGAGTATGTATTGTTTTTACGTTTTCACTGTTCAATCGCGCTCTCTCTCCCACACACACGCACGCGCTCCCGCGCACACACACTCACGTCTTTCTCTAACAGTAGTTGCACATTATGTTAATTTCACGTGAGTTTTATTTATTTTTATATCGTGTATATTATATTATAATGTCATGTGTCCTGCTACTTCTGGCACTTAGCTCAGTCTTGCTGATGTGAAGTTAACTCGGTCTGTCCCTCATCATGACCAGGCTGTGGATGCTCAGGCTCGCGAACTGCTCACAAATTCCAGGAATCCGTGGACCAATTACGGCTAGTAGGCCGACCCTCTTCCTTTGTTCGTTTTTTTTACACGTAGCAGCATATAAGTGATCGTATAGTGCCTCTTCATCACCAGCAGGGTGGATTATTGTAATGGCCTCCTCACTGGCCTTCCCAAAAAGACCATAAGACAGCTCCAGCTCATTCAGAACGCTGCTGCCAGAATTCTGAGCAGAACCTGAAAATATGAACATATCACACAAGTCCTCAGGTCTCTACACTGGCTACCAGTTCCATTTAGGATTTATTTTAAAGTATTATATAAATCACTAAATGGACTAGGACCTCAATACATTGCTGATATGCACATTGAATATAAACCCATCAGATCACTCAGATCATTAGGATCACATCAGCTAGAAATACCAAGGGTTCACTCAAAGCAAGGAGAGTCAGCTTTTAGCTATTATGCCAGTCGCAGCTGGAACCAGCTTCCAGAAGAGATCAGATGTGCTCCACAGTAGTCACATTCAAATCCAGACTCAAAACACATCTGTTTAGCTATGCATTTACTGAATGAGCACTATGCTGCGTCCGAACTGATTGCACTATATTTTATATGCACTTTATATTTTAATTCTTTTTATTTCTCTTGATTTTATTCTTATTTTTAACTGTTTTATACTTTTATTCCTGTTTTATTCTTTTTCACACATTTAAACAATTTTTATTAAAATCACATTTATTTTCTTTTAATTGATATTTTAAATTTATCTTTGAACTTTTGTTTTCTCATTTCTATGTAAAGCACTTTGAATGACCTCTGTGTATGAAATGTGCTATGCAAATAAACTTGCCTTGCCTTGCCTTGCCTTGCCTTGCCTCTGCTGTTGGCTGTTCATATTGCATTATTAGACTTTTTTGCCGTCGGCCGGGCGACGGCCCTCCGTTGAATGGCCATTCTGGACTTTTTCAGAGCGCACAGATTGCTAATCCGTCCCTGGTTTAAAGTGATCACTCATAAATGAATTTTTTTCACAATTTTCTCATTTGCATCTTGTTCTTAATCTATATGAATTTAATTTTCAGAATGACAGAAAATATTTTTTGATCAATAAATTATGATAGTCTATTATGGAATAGATGTACAATAATAAACATGGCTGCATTTTAATTATAAAATGACAAAACCTGGTTTATAGAATTACAACTTTTAAGCTGTTTAAAGTGAATGCATTACTGTATAGTAAATAAACTTTGTGTATTGATGTGAATCATTGTCATAATGAGCATGGACATATCTATTATAGTGTATGACTGTATGCCTTTAATATTAGATGTAAGTAGCCTCTATATTAATAACATCTTGCATCTGTTCCCCTGTGTTATCCTTGGTTCACAGAGGACATCTAAGACAAATAGGTTCAATTCCACTTTACTATGATGTTCAAACTACAATTGATCCACTTGATGTCTATTATCATGCTACCAAATTGATGAATTCCCAGTGACAATTGATTACTTCCTCGTGAATTTTGCAGGGATGCGGAATTCTATAATGTATTATTGACTACATTCTATTACTTAGTGAATACTAAATGAGAATTTAAATTGAGAATTTTAATTCTGATCTGAGAAGTGTACCAAAGCAACTGAGAAAAACTGTAATAACAAAACTGAATACCTCCATACTTTCCATTTTACATTATGTTCAAAATGTACTTTGGGCAATTCACATTTATTTCTTATTTAAATAATGTAATATTAGTCCATTCCCATGTTTATTCATATACTGGATCATAAAGTATATTTAAAAATTGCCTTACTTTTTTTCTTAGCTTTTTTCTTTACTTTGATTTTTTTTACAAGAAAAAGCTACTTTTAAATGATGTACAATTGTAAAAAGTGCTATATTATTACATTAAATTGATTAACCTTAGAATGCATGACAGTTTTGTGACAGTGACACCTACTGGTGCATATAGATAAATATATTTAAAACTTAAAAGTTATTGCTGATTGTTCTACAGTGCTTATTTTAAATTAATATTAATAAAGAAATTGTAAATAAAGGAATGCAAAATCACTTATACTTTCATTTAAATTCAATTTACTTTTTATAGAACAATACAATGTATTGTAATGACAAAATCTTAAAATCATAGAATAGTATTATTACAAATTCATCAAGAAATGAAACAAAAGAGAAGAGAAATAACAAAACAAATATGCTCTTTAATTTTAAAAATGTAAATAAAGTCTTACTAATTATTAACAAAACAAAGTTAATTTAACTTGCTAGAATTACAAGAACTAACGATTAAAATATTATAATGTAACAGTGTATATACTTAATACAAGATGAATTCAGATTAAACAATATGTTTACTTGTAAGTGTAAAGTAAGGTTTGTGTGTAAAAATCATACAATAATTAGAAAAATCACATTAGACATATTTTGCATTTACATTAAAACACAATGTGTCATCATAAAATGCATGTTGCATAGGATTGTAAGTTCAAGGTGAAATGTATTGTCAATTCAGCCACAGATTCAGCAAAAACAGAGATTTTAAATTATGTTACTTTTACATTCTAAATTCTACATAAACACTCTGGGGTGGTTTCCGGGACAGGGAATGATTTAAACTAGGAGTACACCTTAGTTTTAATTATATAACTAGTTTTAACTAACATACCTTACTAAAATATTACTTGTGTGCATTTTGATGCAAAACAAAGGGCACTGATGTATTTTAAGATATGTCAGTGCAAGTTATTTTCAGTCTGGACTGCTCCTACATTTATTTTAGTCTATGATTAGTCTAATCCCTGTCCATGAAACCGGTTCTACAACATTAAAAACTAAAGGGAGAATTTTTTTACAAATTACAAATAAATACAGTCAATATATACAGATAAAACAAATAAAGTATAATCTAAAAACACAATGCATATGCAGATCAAATTTAAAAACCAATGAAATAAGTAACAGTTCAAATATTATTGATATGGTGCAAAGAGACTAATTTAAAACATTGCTAAGTTAAACTGTGTAATGAGTTTTCAGTCCAATGTTGCAATAAGGTGATGAGCAGTCGATGAAGCACAAAGTAGCTAGTGCAAGTCAACATGTAAATTATGGGTTAGTGAACTATCAAAGAGACAACAGCAGGTGTAGAGAGGGTATAATGCAATAAGTTGCAGATGGGAGGGTAGAGTTGTGAGAGAGTTCAACTTTTTGACAGCTTGATATATGAAGCTGTCTTTCAGTCTAGTGGTCCTGACCTGGAAAATACCAAAAATCTCGGATGTTAGTAAACTGAAGAATCTGTGTGTGGGCTAGGTGGAATCATCTGCAATACAGAGGGCTTGCAGGTGAGATGTGTGCTATAAATATCTTGAAGCAAGAGGATAGCAACATCACAGCTACTCTCACTATGCATTGGAGGGTCCTATGGTGTGATACCACACAGTGATGCAGCTGGTCATGATTTTCTCAATAGTGGCTCTGTAAAAGGTGTGCCTGATGGGTTTAGGACTCTGGCTTTTTGTGGAATAAGTATAGTCGCGGGTGTGCTTTTTTGGCCAGTGATGCGATGTTGTCAGTCCAGGAGAGGTCCTATGTGATGTGTACACCCAGTACATTTTTGCTAGTCACTCGATCAGAGGACCATTCTGAATACACACTGTCCTGAAGTCAACAAAAATCTGCTTCATCTTGTCCACATCCAGACACTGGCTCACCTCGTTCCTGTTGTTTATCTTATCTCTTTTGTTAAGGAGATAATTCAGCTAAAGAGATAATGCAGTTGTGGGAGAGCAGACTCAATAGGAAGATGCTAAGCATCTTTGAGTAGCCCCTGTGTTAAGCTTGATTGTGCTAAATGTGTTACTGCCAACACATACTTCCTGAGGACTCACGGTCAGAAAGTCCAGCAGCCAGTTGCATAACAAGATGGTAAGGCCAAGCTGAACCAGTTTGTGAATGAGCTATTGGAGGATGATGGTATTAAATGCTGAAGTGTAGTCTATGTATATCATTCTACATACAAGTCTTTTTCTCCAGAAGACTAAGGGTTGAGTAGACGGCAGTGCAGAAAGATTGGACCATTAACAAACTGGAACAGATTTGGGACAGGGGTTCCTACAGTCCCAAAAAGCAGTGATAAACCAGTTTTGGAAATTGTCCATTAACGATTTTCTGTAATTTGCGTTAAATAAGGATACATGTAGTCAAAGCTGTGTGTAATTTTCCTCTTGTGATGTCCTCAGAGCACTACACATTTCTACTTACTTACTTAGGCCCATTGCACCTCCTGTTGCATAGCCATCGACGACTTCCCTTCCGCTCTTTCGATTCTGTGCTAATCTGACCAGTTCGTCCCAGTACAGGCCAGTCACTTTGATGTCTGCTTCTAGGTCACGGCGCCAGGTGTTTCTTGGCCTTCCCGGTTTTCTTTTCCCTTGAGGACTCCAGGTGAGTGCCTGTTTGGTGATGTTATCTGTCGGTTTTCGCAGAGTGTGGCCTAACCAGGCCCATCTCCGTCTTACAATCTCCCCTGCAGCAGGACAGTGTTAAGTTATTTGCCACAAATAAGTGTTTTATATAATCTTGGGCCAGTGGATTGAGAGGATTCTTCACAAACATCCGTTGACAAAAGTTTGGATCCTCTTTAAAGTGGTCCTTGTAAATCTCCATGTCTCAGCTCCATAAAGCAAATCTGCCTTAACATTTGAGTTGAATAAGCAAATTTTGGTGTAGCGGCTGATTTCTTTTGAATTCCAAATGTTTTTAAGCTGGATGAATACTGTGCGTGCTTTTCTTATACTGATTTTAACGTCCGCCTCTGTTCCACCCTGCTTGTCCACCACACTACCGAGGTATGTGAAAGAGTTCACTTCTTCCAGGGCTTCCCCTTCTAGCATCACTGGCTCCTGACTTGTGGCATTCACTTTAAGAATTTTTGTCTTTCCTCTGTTGATCTTGAGTCCAACCTGTGCTGACACACAGAGCAGTTTTGTTGTCTTTCCTGTATTTGCTGATGGCTGTGTGACAAGAGGGCAAGGTCATCTGCAAAGTATAAGTCCTCCAGTTTGTTCCACATTGTTCATTGAACACCGTTCCACTTTCTGTCAGTGACAGACTTCATTATCCAATCTATGGTCAAGAGGAACAGAAACGGTGACAGTAGACAGCACTGCCTCACCCCTGTCTTTACCTGGAAGCTCTTTGTTAGCTGTCCTTCACGAACCACACTGCATGCCATGCCCTCATAAGAGTTCTTCATCAAATTGACAAGCTTTTCATTTCTACAGGGTAAACAAAACAACAAATATTTTTTATAATTATGTTAAGCTATTTTAATGGTAATAAATACAAAAATACACATACATCAACAGTCTATTCAGTATTATGATATGTTAAGTAATAAAGTGAACTTATTGTCCTATTGCTGTTACTGCTCTGTGCTATTGTTTATCAGATACTAATTGATAAGGTTTTTCAACATTAACAAATATTTAATTATTATGCCATATTAAATATGAATGTGTTAATGAAAAGCTAATGTAAAACATCATTCATACAAACAATTATACTTACCTAAAGTGTCTTTAAAGATGATTTTTCATAAGCAACTTTCAGCAGTGTGTACAGTACTCTTGTAATTCGGCAGGTTAGGGAATAAATATCACTGTTCTTTTAACTTTTTGAGCAGAGGTTCAGAAGCTGAATTGTCCACAAGGTCCAGATTGTTTGTTGATACGTTCCAATGCATATATAGTGTAGATGAATTAACTTTTTGAACACAGGTTCAGAAGCTAAATTGTCCATAAGATTCACATTGTCTGGGCACTGCAAAAGGTTACTGCTGGACAATATGAAAAGACATTATAGAACAGGAAGATCAGTTGTTATAATGTCCATGAAGAACCATTTTAAGCAATGCTTCATAAGCTGAGTTCTTCAGAAGTTTCAGATTGTTTGTCTATTAAAGGCACACAAGGCAAGTCTGAGTTTTATTTCTCTACTAGCTCCCCCTAGTGTCTGGGAGTAAATGCTTTCTATATCTAAGACTATACGAGACTGAAGGACACCGGGTCGGATACAGCGAACTTGCAAGTGGGGTATTCTTCCTACAGACGGTAGGGGCGGGCGAGAGAGTCTTCATTCGTCATGTAATGAGTCATTTAACCATATACCGACTTATGAAGATGATTTATTAACATAAAAATGCTGCCTTGTGTTTCTGCTGGTGAATATAAAAGCAAACATCAAAGGACACGAAGCTTGCTTTAAGCAGATACAAAAGCTTTTTAAACAGATATTTAGAAGCTGAGTTGTCCATAAAGTCCCGATTGTTTGTCCATTGAAAAGGCTGGTTGATATAAAATGACAGTTACTGGACAAGAAGCTCTGTTGTTTTATTGTTCACAAAGAACCCTTTTGAGCAATGGTTCATAAGTTGATTTATACATAAGTTCCAGATCGTTTGTCAATTGAATAGAGTTCCTGCTGTTGAATATAAAACAACCATTATGGAATAGGAAGGTCAATTACTTTAAGCAAATGGAGAAACATTTTGAACAGACTTTCATATGCTGAGTTGTCCTTAAACTCCAGATTGTTTGTGCATATTTTATATTAAATAAAATCTTTTCTGTTAAGTAAATCTACATACTTAAAAAGTGCGTGGCATAATTAACCACACAACAAACATTTTAACAAGTTTTTCCTGTGACACTGTTAAACTTATATGATAGGTAGAAAATGTAGCTTTTATACAAAAGTTTTTATATTAAAAATAAAATAAATACTATACAAAAAATTTGCCTTCGCAAAAGATGCTACTAATGTTTAACAATTTCCTATAGGTGTGATTTTCAATTATAGTATACAAATATCTTGATCCAAGTGTACTATATGTGGAATTATTTTAAAAAACTGAAAATAAAATTAAACAAAAATGGAGAGAACTGGGTTAGCTGGCATACCATTTAAAACAGTTGTAAATTATTTATTCAAAACAAACAATAAAGTAATACTGCTTAACCCTCGTGTGGTGTTCATATTTCTGTTACTTAGACAATGTTTGTGGGTCTAGTGGACCCACTGCATTATTTGTATCTTAAAACAATGCAGTCATACAAATTTATGTATAATTGTTTACAGATGTTTACTTTAGCCTTATTGCAGTAAAATAAACAGAATATATGGTTAATATTTGTCATTTACCACTAGTAGAGGACTATTTATAGATTCAAGTGCTATTTGTTTTTGTGATAATATGAAATAAGAGAAGAAAATTCTATTCTCTTCCAGATATTGGGGAAAAACATGTTTATCTTAAATAAGTATTTATCACTTTTCCATCTCAAATACGTTTTTCATCACTTTGATGTTTAATTCTTTGAACTAAGTTTGAAATTGTACACATTTGTGTCAGTTTACACAGCACAATCCCCATCTGGAAAGATGCCGTATCAGAACATATCATCCACATTGAACACATAACCTGTTCATGTCAGCCTACACAACACATAAGAAGCAATTTTTTTCCATGTAGCTGTGTTGCATATGCATTTCTTGTTTTTTAGAGACATATACTGTGTGTTCCTCTCCATCTTATGTCCACACACACTGCAGTACAATGTGCTGCTATTGGCTACAACCTAAAATGATAAAAATGCTTGGATATAATTTTTACTTTCTCTATTTCTACTTCTCTATTTACTTTCTCTCTCTCCGCACTCATACGCACACACACACACGTGCGCGCGCACACCATAGGTTTTGTGGTAAACCCATGGTTTTACAAATGGTAATCAATACACCAATTTACCATGATTACTACACTTTTACTATTATACAGCCGTGGTTATTTTTTGTAAGGGAGATAATGGTAAAATGTAGAATGGTTCCTGTTAGACAGAAGGTAAAGTGTTTGGGACAGTGGGGGCAGACAAGTGTTCATGCTTGATATATAACATGTTGTATCCTTGCGCTGCTACAGCAAGTGCAGAAGGACAAAACTCTGACATGCATCCATCACATAATGTACAGACATAAATAAAAACACACTCATGCACTCACATCAGTCCCAGATAGAAGAAAAACAGAGTGAAGTTACATAGCACATTCATTTTTTACACTCTTATTAACCCCGGGTCCAGTGGACCCGAACACTACATATGTAATATAATTGTGTAGGGGGGGTGTACAGTGTACAGTCATTATAAAGCTGTTTATTTCTATGTTCTTTATAGAAAATGAGCCAAGGCCAATGAATCTGAGGTTGAAACAATAATTAATTGCATAATTTTTCTTTTAGTAAACATTAAAAACAGGTCCCACAGACCCGAACACCACACAAGGGTTAATAAAAATATAAAAATAAAAGTTAATTAAAGGGTCATATGATGCAATTTCTTTTTTTTTCTTTGTCTTTGTAGTGTTAAAGTTGTTTTGGCATAATGAAGTTGAAATTCTTTTTAAAAGTGAAGGCTCATCCATACCTTTATAAAACACCTCATTCAAAACACACTCCCACATATGACCCTTGTAAAAAATTAGTTATTGCATGTATAATGTAGAAACATTTTAGATGATGTCATAGCTGTGAAATAACATGTCAAAAATATAGTATTAAAACACATAAATAACATTTAAAATAAGAATGCATGAATAAATGAGTTAGAAATTATCTACATTCCCTAATCAAAGTACATTTCAACAACAACTGGATTTATGGGTTGGTTGACACAGTTTTAAAAGTTGTTTTTAGTTTAGAAACAGTTTTGTTCATTTGTTCAATTGGTTAATTTATCTATTTTAATCTAATATATTTTAAGAGCTAATTATTTTAATCTATGTTAGTACATTGTAGAAGTTTGAATGACTTTAACAATAATTACTAGTTAACATTATAATTACTTATAAATCAACCTATAACACATAATTCACCCCTTTATCAACCAACCCCTGTACCAGCTAACCCAGTCTCCCTACCCTGCCCCAGGGAGCCGCCAATAGTTTGTGTCCTCCCTTAGCCCCCATTTAATAGGTGGCGGAACATTTCTAAAAATCACTGCAAAATGTTTTAACTTAAACTATAGTTAATGTTTTAACTTAAGAACTATAGTAAAACTATAGTTCTTTAGACTGTCACGGCTAGTCCGTGTCATGTTTGGTGTCTGTTCCGATTGTCGTCACCTGGACTCTTGTTAATTAATTACCTGCCTCATCACACCTGTGTATCATTAGTCTGTTTGTATATATACCCCTGCCTGTTGTATGTGCACTTGCCGGTAGATTGTCATTGTCGCCGTTCCACGTCTGTTCCTGTTGTTCTCTGTTTTGGATGTTCCTGTGTTTTGTTACCTGTTACCTCCTCGTGTTATTATTTCAGTTTTATCATTAAATGTTATTTATTTTCCGAACTCGGCATTTGTGTCCTCACTTCACCTCCGTGTCGTGACAGAATCTACCGGCCATCATTGGACGCAGCGAGTTCGGGGAGGGCTGCTTCCCCAAGTATTTCGTTGCAGGGGAGTAGTGACATCGGGGCGTGCTCTGCCCCGATGTCTCTTGGGACTCACCTGGAGGGATCACTCGCTCCTGCAGGAGGGGGATCGGCCCAGGCGATCTTCGCTCGGTTGAGTCGCCGTCTCTGGTACCTCGGAGGTCCACCGCCGTGCCCGTCTTGGGAGCCCGGAACGGAGACCACGCCCGATCGTTTCCCCGGGGTGGTCATCGCCGTGAGGGAGCCCGTTTCCCGCGTTGGTGGGACGTGACTTCCGGGGGCATCGGATCCCCGGCGATTCCCAGTTGGGGGTATTCGTCTGCCTCGGTTCTCATGAGGGTCGCTCCGGTTCGGCCGGCGCACTGCTTTGTGGTTTCATCCCGGCAGCCGCCGGTATCGTCAGGTTCTCCAAGCCCTCCATCCCTCCCCTGGATCCACCCTACCAGACTTTGTTTGTTTTCTGTTCTTGTAGTGAGTGTCTGGTAGCCACTCTTAGAGGGAGGGGTTATGTCACGGCTAGTCCGTGTCGTGTTTGGTGTCTGTTCCGATTGTCGTCACCTGGACTCTTGTTAATTAATTACCTGCCTCATCACACCTGTGTATCATTAGTCTGTTTGTATATATACCCCTGCCTGTTGTATGTGCACTTGCCGGTAGATTGTCATTGTCGCCGTTCCACGTCTGTTCCTGTTGTTCTCTGTTTTGGATGTTCCTGTGTTTTGTTACCTGTTACCTCCTCGTGTTATTATTTCAGTTTTATCATTAAATGTTATTTATTTTCCGAACTCGGCATTTGTGTCCTCACTTCACCTCCGTGTCGTGACATAGACAGATCAATAGTTATATCTCTAATCATTCACATAAACATGGTCTATATATCTTTGTGGCTGGATTTATTGAATTCATGTTCTGACATTAATTTATAAAATATAAATAAACATATATTAAATCCCAAAATATTAAAATAATTTTGGAGATTATTTTAATATAATTCTGATTTAAAATTTAATTGTTTTAACAGCAGTTATATTATATAATTTAGGCCTATAGAAAAGTGCAATAGTCAAATTGACATATAGGATAACCAAGTAGCCTATAAAATGTCTATGTATTTTTACATTAATGTAACAAGTATTGCCTGATGATAACTGTAATATGTTTGTACAATTTCAAAAGTTGCACCTTCCATATCTTTTGTATACACATGATCAATTAGTGTACCTTTTTCTGTTGTTGAATTTTGTACCTGTTGAGTGTATCCATATTGTCCCATTACTTTCATAATTGTGGAAGAAGTAAAGATGTCCTCATTAAAGTCTCCCATGATTATCTTTTGTCCTGGTTGCTTCTCCATCTCATTAAAAACATGTAATAGTTGCTGTTGAAACAAATCAGTTTTATATGAATTAGGCCTATACAAAAGTGCAGCAGTCAAATTGGCACATGGAAGCACAAAGTACAAACACTCTAAGTTGCAACACTCAGGTACAAAGATATTACACTCAATGTTTTCAGAAAAATAAACTCCAACTCCACCTCCTCTCTGATGTTTTAATTCAGTAAAAAGTGCAGTGCTGTCATCATAACATTTAGCTCTTGGGTTGTTTTTGAACACAAATCCTGGTATCTGTGGTTCTTGGTCATTAACATTTAGCCATGTTTCTGTCAAACAAATACAGTCAGCATTCATCAAAACTGTATGTGATGTAACATCCGGTAAGTGAGCTTTCAGACTTTGTACATTAAGCAGTGCTATTCTCAATGTACCAAGTGATTTACTGAAAGTGTACTTTTCCAAAGTTAATTTTGGCATATCTTTTAATGCCAGCTCAATTTTCTCATTACAAAATATGACAGAATCTTTAAAGTCCTCAATAATCAGTCCATCAAGAGATCTAACATGGCTCAATGCAACATATGCCTGTCCTGCTGTAAAGATTTTATTAAGGGATACAACAGCTTTATCTACTGTAAGTCCTTGCACTTTGTGAACTGTACATGCCCACGCCAATCTGAGTGGAAACTGCCTTCTTATTCCACCATCATTTGTTACTTGATCTTCTTGTACATTAATTACGGTAGAATTCTGAGAAAATCTCTGACATGTTCTGTGTCTCTGAATTTTTCCATCAATTGGATTATCGAACTCCACATGAATAGCTGATGGTAAATCCTCATTATCTTCATCTTTTTTCTGACTTTCACTTATATGGACAACTGTACCAAAAGCTCCATTAACAAGACCATCAGCAACATCAATATTTTTCTTTAACATAACCCTTGCTCCAACACCCAAGGAAATACATTTTGACAAACAAGAGTTGAAAACTTTAGAGTGGTATCCAACTTTACATTCCATTCTTCCAGTTTTTGAATTTCTGATATAATCCTGAGCATTTATACTAATTGCATCTGGGCAACATTCATGTAGTCTTTCAATGTTGTATTTATCAACCTCGGCATTTGTAGCAAATATGTGAAGATCATTACATTTCTCCCCTGTTTCACATTTTTTCAGTGTAGCAATGTCAGTAGCTGTAAGAGATTCATCTTTTTTACGTACTCTCAGACGATTTAACATCTCAGCAAAAGCTGAATCTTTTTGTCTTACAACTTTGGTTAACTGAGCAAGTTCAAAGTTGTTTTCCCATATGTTTACTCCTTTTGCATCCGAATAAAGAGCAGTACCCTTTACAGGCGGTAACTGATAGAAATCACCCACAGCAATAATGCTGACTTTTCCAAATAGAGAGTAATCACCAGTTTGTTTTATTTGTCGCAGCCTTCCGTGAATGTATGACAACAGACGATGGTCAACCATAGACACTTCATCAATAATCAAAATTTGCAAATTACCAATGCTCACACGTAAAGAGTTTAATTTTTCATCACTGAGTGGCTGATATGGCAATCTGACATTTGCACCAATTGAAAATGTATTATGAATAGTTGAAGCACCAACATTAAAAGCTGCTACTCCTGTTGAAGCTGTTAAAAGCACAGTAACATCATCAGGATTTTCAGACAACTGAGATAATAGTCTGGATGATTCATAGTGTATAGCCTTGATTAAATGACTTTTTCCTGTTCCTGCTCCACCAGTAATAAATAATCTGAAAGGGTCAGGGTTCTGTCCAAGTATTTTCTGTAGACACCACTTCCGGACTTTATAGAATATAGTAGATTGCTCCTCATTTAATGAGCGTAGTAAATCCAATGCAGCATCTCTGGGCATAATAGTGTGGTTGGTTTCAATAGTACAAACAGTTTGAGGGTTTCCTGTAAGATCTGGAATCGCTTCTCGAGTGTCATCATCAGGTAATACTTTATTTTTCATTATTTCAATACATTCATGACGCTGTCTTTCATTTTCAGGACATATTGCAGCCCAAGCATCCTCTAAATCTATATCCTGCTCCAAAAGCTGTTTAGCTTTTTCTATTTTGTCACTTTCTTTTTCAAACAATTCTCTGTTGCAGTCAACAACTGATTTTACTTTATGCAGTGTACAACCAATTTTTATGACACCACTGTTGTAAAAGTCCTCGTATGTCTCATAGTTGCTAGGCTTAAGATGACAGTCATCATAATATGGTAGAAAAAGCTGAAGTAATGACTGATAATATTTTTCTGGATCTTTTGTGGGTGAAAATCTTGGATATCTCACAACTGCAGGTTCAGTTCGTGTCCTTCGTTTCACATAACCACAATTATTATTGAGTTTAATAACTTGCTTTAGTGAAGAAACTTCAGATTTTGACAAAACTCTGTACTCTGAACAAAAACTGGCAAGACAAAGATTTTTCATTGGTTCTGTCTGAGGTCTGTTCTTGTACCTGTCAACAACACTTGTCATCCAATAACTGCTTTCATCATCAGACTGGTCTTTCTCCACTTTATTTTGTAGTAGATGCAAAGGCAAACTCATCTTAACAGGATTTGGTCCTATTGGAATGAATTGTACTTTACGTGAACATTCTTTTAAATGCATGCCTGTCAGTCTATACACGGCTTCTTGCGCGGAAAGCTCTCTACTGTGCAAATACAAACTTCCCAATTGTTTTAATGATGCTTTAGCTTCAAGATTACCATTCATAGCTTCATTTTGTGCACGTTGAAGTAACAGTCCCATTTCTTGCTCAGCTTTTGTGATGTAACTTATAATATAAACCACAACAGAAAAAGCATCTGTGACATACTGAATATCCATATTCCCTTGCCAACACGCAATAAATCTCTGTTATACTGGTTTACCCAAATATCTTTTATATTTCTTTTCAGGACAATGCTTTTTTTTTAGAACATTTGATGTACGCTTTCTCAAACACAGTCTGATCAATTCCCAGAAATAAAAAAAATGCATCAACTGAATCAAAATTCACATCAGAGTTTTATGCAATTTTAACTTTATTTATAATTGCACTTGCTGTTTCATCTTCATCATTCTCTTTGGACTCATCTGCATTAGATGCTCTTGTAATAAAGGTACGGCTAGATGGAGGCAGAGCCGGCCCTAGACCTTTGGGGGCCCTAAGCAAAATTTAGTCGGAGGCCCTTTGACCGTTTTAAGTAAGGCCTAAAGAAAAGCAATGACTACCTTATGACTATACTGCACATATGATATCTAATATGTTATTTTTTTAAATGTGTCTATTAAATTATGTTTTAATTATTCTATGTATACTGTATGTTAATGATCTTTTTTGCTGGTCCTGAGTACGTATTTCGTTCTTATGTGGCAACATGTAGCCTACAGAATGACAATAAAAGACCTTGGGGTGGTCCCGGACAGGGAATATCTTAAGACAGGACTCGGCCTTAGTTTAATTAGAAAACATAACTAATTTTAACAAAAATGCCTTACTAAAAACATTATTTGTGTGGATTTTGAGGCAAAACAAAGGGCACTGGTGTATTTTAAGATATGTCAGTGCAAGCTTTTTTCAGTTTGGACAGCTCTTAGCCTACTTTTATTTTAGTCTAGGACTAGTTTAATTCCTTTCAGGGAAACTGCCCCCTTGAGTTCTTGATTTGAGTTCCATGTTTGATGTCTAACAGAAAAATATGATACCACTGACTGAACTGAATGGCAGTGCAGTGCAACAAACACACACTGATGAACTTGCTGAATAAAAAGACTGATAAAGTGATTTTCACTGACCATCAAAGAAACATTTTTAATTGACACCAGAGATTAAGAGGCACAAACAACAGCCTATATATAATTCAAATGAAATAGAGTAAATAGAATAACATTTAATTAAAATATTATATAAAATAATAAATATAATACTTAAATGTTTAAATTTTTCAAATAAACAAAATTAACAATAATATCTAAAACCCAACAAACAAGGTTAATAGTACCTAACATTCTTGTTTGAGATGAGCTAAATCTGACACAAACATAGGTTTGTGGATAATAACAATTCACTTGCAAATAATATTAATAATTGAAGATTAACAATTAACATTGCATTCATAACATTAATCTAACAAAGCTGGCTACTGTATGTCATATGCATTGCTATAGTTTAAATATTAAACACCGAACAGTGACATTATACACTTTTGCAAAGGCTAGCAGGTGGTTTAACAACGGTGCGCTGTCTGGACATGTACCACGCATATGCGCATGAGTTTGTTTACTCTTACACATAAAACACTTTAAATTCAGACGTTTAACAATATAATTACACTAATGACATACATATGTAGAAATGACAATGGCATACGTGAAATCTAAGCGTAACAGAATTAATTTACCACGTTAAACCGTTTAAATATTAATTATTAAGCTTAATAAACCAATTCACGTTATGATGGCAAATATAAGAAAGAGAAGTCAAACAGAACACAGGTTTGGTCATTACCGAAGTCAAATAAGATCCACTTACTTCGCATGTACGCACAAACACGCATAACATTAAAGAAATGGTCCTTAAAGCAACAGCAAAAGTTTGCGTCTGTATCAGCGATCCGGCTCAACTCAACTTGCGTTCTGTGGGCGGGATGCTCGCCTGCACATAGTCGCGGGCACTGATTGGCTGCTGCGCTGGATGCTGTGTGTCAATCAATCTCGGCAAGAAAGAGATCTTATTAGCGAACTTTCATAATAACTATAATAACAAGTAACAGCCTTTTTAACATTGCCATAATAATAAATAATGAATATTTATATTTATTTTATGTTACTTTTGATGAATGATTTTTTTCAAACACTAGCTAAGTGACTTTAGGGGGCCCTCTGCTGGCCACGAGGCCCTTTGCAATTGCAAGTGTCGTTTAGTGGCTGGGCCGGCTCTGGATGGAGGTCTTGGGAAATTAAAACGACATACTGTATTTTTCTTGCGACATGTTTTTGAATGTTTAGTACTGTGCTTCTGCACACTATTTACTGTTTCAAAGAGTTCAGTGTCTTGCTCTGGTGGTGTCTCACAGGTGATATATGTGTCAATGAAATCAACAACCGCAGGATCATTAGCTTCATCATCATCATTAAGCTTTGGAGCATTTTCAACCCAAAACAGACAGTGAACATGAGGAGAACCACGTTGTTGGAATTCAACACGATAAAAATAATCTTTTATTTTACCAATAGGTTCAGCTGGAGACATAATGACATGTTTCAGAAAACAATGCCATCTGTGATCAAACATCCTCGCTGCAGTTACAGGATTTCGTCTCAAAAATGCACATTTTTCAGCCCACTCAAGCTCTTCAACAATGATTTGTTTACCCTCTTGTTTAATAATGGTGTTCATCATTTCAGGCCATCTCAGATCCGCAGAACTAAAAGATGCAAAGAAAGTCGGTATGCCAAGTTGTCTAATCAGTGCAAAGAGATCTTTCTGTGTAGACATCCAATAAGGAGGTGTCCCTCTGACAGGTCTCAAAAACTTATATCCTTCATTATACTTCAGTATTTTTTGTAAGTTATCAGAATTTGTCAACATATCTGGTGTTACCTTTGATAACTCATCTTTCTCACAACCTTTGCGTAATGCAATTGAGACATTAGATACAATTTGATCAACTTCTGATATATATTGTGCATAAAAAATGAAGTCTGTGTTCTGTGCAAAACGTCCATCAGCATTTAGTATTCGTGCATTCAGGTATCTTGTCAATGTGATTTTTTCAGTTCTGGCATCATGAAATGTTGGACCACCAGTCGGATAAAGAACAGGAAAGCACTTTGCCTCATTTGTCTTATCTGATAACAACCTAACAGGACTGTTACCTTCAGCTGGTGCTACATTTAGTACATCATGAAAATGCTGATCAATAACTTCTGAACCAATATCAACAGGCTGTAGTGATGTGTCTGACAAAAGACCATTTTGCTCTGCAATAAAACTTAAATCTTCTTCTGGCTGAATTTCCAATTCTTCACCTTCTTCAACTTCATCACCACTTTTATCTGATACATTATCATCATCCATTTCATCATTAGCATTACTTTGTATATTATCTGGCTCACTCAATGAGTTGACCCACTGCTCATTAAACTCCACATCATTATACCATTTATTGTGTTTTAGTAGATACCATAAAGCATTTCTTACATGATCTGTGTGGACATATTTATATTCATAATGGCCTTTGTATGTTAATTTTCGTTTCAGTTTAATCTTTATCATATGGTCATTACATTCATTTCGTGGAAGAATGTTGGTCATCTTTGTAGTATTTACTGGAACACAGACAACAGGCCCATGAACACCTTTCTGTTGACCCCGAGGCAGACAAAGAAGACGTAAGAAAGGAATATTGAGTGCTATTAGATGTTGCTCCAATGAATTTAAACATTTTAATTCTTTTGGAATCTCCACCAAATGCATATTGTTGGCAACACTCTCTTCAGGTAGTTTTCCTCTAAGGATTTTTCGATGGCATGTATAGCAAATCCACAATTTACATGACAAATTGCCAGATAAATAACAATTAGACTTACATTCATTGTTACATTCATGTAAATACTTGAGTGTGATACATCTTTTGCTTAAATCAGCTATTTTGTCTCCCTTTTGTTCATAACAATCTCTTTTACATTCAATAACCTGTTTTCTGAACAATAAACAATGACATACACAACAAACACATTCTGGGCCTCTACTGACTTCTTGATGAAATAGATTAATAGTGAAATCAATATCATTCTGTCTTTCCTTCTGTTTTGCATACATTGCACATCCTTTCTGTATTTTACTCATGCGAAACTTTTCTTCACTATAGTATTTACGCTTAGAATATTCACAAACAGTCATTTTAAATGTTAAGTTTCCATGATATTTTTTATGAGAATACTGGCGTAGCTTTGCTTTAAATATTAGATTTGTGTAATATTTTTGTTTGGAATACTCACACATTCTTGATCTATAGGCTTTATTTGATTTATACTTGGTCTTAGAATACAGCTTAACATATTTTTGAAAATTAACATTTGTGGAATACTTCATCTTTGATTTTTCACACTTTGATTGATGTACATTTTAATCAGTCTTATATTTATCTCTGAGATTTTTAAGTTTCTTTTCTTTATAGTCACTGTTTTCACACTTCTTTTTGGCGTTGTCAATCTTATTCTGTCTGTATTGACTATTTTCCAAGTATCTTGTTTTGGAGTTATTAATCTTACTCTGTCTGTATAAATCATCTTCAGAATATTTAGATTTTTGGTTATGTATTTTTCTCTGTCTGAATTCATTATCACTATTGTATCTTTCACGTTCTCTCTTATTTTTGAGGTGCTCAATTGGTACATTTAACTTTCTTTTTCGTAAACACTGTTTAATGCTATTATCATCTCTTACACTTTTGCATACTTCTGCACAAACATTGTCCTGATTTTTAACACATGTAACAACTTCATAGTGATTACTGTTGCAGTGGTTCAGATAAATTGCATTATCCGTAAATGACTGACCAGTGGGTGCATGCACATTCCATCTGCCATTATTGAAGGTGAATATATTTATTTTCAACAAATCAGCCGTACAAAAAATGTCAATTTCTGTGGCCCAAGATCCAGAGAAATACATTTTACACTGCGTCACATAATCTTTTACTGATCTGTACTCTTCTCTTAAATACCTCACAAACTTAGAACTGTTAGTTTCAAGATGTTTCACAACTGCACGTCTTATTTTAAGGTGTTTCTCTTCATTGCCACATACTGAGTGTGCAATTCCTCGAAAAAAACAATTCCCATCTCATTTGATGCTTTTTGTTTTACATGGTAATCTTAAAGAACACAAAGTTCTACCTTGTACACCATTGTATTCATTAGTCAGTTGTAAACGTGTACACAAAGCGTCCTGATCTTTGGAAGTTAAAGGTTTGAAATTGAAGTCCGTATTTACCGTTTCTACAATAATGACATCATCCATCGATAAATAATCATGCAATTTGCTCACGTGTGTAAGTTTTGATTGAGCCTGTAGTTCAATCATCTTATTGGAATCCCCGCACATCTGATTCAGTTTGCACAGTGTTATTGGTCTGTCTAGAGTTTGTTTACCACAGTTTTTAATAAACTTACTCTTGTCAACTGTTGCTTTAGGTGAAACTTCACAAACGCTGCTTTGTTGACCAGACTCACAGGAACTTGTCTCAGCAGTTGAAGTCTTACCAATTACAGATGCTTTCACACCTGTCACTTCAAATGGGGTTCCCTGAGCATTCAGTGACATTGCAAGATTATTAACATGATTAAATAACACAAATATATCATCACAGTATACTACTATACTACTTCCGTTATATTGTACCATACCTTTACTATTACGAGAATGAGAATCAACTACAGCATATGTTGCACCTTCCTTTATAACTGCACAAATATAGTCTTTAATATTTAACAAACATGCATCATCATGAAACAGGGTCCTCTGAAGTGCTTCATCTAAGGGCATGCATACATCTTGCACAGCTTCGTCATACACATCAACACCAATAACACCTGAGAAAGATTCAGCACGGTTTATTGAAAATATTGTGTTGTACAGTGTGTGCACGGTTGGCAATTCAGCAACAGAAACATGTCCCCGGCCTGTGTCATCATTGATCTTCCCCTGCAGTCGCATATATGTGTACAGCTCATCTCCTTGCATTAGAACAGCATTGTATCATCATTACGGCCGTGATGCTATTTACTGCACACTGTCTGTTACGGTTGAAACCAAACCGCTCATCACCCTGATGGAAGGAACCTTGTATCACTTGTTGTGGAAAATAATCAGACCTATTAACATGAAAACATGCAGCAGCATCATTGCACTTATTATCAGACTTTGGAAAACTTTTCCCAGATTTTGGACAAGTATTGCCTGCTTTAATGCAGTTATGACAAGTATTGCCTGCCTTGATGCAGTTATGACAAGTATTGCCTGCCTTGAGGCAGTTTTGACAAGTATTGCCTGCCTTGAGGCAGTTTTGACAAGTATTGCCTGCCTTGAAGCAGTTTTTAGAAGTATTGTCTGCCTTGAAGCAGTTTTGATCAGTAGTATTACTGTTAGGGCTCTCTTTGACAGAGCTCTGGGAAGCTGCCTTTTTTGTAAGAGGAGGCTTAACCTCATCCAAGTGTGTAAATGAACCAAGTGAGTAGCGCTCAGCATTTCTCCTCTTGGCTGCCTGGGACCGGCGGAAACCTCTTCCACGTGGCATCTGCAATTGCATAAAAAAAATCAGAGACAAACTAGTTTAGTACAGTGTTAACTAGATTTAATTAAACAATAATAGCTTTTAAACTGTAAATTAATGGATTCCCAATTTTAACTTGTACTTTGATACAGAACATATTTGAAACTCAAATTTAAATACCTACTTTGCACCTAAAAAATTCGTTAATATATATAAATTAGAGTGTGCAATATTGACAAAAAAAATTATTCACACTTTTAAAGTTTGGTTTATAACAATATTGCCAAACCTTTTTATATACAAGCAATATTTACCAACTTAAATTTATTTTTAGCAATTTTTTTCTTATATATTAACATTTTTTATAAACCCATTAAACTTATGCATCACCTCCTATGTCAACTTACAATGCCAGCCTTCAATCACTTATAATTTTATTTCAAATAAATTCAATAAAAATATGATTTATAACTATTACCTATGAAATTGAATCATTCCCAACAAAATCCATCTTAGCAAGGCACAGGTCACAGAAAAGCAGCAGACGACATAAAAATGATATATTAATATTGCACTTACTGTTGCATAAATAATACTATGAAATTTTTTATTTTTATGATTATTATTCAGTAAGTAATAATTTTTAATTGGTTTTCAAAAAGTACTTTAAAATGAAACTAAAACAAACAGCAGATGGCACTGTTTTGAACTATACATATATACCACCTACGTTCAAACAACTGGTTCATACAGGAATGAACAAGTGAAGATCTTTATTAAATGGGTCACTGAATCATTAACTAAACTAATTTAGTAATTATTGCATAGATAGACAATCTTTAAATTAGTATGAAATAATTTCACATATTAAAAATCTAATTTAATAGTTTACAGGGATATGCATGAACCCTAAGACCCTATGAACCCTTTTATTGCTTGTATTTTTCACAAAAACCATACTTGTAACCATGCATGTAACATAGCTTACCTTAGATGAAAGTGTTCTGAAAAATAAAATAAAATAATAAATAAAATATACATATACACACACACAAATGTGCAAAACTCTTTAGGCAATTAGTATATTCACAAACAACATTTTTTATTTAAAAACAGTTACTATATTTTGCTAAAGTGTGTCATTAGTAAATAACAGTTTACATTTCTATACATTTCTATTACCATTAATTCTAATAATTAATTATAATTGTTTGGGATGTCACGGGCCGATAACAAGGTTTCAGACAAGATCAGAATCAGACATTACGCTCTGCGCTGGTACGTGTGAACTGACGAAAAGCGAATAGTGACGTGTTTTCAATCATAGGCTTCACGCTCGTGCGTGCGGGGCACTCACGACAAAAACAAATTGTGTGACCGGGTTTTTACCGCTTATTTAAACGACGCGTCGATCGTTTTTGTAACTATGTGCTTAGTTAATCTACATCGGTACACAGCTCTACATCTCACTCAGAACCTCAAGAATAGAGCTGTAATCGGGCCTTAAAAGTTAGGCCCGAAATGTCCGGAGCCCGACAGAATGCAGCCCGAACCCGAACGTACATTTAGATTGACAGCTTTTAAAGAGCCCGAACCCGTTTACAGCCCGACATTATTTAAATGTGCGCGCACACACACAGCTTTTGTCAAGAATGAGAAATTTACACAGGTTTTAACATTATTTATTCATGACTAATAATCTACACGCCACTTGGAAGTTGAAACAAAGAAATAAAATAAGTCATCTGTAACATTGTAACATCTCATTCTAAATAGACTTATTCGTTATTGCCAAATACCCATCTTAATTCAGAATGGCATATATATACACTATAAATATGCCAATAAAATTTATATTTCTTAACGAATTAAATTAAGATAATACATTCTGAATTAAGATGGGTATTTGGCAATAACGAAATTAAGAGAAAGGCTCCGCGGGATTTGGGTCGGCACTTCTCTCCATTACTGCCAACATTAGTCTATATCCTCTGTCTAAATTATGTATTTAAGACTCGATTCATATTTAGTTATACATTGAAAAACCTACTCACCAAGATTAGGCTACATGTTTTTGACGAGGAAAATCATTAAATCCACTGTAAATGAATTCAGCGCGATTCTGCGCTACTGCAGCATTGAACTTGACCGCTCATTTACCTCACAAAGCCGGAGCGTAAGCCCGAGCCCGCCCCGAGCCCGTGTAAAATGTTAGAAATGAAGCCCGAACCCGCCCGAGCCCGTCGGGTCCCGACGGGTCCCGTCGGGTTCGGGCAAAGATCTTCAGCTCTACTCAAGAATACACATTTGCACAGGATCATGACGTTACACATTATATAGATCAGAGATAGAGATACAAAGAGAGATGTAAGAATTAGGGCTGGGAAAGCTGTAATTACCATCGCACCACCGTGGTGGTGGAGTGCGTCCCGTGGTTGGGAAGTGCGCGCTGCGGTGGTGTGAATGTCACAAATTATGAAAAATATAAAGTACAATCTCGCCCAGTGAGATTTATTCAAGTTTGTGTAAACGCAAACAGCCAGCAGACGCGGAGTTAATGCGCTATTTGCAAGGGAAAGCAACTGATATCAGTGATGATGACCCACTGGCTTGGGATGGAACAATGATGAGGCAAGATATTGGCCGTTTTTCAATTCAGAAGACTGTTGCCTCCAGAGGTCGCATTTCCAAGCTGCATACGTCAACAAGACTGTCTTAAAGTTGAATATTATTCTTTGTTAATCATACATTATTGTAATATCCTTTTGCCTTGCAAATGTCGGAAAATAATAAACCAGGCCTGATGACCTATACAGCCTGCATATGCGACCTCCGGAGGCTGCAGCCTTGATTGTGAAACGGCCATTCTCTCTTGGTCACTCAAATTTGCAAAAAAGTATTAATCTGCTCTACTAGTACACCATCAGAACGCATTTTTTGTTGCTAAGTAACTTAAGCAATGCTTGATGCTGTGACGAGCAGCACCCACCGGCGGAGAAAGAATTTGGCTCCTATGAACACGCACGTTTGTTATCTGCAACTGTATATGTGATCATCATTTACATTTTTATATTTCAAAATATATATATGCATTATCTTTAAGACCTATGTGGATCAATGTGCACATAGGCGCATGCACGTACGCACCCCGCCAACATCCACCCACACCCACACACCCACACACACCCTATAACCACCGCAGTGAATTTGAAATTACCAGCACAGTGGTAAAAAACTGCCACCGTCACAGCCCTAGTAAGAATGGTCTCTATGTCGAAAAAACTTGATAGAAGTCTAGAAACAAAGTATTTTTTTCGTTTTTTTATATATATTTTTCGACCTAACTTTAGTATTAGTTAACTAACTGCTGACAAGCTTAGGGAATCTCTATGGCTAATTTATAAGACATTCTGCTGAATTAGTATGTTGTTTTTCTTGTTAACTGAGTCTTTTTAGGTAGCCCATCTTAACTCTAGAATTAGTCAAGGAGGTTGAACTTCCTTCAAAGTTTGATCAATTGTGCATAATGATATGCGCAACAAATCCATATAGCGTGTCAGACTCATAGGTTTGACTCAACCTGTGGCACAGCTTTAAAGCTGAAACTTATTATCCTATCAGAGGTCCAAAATAGAGCCCAACCGACATATCGGCTGGCCAATATTATCAGCCGATATGAGCTAGTTGCATTTAAATCAGCATCAGTGTTTATAACGGCCAATAAACATGAGAATGTAAAGAGTGTTGCATAGTTTGCCCACCAGAGGGAGGTCTCCAACTCCCCAGTTGACAACAGCGCCAGAAATCCACTACAGAAACTATCAGCCAGTGGCAGAGCATTACACCCGGGCGGCATGAGATGTACTGTTTTGACGGTGAGTCTGTCGTTCGTCATGTGAAATGATTGTAGATTTAGTTCATATAGTGCTGTGATGGATTGCACTTGATCCGTGATCCGTACAGATCACGACCCACGTTTCTGCTCGCATGCGATTCTTGGATTATTGTGCAAATTTAAATAGGGAAAGTTTATCATTTGCATGTGTTTCTAAGGCTTGCAAATGTTAACATTCAAGTGATTTAAAACAATTTAACCGCAAGAAGGCTAAAAAGTGAGCAGATCTCTGTACGCACATGCGGTTAAATGTGTCCGGTCCAATTCCAGTCAGACATAATTCTCTTCAAAGATCAGAACTCCTCATGTGTGAACTATAGAGAGAGTTGCACTACTCTGTCTCATACTGTAGACCATTAACATACATTTGCTGAATAGAGCAATGAAAAACTACGTAACATTTCATTTGAAGCGACTGTTTATGCTGCATCTTCTTTCTGAAGCGCTGTTTGGAATTCACCCTCCGGTGTGTGTGCACGCGTTTAAGTGCCCTCAGTAGTGCACATACAAAGAGACACGTTAAAAAAGTAAGCCAACATAAAATCTTTTTGTTCTTGACAGGGCACATACACACAAAATGATCTCACAGTATTTTTTTTCTAATAAAAACATTTGTCGTTTGTTAAGTATACCTACACTATAAGTATGTATCTGTAATTAACCAGTTCTTATCTAGAGTTACATAAAAACTACCAAGTATGTACCACTGGTAAGTACAGTAATGATACCAGTTTATTACCACGTGGATACCTAAAAGTAAGTACCACACATCTGTCGGTAAGTACAACTTATTTACCATATATGTACAAGGTAAGTACACGTACTGTAAAATAAAGTGCTACCGAATATTGTGTATGTGCAATTTATAGGAAATGGGTCTAATATCCAGTTTATTTTCAAAATATCAGCTTATAAATCTGCTTTTTTCGAGTTAATATCGGCATTGGGCCCCAAAAATCCATATCGGTCGTGCTCTAGTAAGTACTTGTTTGTCCAGCACAGCGCGCTGCACTGGTTTGGTACTGGTGACCCAGGTCACTGTGTAGTGACCAATTTTGGGGAAAGTTACTTTTAAAAGTAATGCATTACAATATTAAGTTACTCTCCAAAAAAGTAACTAATTGCGTTAGTTACTTTTCATGGAAAGTAATGCTTACGTTACTTTTAAGTTACTTTTGCGTTACTTTTTCTTAGTTAGCTGAGGTTTGAGCTCTTTCAGGCCTTGCAGGTGTTTTTTATGATTGCATAAATGTCAAGCTCTGGCCTGCCATCTCCGTTTCTGACTCAAACTGTTCCTGCTAATTCTACATTAATATGTTCAGTTCAATTCAGTATATTATTTTATTTTTAAATTGAATTAATTCAACTGAAAAGTAACTAGCATTACTTTTTTAAAAAGTAACTCAAATATTAATGTGTACATTTATAAAGTAATGCGTTACTTCACTCGTTACTTCAGAAAAGTAATATTATTATATAATACGCATTACTTGTAATGCGTTACCCCCAACACTGATAGTGATACCAGCCAACTCCCCTTTACTTCAGTCAGTGGTCCCTCAGTTCAGGTGGCGGCAGACACGCAATGTCTTCACAACATTTACACCTGGTATTAAGACATCAATGGTGGATTGGATTTTAGGCGGACCAGAGAGACACATTACCGTTTACATTTGGTGTTTTTAATCCATTTCTTTTGGCCATTTGCGAGTTGTTAAAAAGGAAGGGGGAGAAATAACATGAGGCGGAAAACTGACACCTTTAAACTGACGCGCAGTCACGCACAAATTACAGTATGTAAGATTACAGCTGCTTGTGTTGTTACTGAACATGCTCATTTCAAGCTCACACAACTTTACATCCTCGCTAAATAAAAGGCGGAGAGCAGACACTTTCGTTTTATAAAAGTCTCTAGTCTGCGCCAAACACTGTGGGTTTGTGTTATAAAAATGT
This sequence comes from Paramisgurnus dabryanus, assembly GCF_030506205.2. NCBI lineage: Eukaryota > Metazoa > Chordata > Actinopteri > Cypriniformes > Cobitidae > Paramisgurnus > Paramisgurnus dabryanus. The sequence goes on along the minus strand of NC_133337.1, from coordinate 70,013,873 downwards.
TGTGCCCTACGTAATGTACATTAAACATTAGCCTACATCAGGGATGGGCAACTTCGGTCCTGGAGGGCCGGTGTCTTGCAGAGTTTAGCTCCAACCATAATTAAACACACCTGAAGCAGCCAATTAAGGTCTAACTAGGCATAATAAAAATTTTAGGCAGGTGTGCTGAGGCTAGTTGGAGCTAAACTCTGCAGGACACCGGCCCTCCAGGACCAAAGTTGCCCATCCCTGGCCTACATCAATATGTTGTCAGTCAAGCATTGTCTTTTTAACGGTACGTTGCTAATTAATTAGTGAGGTAAATAACTAACTTTTAAGCAAATAAATGAATACTTCATAAGTTTCTCTTTTCATTCCACAATAAGTCCAAAACGTTATTCTCGTCAAAACTGCCAATTAAGTAATAGTCTATGTATTTTGTTCTGTTTCTTGTTATGAAATTATTTATAATAAGTCAAGTTTACTGTTGTGCACTAATATCAGACTCATTTTGGATAAAAAAAGTTTTTTGTTCAATTATTAAATACATATTACATATGTTTGTTACGTCATTTTAAGTGTTTGATCATGACATTTGTGAGTGATAATTGCAAAAAAATTATTTATTTATATATATTAGGATATTCTGTTAATGTATATAGTGTATTCTATGTACTGTAGTATAATATACTGTACTATAAGTTTACTGTACTATAATATATACAAAGAAAATCAGCCGATATATAGTAATCGGTCTTTTTTACTCCTTAATATCTGTATCTGCATCAGCCCAAAAAAAAGTATATCGGTTGGGCTCTATTAAAAACATTTAATTAATTAATTATCTAGTATGTGTTCATTGTTCTGTCATAGTTTCTTTAAAATTAAGTTTTATTTTAGTGTTTTTAATAAAAATATTTTCATTTTTACCATGACATTTGCTCATTCTTCAGACGTATGTATTAATCGAAATGAACAAAAAAATCACATAAATGCACATCCTTACATAAAACACATAAAATGTAACTTACATCAGCACTGCTCCAGTCGTTTCACATTTCCACAACAACAACAACAAAAAACACAAACATTATTTAGTCAGATAATTTAGTACTGCATTACACTAATTGAAACATCTTAATAATGTATCTCACCATTGCCTTATACAGTCTAAACTTATTTAGTGTTTCCTACCAAATTCTTGACATTGCTTAAAACGAGTTAGATGTCAGCATCTTATGAAATTAATTAAATAACATACAGTCATGCTCAAAATTATTCATACCCTTTGTAAATATGACCAACGAAGGCTGTGAAAATAAATCTGCATCGTTAATTCTTTTGATCTTTTACTTAAAAATTCTACAAAAATCCAACCTTTCATTGGAGAATAATAATTTATAATGTGGGAAAATCTCATTAAGAGAGAAATATTTTTCTCTAATACACACTGCTCACAATTAATCATACCTTTTTATTCAATTCTTTTTGCAACCTCCTTTTCCCAATAGAACAGCTCTGAGTCTTCACCTATAATGCCTGATGAGTTTGGAGAACACCTGACAAGAGATCAGAGACCATTCCTTCATGCAGAATCTCTCCAGATCCTTCAGATTCCAGCTGCATGTTGGTGCTTCTTCTCTTCAGTTTAACCCACTCATTTTCTTTAGAGTTCAGGTCAGGTGACTGGGCTTGTTATGGCAGAAGCTTCCTTTCGTGCTCATTGACTAATTTTTGTGTTAGTTTTGAATCATTGCCCTGAAGGAAGATCCAACCATGGCCCTATATATGATTTCTAACAGGGACACTCAGGTTTTGATTTTTTTATCCGTTGGTATTTGATAGAACCCATGATACAATGTTACTGATCAAGATGTCCAGGACCTCCAGCAGAAGAATAGACACACAACATTAAAGATACAGCAGTATATTTCATTTTACACATAGTGTACTTTTTACCCCTGTGTGCACCAAACTAATGTTGAGTGTTTGCTGCTAAAAAAAAGCAATTTTTTTGTTTCATCTGAACATAGAACATTTGAAAAATAACTGACACTACTGGAACTTTAAACGGGATGGTTTCTATAGTCAGATTGAAACAAAAAATGCTTTATAAGCAGCAAACACTCAACATTAGCTTGATGCACACAGGGTAAAACTTACTCCATGTGTACAATAAAATATACTGCTGTATCTTTAATGTTGTGTGCCTATTTCTCTGCTGGAGGTCCTGGACATCTTGATCAGAGATCAAAAAAATCAAAAACTAACTGTCCCTGTTAGAAATCATATACAGGGCCATGGTTTGATCTTCTTTCAGGGCAATGATCCAAAACAAACATCAAAACTAACACAAAAATGAGTCACTAAGCACAAAACTAAGCTTCTGCCATGACAATCCTAGTCCCCTGACCTGAACCCTAAAGAAAATGAGTGGGATGGATTGAAGAGAAAAAGCACCAACATGGAGCTGGAATCTGAAGGATCTGGAGAGATTCTGCATGAAGGAATGGTCTCTGATCTCTTGTCAGGTGTTCTCCAAACTCATCAGGCATTATAGGTGAAAACTCAGAGCTGTTCTATTGGGAAAAGGAGGTTGCAAAAAGAATTGAATAAAAGGGTATGATTAATTGTGAGCAGTGTGTATTAGAGAAAAATATTTCTCTCATAATGAGATCTTCCCCCATTATAAATTATTATTCTCCAATGAAAGGTTGGATTTTTGTAGATTTTTTAAGTAAAAGATCAAAAGTATTAAAAATGCAGATTTGTTTTCACCGCCGCCTTTGGTCATATTTACAAAGGGTATGAATAATTTTGAGCACGACTGTATATTATATACTCTATATACAATTAACAAATAGATAAAATTACAAATGATATTTTGTAAAGAATTGTTTCCATACACTAATGAAGCAAAACCAAAAACATAATACAACAATGTCATCATACTTATTTACAATAACACTGACAACAATACACCACTGAATTCTATTAACAAGCACCATTAATGTAACTTAAGACATGCATGATACTTGACCATAACTAGAATAGCTAACACACCTAATCATAAATACATTTCTACCATGATAAAATGTTACACATCATCCCTGCTGAAAAAAACAATAAAACCATTACAGAAAATTATAATGGTTTCCATTAATATATCAATAGATACCATTAGCTTTTACCATTAAAACCACTACACTGTATTGTGTTTTGGGCTATATTCCATTAGAACCAATACATCTTCCATTAGAACCAATACATACCAGAGACCAATAAAAACCAATACACTGTAGTGTGTTTTGGGCCATATTCCATTAGAACCAATAAAATTCCCAATAAAACCAATAGAACTTATGTGATAATGTCTTTTGTGTTTTTAGCAGGGATGTTATATTTAGAGAGTAACTAAACCCCTGGTCAGAGCCTGTCTCCGCCCACTGGCAATATTTGAAAAATGCAAGAAAAGTGGGCAGATCCCAACGGAGATAGAGGGGACGAACTAAGTGTGTAGTAAGATCTTAACAAGGGCGTGGTGAGCTTGAACCTGCTTACGTCACGAGTCATTTTTTGGACCCAACATCCAATAGGAAAATTCAACTGCAGTAGCCACCGTTTAACCTGAAGAGGGCAGCACTCAGACGTTTTTACACCATATATTGTATTATTGAAACACTTTATATCCAAATGTCAAAAAACTTACTAAAATCAATGAACAGCACTGATAAAGCATCATTCTTACATATCATTAACTAAAAAAAGTTGGTTTAGGGTTTAGTTACTCTTTAAATAATATTACTACAATATACTAAGAGTGCACGATAAAGATTGGCCGATCATTAATGCGCATCTCGTCAGTAAAACCTTTTCTCCAATCAGCAATATATTCCATCATGTGTGTGATTTTACATTGAGCAGCTCTCACTACACAGAGCTGCTGTTAACTGACAAGCTGCGCAAATGCTGATAATGAACGTGGATTTGCCAACTTGTCACTTGACAGGAACTCCTGAAAAATAGGCAGCTATCCACCTGTTTCTCGAACACGGAAGTAAGTGATGTGACGTATTTCCTTTCCGATCTGATATTTCCGTTTTAATAGCCAGCCAATAGAGGGGCGTATTGGGAGCACACATAAAACATGGATTTAAACAGTTAATATTTACTACACCTGCCATGTAAGAACCAGTGTGAAAATGAAATTAAGAAGTGGCTTAATACATGAAGATACATTCAATCATTTCTTGTTGTTGATTGGAGGTGATGGGTCTACAATGCACAAATATAAAAGCAGAGACATACCAGTATTATGTACCAGGACTTGTTTATGGCAATTTGCAACACGTTGAGCTTCTCCTGGTCTGACACAGTCAGCAGTATCTTTTTCATTCAACACATTGTAAGTTATTTGAACAAACCCTAATAAACATATTAAACTACTCCATGTATTGAGTATTGTTTTTACTTTATGAAAATATTATTACATCGATTCTTACGCAGGTGGAGACATTAGCTTATGAAATTATTTGCTTACTTTTTAAAGTATTTGCTTTTTGATTTAAAACATAACGAAAGTATGCCGAAACAAATTATGAACTATTATAAACATTAAAGGCCCTTTAAGCTAATCTGTGTGACTTCCCTTCCTGTTGACGTTCGAAGTGTTGTCAAACTAAACGGAGGATAGCTAACTCCTTCCCTCCCTATCCCTTCCATGCTTTCTGAACGAGTCATGAATGCACCCAACCCCCACTCACAAATCCTTCTTGTCATTTATTGGCTGGAACACTTTGTTATCTTTCGTGGTGGTAGGTTTGATTGTTTTTGATGCAGTTTGTAAAGCCTGGGCTGTCTGCAGGGACCACATTTTTTTACAGTGCGTTTAGAGGGCAGGCAGCTAGATGTTTACTGTATGAAACAAAAAATGTTTTATGGCCTATAACACGTGAATTCGCTTATACCACCTTTAACTAAGCAGATTAAATATATTGTATATATTCTGTACTATAATTACATTTGTATTATTAAAACTGCAAGCAGTGATGGAAGGGCCCTCGCACTCATGTGCACCGCCACTCTATGGCCTTAGTAAAGCAATAAACCAGGGGGATTGAAATTTCCGTGGATAAATATAGGTGGATATTCAAAGGAACTTTGAAGTGCCACTACTTCTTTATGCAGCAGGTGGCGCTATGATTGTAATTGATTGTTGTAACATTGATGTGTTGAGGCCAGGACCCTTGTCAAATGTATGATGTCTGTGACAGGTCGGACATTGCATGTCTGAGTTACAACAGCTTTCTCATGGCGAAAAATCAAACTTTGATAGGCCACAACGGACACGCCCCTTTAACGAAATGTCAAGATCTTCACAATTTATCATTGTGAAGTCCCTAAGTTCAGACTGACCAAATATGATGATGATCTGAATACATTTCAATGAGCAGTAAATCACAGTGTAAAACATGTCATTTCCTGCTTCCAGCAGGTGGCGCTATAACTTTTACTGAATATTGCCATGTTGATGTGTTCAGGACAGGACAATTATCAAACTTGTGAAGCGTGGGTCAGATTGGACATTTTAAACCTGAGTTAGAACAACTTCCTGTTTCATTGAGAAACAGAAATTTGGCAAGCCGCCACATACACACCCTCCATTGAAATGTCAAGATCTCCGCAATTTAGCATTGCAAAGCCCTTTAGATGACACTCACCAAATATGATGATTATCTGATTAAATTTATAGGAGGAGTTTGTTAAAATACGAAGGCCAGAAATGGCAAAATTTGCACTCAAATTACAGAGAAAATTCAAAATGGCTGACTTCCTGTGGGGTTTAGAGCTTTGCTCCAAGAGACTTTTTTGTAGGTCTTGGGGTGATACATGATCCTACCGCATTTCGTATCTGTGCGATTAACGTAGCGGGGGGGGCTGCTCTATTGAATTTTTGTAGGTGGCGCTATAGAGCCATTTTAACACCCCAAGTTTTGAAGCCTATATCACATGAAAATATTCGCCACTTTTGACACGTGTGCAAGGTTTCATGACTTTTTGAGCTCGTTTAGGCTGTCAAAAATGGGATTCATTTAGCGATATTTTGCGAGGCCGCGACGGACACGCCCTTTAACGAAAAGTCAAGGTCGTTGCTATTTATCATCACACAAGGTCTTGAGATTAGACTGATGAAATATGATGTTGATATAATCAAATCTCCAAGAGCAGTAAGTCACAGCATAAAAGGTGGTATTTCCTGCTGCCTCTAGGTGGCGCTATGACTGATACTGAATTATGCCATGTTGATGTGTTCAGGCCGGGACCCTTATGAAACGTGTGAAGTTGGGGGCAGATCGGACTATGTATGTCTGAATTACAACAGCTTCCTGTTTCATGGTGAAACATCACACTTTGCCAGGCCGCCACGGACACGCCCTTCAACAAAAAGTCAAGATCTTCGCAATTTATCATCGCAAAGGGCTTAACATCAGTCAGACCGAATATGATGATGATTTGATTAAATCTCTAAGAGCAGTAAATCACAGCGTAAAACATGGTATTTCCTCCTACCTCTAGGTGGCGCTATGAGTGAAGTTGAATATTGGCATTGAAATGTGTTCAGGCCAAGACTCTTATCAAACGTATGAAGCGTGGGGCAGATTGGACATTGTATGCCTGAGTTAGAGCCACTTCCTGTTTCATGGCGAAAATGCAGAAATTTGTCAGGCCGCCACGGACACACCCTCCAACGAAAAGTCAAGATCTCCGCAATTTAACATCGCAAAGGCCTTTACAAGAGATTGACCAAATATGACGATGATCGGATTAAATCTGTAGTAGGAGTTCGTTAAAGTATGAAGCCTGGAAATGACCAAATTTGCACAAAAATCAAGGCAAAAAATCAAAATGGCGGACTTCCTGTTGGGTTTAGAGCTTCGCTCCAAGAGACTTTTTTGTAGGTCTTGGGGTGATAGATGATCCTACCAAATTTCGTATCTGTACGTTTTTCGTAGCGGGGGGGCTGTTCTCTTGAAATTTTGCAGGTGGCGCTATCGAGCCATTTTTACACGCCCACTTCTGGCGCCTATACCACATGTAAATTTTCGCCACTTCTGACATGTGTGCAAAATTTCATGAGTTTTCGAGCATGTTTCGCCCCTCAAAAATGCGATTCACTTTGGAGAAGAAGAAGAATAAATAATTAAAACTGCAAGCAGTGATGGAAGGGCCCTCGCACGCATGTGCACCGCCACTCTATGGCCTTAGTAAAGCAATGAAACAGGGGGATTGAAATTTCAGTGGGTAAATATAAGCGGATATTCAAAGGAACTTTGAAGTGCCACACCTCCTTTGTGCAGCAGGTGGCGCTATGATTGTATTTGATTGTTGTAACATTGATGTGTTGAGGCCAGGACCCTTGTCAAACGTATGATGTCTGTGACAGGTCGGACATTGCATGCCTGAGTTACAACAGCTTTCTCATGGAGAAACATCACTCTTTGCGAGGCCGCCATGGACACGCCCTTCAACGAAAAGTCAAGATCTTCGCAATTTATCATCGCAAAGGGCTTAAGATCAGTCTCACCTGATATGACAATGATTTGATTAAATCTCTGAGAACAGTGAATCACAGCGTAAAACAAGGCATTTACTGCTACCTCTAGGTGGCGCTAGGACTGAAGCTGAATATTGGCATTGAAATGTGTTCAGGCCAAGACTCTTATCAAACGTGTGAAGTGTGGGGTAGATTGGACATTGTATGCCTTAGTTATTACAACTTCCGGTTTCATGGCGAAAACGCTGAAATTTGTCAGGCCGCCACAGACACACCTTCCAACGAAAAGTCAAAAGCTCCGCAATTTAACATCGCAAAGGCCTTTAGATGAGATTGACCAAATATGATGACGATCTGACAAAATCTCTAGGAGGAGTTCGTTAAAGTACGAAGCCTGGAAATGACAAAATTTGCACAGAAATCACAGCAAAAATTAAAAATGGCTTACTTCCTGTGAGGTTTAGAGCTTCGCTCCAAGAGACTTTTTTGTAGGTCTTGGGGTGATATATGACCCTACCAAATTTCGTTTCTGTAGGATTTTCGTAGCGGCGGGGCTGTTCTCTTGAAATTTTGCAGGTGGCGCTATCGAGCCATTTCTGCACGCCCACTTCTGGCGCCTATGCCACATGTAAATTTTTGCCACTTCTGACGTGTGTGCAACGTTTTATGACTTTTTGAGCTTGTTTAGCCTGTCAAAATGCGATTCATTTAGCGATACTTTGCCAGGCCCCCACGGACACGCCCTTTAATGAAAAGTCAAGGTCGTTGCTTTTTATCATCACACAAGGTCTTGAGATTACACTGGTGAAATATGATGTTGATATGGTTAAATACCTAAGAGCAGTAAGTCACAGCGTCAAACATGGTATTTCCTGCTGCCTCTAGGTGGCGCTATGAGTGTTACTGAATTATGCCATGTTGATGTGTTCAGGCCTGGACCCTTATCAAACGTGTGAAGTCAGGGGCAGATCGGACAATGTATGCCTGAATTACATCAGCTTCCTGTTTCATGGCGAAACATTACACTTTGCCAGGCCGCCACGGACACGCCCTCCAATGAAAAGTCAAAAGCTCCGCAATTTAGCATCGCAAAGGCCTTTAGATGATACTGACCAAATATGATGATGATCGGATTAAATCTCTAGGAGGAGTTCGTTAAAGTACGACGCTTGGAAATGTCAAAAAATGACAGAGAAAATTCAAAATGGCTGACTTCCTGTGGGGTTTAGAGCTTAGCTCCAAGAGACTTTTTTGTAGGTCTTGGAGTAATAGATGATCCTACCAAATTTCGTATCTGTAAGTTTTTCGTAGTGGGGGGGCTGTTCTCTTGAAATTTTGCAGGTGGCGCTATCGAGCCATTTTTACACGCCCACTTCTGACGCCTATACTACATGTAAATTTTCGCCACTTCTGACGCGTGTGCAAATTTTCATGAGTTTTCGGGTATGTTTAGGCCCTCAAAAATGCGATCCATTTCGGAGAAGAAGAAGAAGAAGAAGAAGAAGAAGAAGAATTAAAGCTGCAAGCAGCGATGGAAGGGCCCTCGCACGCATGTGCACCGCCACCCTATGGCCTTAGTAAAGCATTGAACCAGGGGGATATGAATTAAAGTGGGTAAATATAGGTGGATATTCAAAGAAAAATTGATGTGCCACAATGCCTGTGTGCAGTAGGTGGCGCTATGACTGAACCTGATTATTGTTAAATTGACGTGTTCAGGCCGGGACCCTTAACAAACGTGTGAAGTCTGGGGCAGATCGAACAATGTATGCCTGAATTACAACAGCTTCCTGTTTCATGGAGAAACATCACACTTTGCCAGGCTGCCACGGACACGCTCTCCAACGAAAAGTCAAGATCTTCACAATTTATCATCGCAAAAGGCTAAAGATCAGTCTGAGCAAATATGATGATGATTTTATTAAATCTCTAAGAGCAGTAAATCACAACGCAAAACATGGCATTTCCTGCTACCTCTAGGTGGGGCTATGACTGAAGCTGAATATTGGCATTGAAATGTGTTCAGGTTAAGACACTTATCAAACATGTGAAGTGTGTGGCAGATTGGACATTGAATGCCTGAGTTAGAACCACTTCCTGTTTCATGGCGAAAACGCTGAACTTTGTCAGGCCGCCACGGACACACCCTCCAACGAAAAGTCAAAAGCTCCGCAATTTAACATCGCAAAGGCCTTTAGATTAGACTGACCAAATATGATGACGATCTGATAAAATCTCTAGGAGGAGTTCGTTAAAGTACGAAGCCTGGAAATGACAAAATTTGCACAGAAATCACAGCAAAAATTCAAAATGCCCGACTTCCTGTGGGGTTTAGAGCTCAGCTCCAAGAGACTTTTTTGTAGGTCTTGGGGTGATAGATGATCCTACAAAATTTCGTATCTGTACGTTTTTCGTAGTGGGGGGGCTATTCTTTTGAAATTTTGCAGGTGGCGCTATTGAGCCATTTTTACACGCCCACTTCTGGCGCCTATGCCACATGTAAATTTTCGCCACTTCTGATGTGTGTGCAAAATTTCATGAGTTTTCGAGTGTGTTTAGCCCCTCAAAAATGCCATCCATTTCGGAGAAGAAGAATAAGAATAATAATAATAATAATTAAAACTGCAAGCAGTGATGGAAGGGCCCTCGCACGCATGTGCACCGCCACTCTATGGCCTTAGTAAAGCAATGAACCAGGGGGATTGAAATTTCAGTGGGTAAATATAGGCGGATATTCAAAGGAACTTTGAAGTGCCACACCTCCTTTGTGCAGCAGGTGGCGCTATGATTGTATTTGATTGTTGTAACATTGATGTGTTGAGGCCAGGACCCTTGTCAAACGTATGATGTCTGTGACAGGTCGGACATTGCATGCCTGAGTTACAACAGCTTTCTCATGGAGAAACATCACTCTTTGAGAGGCCGCCACGGACACACCCTTCAACGAAAAGTCAAGATCTTCGCAATTTATCATCGCAAAGGGCTTAAGATCAGTCTCACCTGATATGATAATGATTTGATTAAATCTCTGAGAACAGTGAATCACAGCGTAAAACAAGGCATTTACTGCTACCTCTAGGTGGCGCTAGGACTGAAGCTGAATATTGGCATTGAAATGTGTTCAGGCCAAGACTCTTATCAAACATGTGAAGTGTGGGGTAGATTGGACATTGTATGCCTTAGTTATAACAACTTCCGGTTTCATGGCGAAAACGCTGAACTTTGTCAGGCCGCCACGGACACACCTTCCAACAAAAAGTCAAAAGCTCCGCAATTTAACATCGCAAAGGCCTTTAGATGAGATTGACCAAATATGATGACGATCTGACAAAATCTCTAGGAGGAGTTCGTTAAAGTACGAAGCCTGGAAATGACAAAATTTGCACAGAAATCACAGCAAAAATTAAAAATGGCTGACTTCCTGTGAGGTTTAGAGCTTCGCTCCAAGAGACTTTTTTGTAGGTCTTGGGGTGATATATGACCCTACCAAATTTCGTTTCTGTAGGATTTTCGTAGCGGCGGGGCTGTTCTCTTGAAATTTTGCAGGTGGCGCTATCGAGCCATTTCTGCACGCCCACTTCTGGCGCCTATGCCACATGTAAATTTTTGCCACTTCTGACGTGTGTGCAACGTTTTATGACTTTTTGAGCTTGTTTAGCCTGTCAAAATGCGATTCAATTAGCGATACTTTGCCAGGCCGCCACGGACACGCCCTTTAATGAAAAGTCAAGGTCGTTGCTTTTTATCATCACACAAGGTCTTGAGATTACACTGGTGAAATATGATGTTGATATGGTTAAATACCTAAGAGCAGTAAGTCACAGCGTCAAACATGGTATTTCCTGCTGCCTCTAGGTGGCGCTATGAGTGTTACTGAATTATGCCATGTTGATGTGTTCAGGCCTGGACCCTTATCAAACGTGTGAAGTCAGGGGCAGATCGGACAATGTATGCCTGAATTACATCAGCTTCCTGTTTCATGGCGAAACATTACACTTTGCCAGGCCGCCACGGACACGCCCTCCAATGAAAAGTCAAAAGCTCCGCAATTTAGCATCGCAAAGGCCTTTAGATGATACTGACCAAATATGATGATGATCGGATTAAATCTCTAGGAGGAGTTCGTTAAAGTACGACGCTTGGAAATGTCAAAAAATGACAGAGAAAATTCAAAATGGCTGACTTCCTGTGGGGTTTACAGCTTAGCTCCAAGAGACTTTTTTGTAGGTCTTGGAGTAATAGATGATCCTACCAAATTTCGTATCTGTAAGTTTTTCGTAGTGGGGGGGCTGTTCTCTTGAAATTTTGCAGGTGGCGCTATCGAGCCATTTTTACACGCCCACTTCTGACGCCTATACTACATGTAAATTTTCGCCACTTCTGACGCGTGTGCAAATTTTCATGAGTTTTCGGGTATGTTTAGGCCCTCAAAAATGCGATCCATTTCGGAGAAGAAGAAGAAGAAGAAGAATAATAATAATAAACGGAGCAAAAACAATAGGGTCCTCACACCCTGGTGTGCTCGGGCCCTAATTAAAACTGCAAGCAGTGATGGAAGGGCCCTCGCACGCATGTGCACCACCACTCTATGGCCTTAGTAAAGCAATGAACCAGGGGGATTGAAATTTCAGTGGGTAAATATAGGCGGATATTTAAAGGAACTTTGAAGTTCCACACCTCCTTTGTGCAGCATGTGGCGCTATGATTGTAATTGATTGTTGTAACATTGATGTGTTGAGGCCAGGACCCTTGTCAAACGTATGATGTCTGTGACAGGTCGGACATTGCATGCCTAAGTTACAACAGCTTTCTCATGGCGAAACATCACTCTTTGCGAGGCCGCCACGGACACGCCCTTCAACGAAAAGTCAAGATCTTCGCAATTTATCATCGCAAAGGGCTTAAGATCAGTCTCACCTGATATGATAATGATCTGATTAAATCTATGAGAACAGTGAATCACAGCGTAAAACAAGGCATTTCCTGCTACCTCTAGGTGGCGCTAGGACTGAATCTGAATATTGGCATTGAAATGTGTTCAGGCCAAGACTCTTATCAAACATGTCAAGTGTGGGGCAGATTGGACATTGTATGCCTTAGTTATAACAACTTCCTGTTTCATGGCGAAAACGCTGAACTTTGTCAGGCCGCCACGGACACACCTTCCAACGAAAAGTCAAAAGCTCTGCAATTTTACATCGCAAAGGCCTTTAGATGAGATTGACCAAATATGATGACGATCTGACAAAATCTCTAGGAGGAGTTCGTTAAAGTACGAAGCCTGGAAATGACAAAATTTGCACAGAAATCACAGCAAAAATTAAAAATGGCTGACTTCCTGTGAGGTTTAGAGCTTCGCTCCAAGAGACTTTTTTGAAGGTCTTTGGGTAATATATGACCCTACCAAATTTCGTATCTGTATGTTTATCGTAGTGGGGGGGCTGTTCTCTTGAAATTTTGCAGGTGGCGCTATCGAGCCATTTTTAGACGCCCACTTCTGACGCCTATACTACATGTAAATTTTCGCCACTTCTGACGCGTGTGCAAATTTTCATGAGTTTTCGAGTATGTTTAGCCCCTCAAAAATGCGATCCATTTCGGAGAAGAAGAATAAGAATAATATTAATAATAATAAACGGAGCAAAAACAATAGGGTCCTCACACCCCGGTGTGCTCGGGCCCTAATAATAAACGAAGCAAAAACAATAGGGTCCTCACACCCTGGTGTGCTCGGGCCCTAATAATAATAAACGGAGCAAAAACAATAGGGTCCTCACACCCTGGTGTGCTCGGGCCCTAATTAAAACTGCAAGCAGTGATGGAAGGGCCCTCGCACGCATGTGCACCGCCACTCTATGGCCTTAGTAAAGCAATGAACCAGGGGGATTGAAATTTCAGTGGGTAAATATAGGCGGGTATTCAAAGGAACTTTGATGTGCCACACCTCCTTTGTGCAGCAGGTGGCGCTATATTGTAATTGATTGTTGTAACATTGATGTGTTGAGGCCAGGACCCTTGTCAAACGTATGATGTCTGTGACAGGTCGGACATTGCATGCCTGAGTTACAACAGCTTTCTCATGGCGAAACATCACTCTTTGCGAGGCCGCCACGGACACGCCCTTCAACGAAAAGTCAAGATCTTCGCAATTTATCATCGCAAAGGGCTTAAGATCAGTCTCACTTGATATGATAATGATTTGATTAAATCTCTGAGAACAGTGAATCACAGCGTAAAACAAGGCATTTCCTGCTACCTCTAGGTGGCGCTAGGACTGAAGCTGAATATTGGCATTGAAATGTGTTTAGGCCAAGGGCCAGATTTACTAAGCGCTTGCGCCAGCGTAAACCATCATTTTGGCGGTAAATAGCGATGTCGGAATTTACTAAGGACGCGCAGTGGATCATTAGCGCTGAAAAGGTGTGGTCTAGTTCTTTTTGCGACTGACCTGATTGCATATGCATTTCTAGGAGTTTCCCTTTCAGACGCAAACATTTTGGGAGGAGACTATTTAAATGATTCACGCAACGCGATTTACTAATGTTTGCGCATGTGTTATGTATGGCATTTGCGCGACTATTTAACGCCGAAAAAAAGCATGTCTTAAATCATTTTGCGCTCGAAATGGCTGCAATTGTTGTTGCTAGGAGGAGACATCGCAGAAATCAGAGACTGCATGGTAGAAGGGAGAGGATTTCCAGGATCATTTTACCAGATAAGTTCACGCGTCTCTCTGCCTTTATTTATCGGCCTGTATGTCACATGCACCTGCAGGAGCATCATCTCTGCTTATTTGCAACCATGCGCTAATTTGCGCTGCTCTTAGTAGATTGGTTGGTCATTATGGAAATCAGCTGTTGCGCCTGTGTTATTTAATTAGCGCTTTTTTAGTAAATAACCCGCAGATATCACCACTCCCATCAGCGCATTTTTGGAATTGCGCTCATGCA